>NW_006399775.1:24290054-24291248 GCF_000299155.1 Elephantulus edwardii | reverse complement strand
CTGTCTTGGAGAAAGTACAATGTGGGTGATTCTTAGAGGCAAAAAGAGTGAAACTTTGTCACACATACTTTGGGCTTCTTTTAAGGATGTGCTGTTTTGGGGAAGTGCTAGTCCTTAGAAAGAAAAAAAAAATCATGCTTGGAAAAGCAGAGTTAGTGCAAGAGAGGAAGATTTTCAACACAGTGACTGCAGCAAGGGGCTGGAGTGTGGAGGAGCTCGTGTGGATAGTGCAATATAAAATAAGGTTTTAATCTGTTCACTGAGTTGTTATGAGTTGACCTGATGACACCTTAAAAACATGTTTAGTAGTAGACTTTACTCTTGTAAAATACATGCTAATATATAATATATATAAAGCCTTTACTTGCTCTAGGACTTTGCTGGTTACTTGCATATGTGTCATTCAATTTAAACCAAGAACACTTGAGAATTATTGTTATGTGAATGCTGTTAAATTGTTCTTCTTGACTCAATGATCCCTTGCTGCTTACAATGAAACAACACCTGGTCCTATACCACTCTAATAGTTGTGACTGTGCTTGTACCTATTGTTGTAGCCATTGTGTCTATTCATCTTGTTGATAGTCATCTTCTTTTCTGATAAACTTCTATTTTACTAAGCATTACACTCTTTGGGGATTGTCTCCTGCTTTGGGTATATCCACAGTAAATTAGATGAAACCTCACCATTCTTGCTTCTAAGACAGATTTGTTAATTCTTCTAATAGTCCATGGTGTATTTCAACATTCTTTGTCAATGCCTTTGTCTTCTTGATGTTGAGATTTAATCCATACCAAAGGCTGTAGTCTCAGATCTTCTGCAGCAAGCGTTTCATATCCTCCTCACTTTCAACAAGCAAAGTTGTGTAATCAGTGTAATGCAGGTTTCTTCATTGCTCTTTCTTCGTTGTTTAGTTTTTGTATTCATATGAGGCAATGGAAAATACCACAGTTTGGGTCAAACATATTTAATTCTTAGAGAGACATCTTTTACTTTTTTGTAGCAGATTTGATCTGTGAAGTTGGGTTGTTGTTGTTGTTATGTGCCGTCGAGTCGTTTCCAACTCATAGCGACCCTATGCACAACAGCCCTAAACCCTGCTCTATCCTGCGCCAACTGCACCGCCTCTGACACACCCATCCCCATTACCCCAGTCACCGAATCAATCCATCTCATAGAGGGTCTTCCCCTCC
>NW_006399775.1:24256280-24289308 GCF_000299155.1 Elephantulus edwardii | reverse complement strand
AGATTGCACTGGAGCATAGAGAAGCCAAAGCACAAGGAAGAATTCAAGATACTAAAGAGCTGAACAGAAGATTCCAAAAGGCTGCTCGGAATGACAGAGCAAAATACTACAATGAAATGTGCGAGGAGCTAGAGTCAGAGTCAGTGAAGTTCGGTAGGTATTATATTTATATCTTTATTTGATTGTCCATATGAGAAAACACGTCTACAGACATGATGTGATTAACTGAAGTTTGAATAGCTAATCGAGTTGGCACTCAAATTCATGTCTGACTTCAAATTCTCCTCCTTTTCTACTATATTACAGAAATTTGTAATTTTCAGAAGGAGAAAAAAATGCTCCAAAGTTTTTGGTTTTTGTAGGTAACTTTGATACTAATTTTATTTTGTTAGCACAGAAGTAGTGTGTGTGTATGTGTGTTTACTTTAAAACACAGTTGGTGTTTTCTATAACTTTTCCTGATAGCTTCTGACTGAGATACTTGGCCAGCATCACTGTGATTTAATAACCTAATTTAAACAAGGAACTACAACCCAAACAATGGCCCTGATTCAACTGATAGGAAAGTGAGGAAGTACTTGTTATCATTTGTCAGTGAATTTTTATTTTTATGCATTTTGAACCCTGGGTCACACTGCAGACACTGTCGGAAAACCCTGTTGGAAACCCCTGTTGCTTCCTGAACACTAATGGCCTTTTCCTGTAAAGGAGCAGCTCATACAATTTCAGAAAGCAGTAATGATGACTCCCTTCTCCTTGGCATTGGACACTTCCTTACACTTGAACAATTGACTTTAAGTGGCAATGACAAATGCAGACTGAAACAGCCTCTCTCCTCTCCCTTTTATGTAGTTCATTTCTAAAAAACATCCTTCAGAAGAAAAATGGTATTCATCTCTACTGAGCATTGCTTTCCGAGCTTCTTAAGAGTAGCAACCTTATGTCTACATCATTAGGGATGTGAGTCGCAGGGCACAACACCACACTCTGTGTGTATGAAACCAAGCACAAGAAGTGACACGCTGTGGGCCATGCTTTCTGGTACCACAAACATTTAAACATTCAATGCACATATTTTGCATTACGCAAGCTATAGAAGAATGTGTTGCTGCCATAGTCTATGTTGTGCCTGTTTCTGAAGAATGTGAACTTCATTTGGTGAAATGGGTATTGGCTGCGGTGTCATGGGGGTTGCTTTTCAGAAAAATATGGATTATGGTCTTTAAATATTTCAAACAGAGGGAGCTCTGGTGGCCTAGTGGCAAGAAGCTGCTCTGCAATCCCAGAGGTACGTAGTTCGAATCCACCAGATGTTCTGTTGGAGAAGAAGGGGCAATCTCCTCCTTTTCCAGTCAAATCTGATTTGATGGTACACACACACACACACACACACAATAATATTTTTTTAAAATAAAGATTTCAAACAGGATTCCCCCACCCAGAGTTCTGTAACATTAATAAAATATCTTATTAATTTAAATTTATAGTCATTTATTCTCCAGTGGTCTTTCCCCCTCCTAACCTTCAAAGATTTACTGCTCTTTCTGAGTGAGTTCTGCAAAGATTAATTCTATAAAGTCTTTGACCTTCAAGGTGCTTGGCCTTCTCAGTCTATAACCTTGTTGGGTCTTTGCGTGTTCATCACCCAACTTAGTCTAATTTTCTTATATAGTAGTTAAATGTTTCCCCTCCATAGGAAACTCTTCTCTGTTAATTTGAAAAGTAGTGGAGAATTTCCATGCTCTGTTGCTTCTGTTTCACATTTTTAGTTCATTCGTTGTGCCTCCCATTTCTTTGCTTTTTCTTAGTTAACAAGTACAGGCAGTTCTAGCGATGTAGATTTTCTGTGCTACTTCTATTAAATTACTGATTAACTGGATCTTACCACTAAGGGTATCTTGACTGTCTTTTACAACACAATCATAGCATTAAATCTGCTAGAAATTGACAGAATTGTACCATGCACTCCAGATTGCTTAGCTCCTTGTTTTGTATGTAGTATGCTTGGTGTGTGACTTATACGGTGCTGGCATCTCTGTGTGGAATGATTTATATTCTTTCCCTGCTTGGCAAACTTTTCTTCATCCTTCTCTGGTCTAATGATGTGATCACACTTTTTCTGTGTGATTTTATGGGATTGTTTCTCGTCCCTTCCTCAGGCAGGGTAGTTGATTAGCCATCTCTTTTGTGTTTAAAGAAGCTTAGGTAGTTATTTGTTAACTGAGGAGAGGAAACATTACAGTATTTTAAGAACTGATTGAAAATCAGTCAGACTTGTTTTCCTAGGTAGTGAATTCCTTAAGAATAGGATGCTGCTCAGAAGTATGTGTATCCAAAATAACCTAAATATGTAAAGCATATATTAATGTTGATGGAGCCCTGGATGCACAAATGGTTATGTGCTCAGCTGTTAATAGAAAGGCTGGCAGTTTGAGTCCATGCAGGGCCTCTTTGGGGAAAAGGCCTGGTGACTTACTTCTGTAAAGATCACATCTAAGAAGCCTTGGGCTGCGGGATTGGGGGGAGGGAAAATAGTTTTGCTTTGTCAAAGTCACTGAATTGGAATCAGTTTGATGTGTCGAACAACATTAATGTTGTTACATGGCATTCTCTGAGATTCCTGGGTGAGGTTTTTTTATTCTTCATATTTCTGTTAATAATACTCTTCTCTTGATCATCTAAGACAGAAAACCGTGGAGTTATCTCAGTCTCTCACCTGTACTTCTACACCACAATCCAGTCAATCACAAAGACCTTTTCCTGATTTATTCCAAGTTTCTAACTCTTTAAGTTCCTAGGATAACCAATCTGAACAGACCAATGTCATTCTTATTTTAACTGTGAAAGTAACTTCTTCAGTCCTTCTGTTCTTTCCAATTCAGTTCAGGCCACCCTGGACTGAACAATATTTTCCCCATCTCTTTTCTAATACCATTCTTACTGGACCCTTTTAAAATCCCACTTTTAAAGGGACTTATTCTCCAGCTCACACAGCCTAGCAAAGCTGGCCTTCTCTGGGCTCCCCTCATACCTACTGTCTATAGCGTTCGTTTGGTTTCTAATCATACTCTGTTTGTGGGATTGCTCTTGTTGCCTGAACTGTAATCATGTCTGGGAATGTAATTTTAATAGGCAGTTGTCCCTTAAGTGGTAACTTGATGGCTCAGTCATTGAGTACTTGGCTGCTAACTGAGTCTCTGGGTCTAGCCCACCAGATGCTCTGTGGGAGAAAGATGTGGTTGTCTCCTTCTGTACAGATTACAGCCTTGGAAACCCAATAGGACAGTTCCGCTCTGGCACCATGAGTCCGAATTGGCTTTCTGGCAATTGGTTTGGATTTATGTGGTTTTGTTCCTCAAGTAAGCAGCATATATCCCCTCAAATTAATACATTCATAGGGAATGAGTGGTCCAGGCTACTTAGATTTTTAAAAATTTCTTTATAAAAAGAAGTTCAAATTTTATAGCATATTGCTGAATAACATAAAGTGCTGTGGCTTAGTTGCTAGATAACATGGTACTTTTGTTAGAGAAAAATGTTGATTGTGACTCATTAAACCGATTTCATAACCACTAATGGATCATAACCTCCATTTTAAAAAATATTGATCTAGACAATATGGGCACTATAAAGAGGAATGCTTTCCATAGAGAGGTAAGATTGGAAAGAAAACATCTTTACTATAACACAGGCATACTGCATCGCCAAAGAAACATATCCCATGAGAATCCCATGAGATGGACAATTGCATGGTGAAAACTATTTACTGTTGTAGGAAGATGATTCTATCAGGGGAAGAAAGAATTTGAATATCTCTTAGTAAAGCCTTATAGATTCTCCGTAATTTGAGACTGCTTTCCCTTACAATCATTTCAAGTTTTCAGAGTTATTTCTTTTTTTTCAGGTTGGACTAACACACACTTTTAATTATATATTTTTTCCTTTAGGGGATTTGATTTGTTCACTGTCTTGTTTTCTTTCTTAGTGTTTGTGTGCTTGTCTAATGGCAGAACTTGTTTTTGAGGTTCTGACATGGATTGTGTTTTTAAACTCAGAGCAAAGCTGGATATCAGATGGCAGATGATTAACATCTTAAGTACTTTTTCATTTTGAGAATGGCTAAAAAAGACTTGAAAATTGTGAGTGTTGAGAGGTCTTAAGTTATGGGATAACACATCATTTACAGATAGTTGTAATTATCTTCTAATTATAGGTGGTCAGGATTATAATTTTAAAAGGAAGAACTATCCTGTTGTAAGTAGCAAGTAATAATTATTTTCTATTAATGATTTACCTCAGCACATACTCTTCATTTCCCATAGCTTTTTTGTTTTTAAGAGAAATGAAATTTTGAGGTAGAATTTAATTGAGTATATTCTGTTTAATAATTCTTTTCCTTTGTAATGCATGCTTTGTTCCAGATTGTTGGCATACATATAAAGCCTAATAATCTACTCCTGTAATATAGTCCTTCTCTTCACCTATGCCAGTGCAGTGTTGATCCATTCTTTTCCGGTTCTCTGCTCTCCTTTGAGTCCATCCTATTTTTATAAAAGTGGTCATATGCATATTGTCCTTTTGTAACTAGATATTTCACTCAGTATAATGTCTTTCGGGATCATCCATATTGTGTCGTGTTTCACAAGTTCATTGTTTTTAAATGCTGTGTAATATTCCATTGTGTGAATATACCACAGTTTTTCTATTCATTTGCTTTTTGATGGGCCCATGAGCTGCTTCCTTCTTTATCTTATTGTGAAGAATGCTGCAATAAACATGACAGTGTACACATCTGTTTGTGTCATGGCTCTGGTTTCTTTTTATTCTTAATAGTGGGATTGCTAGGTCAAATGGTATTTCTATTTCTAATATTTTGAGGAAGTGTCAGAATGCCTTCCATAGTGCTTGTACCATTTTTCATTCCCACCAGCAAGGTATGGGAGTTCTGATCTCTCCACATCTTCACTAGCATTTGTTGTTTGCTCCCCTGTTGAACTTTGCTATTGTTACTGGGCCTTACATTACCTTTAAGGAACCCTTTTGGTGCTGTGCATGGTAGTGTTAGGCTGGTAGCTGAAAGGTAGTCTGAATTCACCAACCATTCCCGGGGATGAAGCTGAGGCAGTCTGCTTTTGTAGAGATTTACGAGCTTGGAAGCCCTATGGATGGAGAGGCCTTACAGGGTCTCTATGAATTCAGCTATCCTCGATGGCAGTAGGTAGTGGATTACGTTATTTTCATCACCTTAATGAGAGCAGAATTTTACTGGATTTGAAAATCCTCCAACTGGTTTTTATGTTTTCCAGTGTTACATACCATGAACTGCCAAGAAAACAAATTGGTCTGTCTTGGAGAAGGTAATACCAAGTTTCTCTTTGGAGGCTAGGATTTTGAAGCTCAGTCTCACATACTTTGGGCACGTGTCCTTGGAGAAGGACATCATGCTCAGAAGGGTGAAGGGACAGTGTGGGAGAGGACGATCCTGGATGAGATGGATCTGTACAGTAACTGGGGCAGTGGAAGTAGGTGTGTTGGAATTAGAGAGACTGGCTCAGGCCTTGGTAGGCTCAGAGGTGCTGCACATAGGGTTGTTATGAGTTGCAGGTGACTTGATGGCACATAACAACAGCAACAAAAGGGTTACATGTAAAATGTGAAAGTATCTGTATGACTGTAATTGGCTCCCATGCTGAGGTTTTGGTTGGTTGGTTCGCTTGCATACTACTGCTACAATGATGAGTAGTAATCCTTTCCTCAGTGGGAAATATTTGTGATGATAAAATACTTTAACATGTTTTGAGCCTATTCTGTGGACAAAGATTTGTACAAATACTACATTGAATCCTTATAACCTTATGAGAAGGCATTATATTAACCCCTTTTACAGATGAGTGCACTGAGACTCAAGAATGTTAAAAAGTTGCTGGAAGTTCTTTGCCTGGTAAGTGGTATTAGCATCTCTACCTACTGCTGTGAGGCTACAAAGCTGGGCTCTTTCTATGGTACTCAGCCACCCTCCAAAAGAATGACAGTGTAGTGTGGTTGCAGTTGTGCTGGAGGCCACTTTAGAATTGGAAGAGAAGAAGCACACTCTGAGGCTTATGGTGTCCTAGAAAGCGTGACAGTGGAGACAGTGATTGAGCCAACACTTGGAATGTAAAGTAAGAGGGGTTTTGGCACTTATGTAAGGAAAGAGTATTTCAGGCAGAGGAAAATTCATGTTCAAAACATGGAGATATGAGAAAGCATGTAATACCTGTGTTATTAGGTGCCTTCAGTCGAGTACAGCTCATAATGACCCTACAACAACAGATTTAAACTTTGTCCTATCCTATGCCATCAATCATCAACTGTGACATATTTGAGCCCAGTGCTGTTGTCACTGTGTCATTCTATCTTATTGAGGGTCTCTCTCCTTCGCTGACCTTCCACCTTTCCAAGCATGATGTCCCCTACCAAAGAGTTACTTCTCCTAACAACGTGCTCAAAATATGTGAAATGACATCATTCTTACCTCCAAGGAGCACTCTGGCTATACTCTCTCCAAGAATTATCTGTTCATTTTTTGTGTCCCTCGGATATTCAGTACTCTTTTCCAACTCCACAGTGCAAAGGCACTTCTTCTATTATCCTTATTCATTATCCATCTCTCACATGCAAGTAACTGTGGCCTGAATCAGGTACACCTTAGTCTTTAAGCTGACATCATTGCTCTTTAATATTTTGGAGAAGTCCTTGATAACAGACTTTCCCAGTACAACCTGATCTTTTATTACTTGACTGCTAGTACCAAGGGTCTGTATAGTACCATGAGTGGATCTTAAGTAGATAGAATTATTGACAACGTTAATCTTTACTCCATCTATCATGATGCTGCCTATTGGCCCACTGGTGAGAATTTTTGTCTTGATACAGAGATGTAATCCATACTGAGGTCTATAATCTTTGATCTGCAGCAAGTGTTTCAAACTTTATCTCATTCCCCAAACAAGGTTGTGTCATTTGCTTAATTCAGGCAGGTTGTTGAGGCTGAAGAAAATGAAAAAAAAGTCCACAAGAACCAAAATACGACCTTGGGTCATATTCCCACCTAGATTTAAACATTATCTCAAAAACAGATTTGAGGCATTAAACAGTAGTGATTGAAGACCTGATGAGTTGTGGAATGATATTAAATATATCCATAAAGAAAGCAAAAGGTCCAAAATGGATGACAGAAGAGACTCTGAAAACTGTATTAAAAGTGTCGAGAAACCAAAATAAAGATAAACAATGCTAAAGTAAAAAAGGATATGTTTATAAGATTTTTAAATTATCAAATGGGAGCGGTGAGATGGGAAAATATTTGCACAGAGACTCAAGTCAGGCATTCTCAGCACCTCTCAGTTTGCGCTCACTGTAGCCTCCTGTGTCTCTGGCTGTTTGGATGCAGCTCCTCTTCACTGAGGTAACAAATATCTTGTGGGTTACACTTTCATAACTCATATTTCTTGGAGACATAATTTTTTGCTTACTTATTCCTGATACCAGATTATTAACTTTCTGATAAAAATATTTTAATTTTTATGCCCAGTGTTTCCAGGCACATGTAGTAGACATTCAGAGAATGGTGGGGGATGAAAGGATATATTTTCTAAGGAGAGTCAATAATCATAGTCACCTGTGTGGCTACCACCCTTGTTACTCTTTTGGGATTGAGTTAGATTTTAACCTGCTAGTTTCAGGACCTGTTTACATTTACTGAAGGAACTTGCACTACTAACTGAAAGTCAGTTATTCAAATCCACCAGCTGCTCTGAGGAAGAAAGATGGGCAGTCTTCTCATTTGTAAAGATATACAACCTTGGAAACTTAATGAGTTTCTCAGATACTGTGGGCTTTGGTGGTTCTATTTACTGAGGCTAACATACCTATTCAATCTATATCCTAAGCAAACCGTTTTTAAAGTTGGACTCTATGAAATGGAACATGACATAAGAATCAGACGAAGTCCAATCTACAACCTTACTATAGGACCAACAGTCAGCAATATGATAGCTGGAGAAAGAACTGAAGTTGTCAGTGATTTCTTCTTGCACGGATCAACAATCAACACCTTCTGTACCAGCAGCCAGGAAATCAGGAGACATTTTGCATTGGGCAAGTCTGCTGTGAGGGATCTCTCCAAAATGATGAAGAGTAATGATGTGAATTTCAAGACTAAGGTGTACTGATTCAGACCATAGTCTTCTCAATAACCTGCTACATATCAGAGAGAAGAACAATGAATAAGGATGACAGAAGAATTGATGCCTTTGAGTTGTGGTGCTGGAGAAGAATCTTGAACGTACCATAGACTGCCAAGAGAACAATTAGAAGTGTCTTGGAAATAGTGCAGCTAGAGCACTCTTTGGAGGCAAAGATGGCAAGGCTTCATCTTGCATCCTATAAACATGCATCTCGGTGTGGCTATTCCTTGGAAAGGGACATCATGTTTGGTGGGATGAAGGGTTGGCAAGGTTCAGGTCAGCTATTCATTGGGTCACTATGAGTCATACTTGACTCGATAACACCTAACAGTAACAACAAAACCAACAATAACAACAAGGAAGAGAATGGTCTAGCTAGTGGCCTCAAGGGTCCAAAGCAGAATTAACTAGCATAGCCTCTGTTCAGTTCTCTTCCTCTACTTCAGAGAGGTCTTGTGAAGAACAAACGAGATGTTGTAGATATAGCTTTTAGTGTGGTTCTTATGTTATTCATAGGGACAGGTGTGAATAGTAATACATGGAGGGTGATGATTAAGTTCTAGCTTTCATTGTGAAGGATGCCATTAAGTCTTGGAGTTTGTCTTTCTATATGAGTAACTGCAATGCAAGGCTACATTTCAGGGGGGAAAAACCCACTAAAAAAAGAGTTAAAATTATGGAAGCACAAAACAGACAGGATGGCCAACAAATGCTTCATGAAAGAAGAGGCATTTAATAGAACTGAGGAATCATCTTATGCAGCTGACATACCTAATTTAAAAGGCTGTGGTGGTTAAAGACTTTATCATCTGTTCCAAGACTCCTCAGATCCCCACCCATCCATCACCGTCAAGTTGATTCTGACACATAGTGACCCTGCAGGACAGAGTTGTTGTTGTTGTTGTTGATTGTCTTCAAGTCGAACACAACTAATAGAAACCCTATGAACAAAAGGCCTAAAGCCCCTCTACAACTATCAACATTTATCAAGATTCATAGGCATGTTATTTATGAAGTGGATGCCACTCCTGCTTCCAAACCTGTCATAGTATGTTACTGTTTTTACATGGCATTGAGTCGCTTACGATGTATTGCAGGACAGAGTAGACTTGCCCATAACATTTCCAAGGCTGAAAATCTTTACAGAAGCAAACTATCTTATCTTTCTCCAGCACATCAGCCTGTGAGTTTGAATCAGTGGCCTTTTCTGACTCACAACTGAATGTATTAACCACTTAACACTGAGCCTGCTTCTTCTATGACTACTCTATTGAAAGGAAGTCTATTCTGTTGTTCTTTATCAGAATAAAACCTGAACCGTGGCAGTTTCTAGGCATTTACCTTTTAATATATTTACTGTCTGTTTCGTTCTCAGAATTAGAAGCATCACAAAGACAATGACTATATGTCTAGCACTTACTTCATGTTAAATAAGTGAAGGAATTAACATCACCACCAACTTATCACTTTTCTACACACCCTATTAGCAGTTGTTAGACAATATGGTGACACTGTGATAAAAGCACCTGAAAGTAATCAGCAGAAGCTACCTAATAGCCTTTGAACTTGCTGCCATTGTTCTCAGCTCTTTGGTTTCAGCTTGAGGATATCCTCTTCCCTTTATCTTTCTCACAATGTCCTTATCAGTAAGACCAGATGGACAAAATAGCCAATGGCCTGCAGAGAATATTTTTAAGATGAAGATAAAAGGTCTCCAGAGATATTTAACAGTGAAATCAAGACTAAAAACTTGATTGTGGAATTCTTTAGGAGGAAAAAGCTTAATGGTTACTTTCCTCAGTTGCTTCCTTTTATGGAGGTTAATCAAGTAGGACTTGAAGAGAATTTAACATTTTTTGGTTTTTTTTTGTTGTTGTTTTATTTTTAGCATCACCTCCTAGATGAATTTTATTAAGTACTCAAAAAACAAACATTGTTAAAACATTGAATTTAAACTCCTTCAAGCTGTAGGCTTATAACATGTCAGAAATGGAAAGGTCTCAGTTTGCCATTATAAATTAGTCTAATAATTGAGTACATGTGAAATCTGTCAATGAGACCTCATAGTTGCTTGAAAACTTACAATAGTTGTATATTTCTCTAAAATGAAATTTCAAAACGGATTATGTCAATTTCAGAAAAACTGCTATACCATTGCTTTGTTTCCATTCTTAATGTGTCCATGTAGAAAATTTAGGAAAAAGTAAAATTAGAGAAGCACAATTAATCTATACTTCCCTTGTGCAACTACATCACCATTCGTTTTACCTAGAAATGTATCACATGCTGTATACAGGGATTTGCAACATTTACTGGGAGCTAACACACAAAGTCATTGAGGAAAAATCACTCATATACACAGAACTCTTTCATATAACTTACTAAAAGCACTAGTGCTGAGTTACAAAGCTAGAATGGATATACTAGAGATACATAATGAGCCCTAGTGCTACAATAAATATAACACCTGAAACATAACCTGGAGATTAATTCTTAACACTGAGAGTTTAACTTTTTAGCGTTCTGAAAAGCTTTAAAAAATGTGTGGCTCAATGTACTAATAACAGAGAACGTTGTGGGTTTTCTGTTTCGGTGGTTTTCACATCGTGATTTACTGAAGATCGTCCTAGAGAAGGAGTTTGTTTGGATTATGTTGTACTGTTCTCATATTGACTACATTCTTCCTCCCTTTTTTAAAGTATAGTTTTTTTCAGAGGCAGAAAAAATGCTCTATTAAATCTGGTGAGGATATTTTTTGATTGTTCTAATAACAATCAAAATACCCGTTGCCTCCCTGCTCCGGCATTTTTTTTGTTTCATCAGATTGGAACAGGGAAAAGAAAAAATTGTGAGAACCATTACTCACTGTCACAGAGTCAATCTCGACTTTCCATTGGGTTTCTGAGGCTGACATCTTAATGGGGAGAGGCTGCCTGATCTTCCTTTGGAGCAGCTGGTGGGTTTGAGCTACAAGCCTTTTGGTTGACCTCCTATGCTTCCGGGGCCTCTGAGAGCCATTAGAGTATTACAGTCTTTAAATACTTTCAGAGGAAAAAGGTAAAATGGAATGAACTTTGTTAATTTCTATTAAGTGAGAGTGGGAGCTGAGACCTTAGAATCCTTACTTTAGTAGGGTTCTTGTTTTTAGGTGCTGTTCAGGCCACTGTGACTCACAGCATCCTTATGAACAATAGCTCAGACTGCTGCCCAATATGACACCTTTTCACAGTCTGCCAGGCTCAAGCTCTTTACTGCAGTCGCTGTGTCAATCTCTCATGTTGAGGATCTTCTTCTCTTTCACTGACCTTTCTCATCATGATGTCTTTTTTCCAAAACTAACTCCTCCTGACATTTGATTGTATGGATCACAACAAATTATGGATAATATTGAGAAGAATGGGAATCCCAGAGTGTTTAAATGTGCTCATGTGAAATCTATACCTAGACCAAGAAGCTGTTGTATGAACAGAACAAAAGAACATTTTGTGGTTCAAAGTCAGGAAAGGTGTGCATCAGGATCATATCCTCTCTCCATGTCTATTTAATCTGAATGCTGGACAAATAATTTGAGAAACTGGACTTTATGAATAAGAATGTGAAAGAAGACTTACTAACAACCTGTATTATGCAGATGACATACCTTGCATTAGGAAAATCTGCTGTTGAGGACTTCTTCAAACTGCTAAAGAGCAAGGGTGTTAGTTTAAAGACTAAGCTCAACCTGATCTAAGCCATGGACTTTTATATTACTAGCTATGTATCTGAAACTTGGATAAAGATTAAGGATGACAGAAAAAAAGAATCCATGCTTTTGAGTTTTGGTGTTGGAGAAGAGTACTGAATATCCCATGGACTGCCAAGAGAACAAGCTAGTCTTGAAGGAAGTACAACCAGAGTGCTCTTTAGAGGCAAGTTTGATCTCACTTTGGGCCTATTGTCAGGAAGAAGCAGTCCTTAGAAAAAGATATCATGCTCAGAAAGGTGGCGGGTCAGAGAAGGAGGGGAAAAGTGTCAACAAGATAGATTGATGCACTGAGTGCAGCAATGCACTTGAGCATATCACAGATGCTGAGGATGGTGCAGGATAGAACAAGGTTTTAATGTGCTCTTCCTAGGATCAATGTGAGCCATAGTGACTTCGTGGCAACTAACAATGACTACAACAACAATACCTCCTCCTTACAACATGCCCACGCATGTAAGACCAAGTCTCTAAGGAACACCCTGCTCACACTTCTTCCAATAAAGATTTGTTTGTTCTTTTAGCAGTCCATGGAATATTCTATACTTTTCCCTAACACTGCAATTCAAAGGCGTAGATTCTTCTTTGGTCTTCCTTATTCATTGTTCAACTTCCAGATACATAGGAAATAATTGGAAATACCATGACTTGAATCAGGCTCAACTTAGTCTTTAAGTTGATATTCTTGCACTTTAGCACTCTGGAGAGGTCCTTGACAACAGATTTTTCTAGTGTAACACATCTTTTGATTTCTTGACTGCTGTTGCAGTGACTATTGATTGCAGATCCAAATAAAATGAAATCATTAACAACTTCAGTCTTTTCTTCATCTATCATGATTTGGTCTCTTGGCCCAATTTTTAGGAATATTATTTTCTTGATGTTGAGATATAATCCATATTGAAGACTGCAGTCTTTGATCTTCTTCTGTAAATGCTTCACGTCTTCTTCACTTTCTTGAAAGCAAGGTTGTGTCATCTGTATATGCAGGTTGCTAATACATCTTCCTCCAGTCCTGAAGCCACATTCTTCATATAGTCCAGCTTCTCGAATGATTTGCTCATCATACAGACTAAGTATGGAGAAAGGATACAAACCTGACACATACCTTTTCTGATTTAAATCACGTGATATTCCCTTGTTTAGACTGGACGACAACTTTTTGGTCCGTGTATAGGTTTCATATGAACATAATTAAGTGTTCTGGGATTTCCATTTTTCTCAATGTTAGGCATAATTTGTTGCTAATATTATAATGAAATGTGCAAAGACCTTGAGTTGAAAAACCAAAAGGAAGATCACAATCATAATTTCACAAGCTACAGAGAAGAAGGGGAAAAAATGCAAGTCTTAAGTTGTAAAAGGAAGCTTTGTATGGGAAGTAACATTGAATGATACAGGAATTATCAAAGAAAGGTGCAAGAGTCAATATATGAAAGAGAATTGGTTCATATACAGCCAGCCATTTCAGATAGTAGCTTATGATTGAGAAAATACATTCTAAAGGAAGATATTCAGGATATTCGAGGTACATTGAAAGCACTGGTGAAAACCAATGCTCTAGGAATTGACAGAATGCCATGTGAAATACTTCAACAAGTAGATGCAGCATTGGGAAGAGATTACTCATCTGTGTCTAGAAATTTGGAAGCTACTTGACCAACTAACAGGAAGAAATCTGTATTCGTGCCCTTTCCAAAGAAAGATGATCAACCAGAATGCCAAAATTATTGTACAATCACATTAATATCACATGGTATTAAAGTTTTGCTGAAAATATTTTTTTAAATGATGACTACTGCCAACATTTCAAACTCTATTCAGAAGAGGATGTGAAAAAAAAAAGATAGCACTGTTAATGTTAGGTGGATCTTTGTAGAAAGCAGACAATAATGTAAGGATGTTTTAAGAAACCAAAGTCATTACCATAAAGTCAATTCCAACTCATTGCAACCCTATAGGACAGATTAGAACTGCTCCCAGAGGGTTCCAAGAATGCACATCTTCATGGGAGCAGACCACTGGAGGCGCTGTAGGTTTGCATTGCTGACCTTTTCATTAGAAGTTGAGTGTTCTAACCATTGTGCCACCAGAGCTCCTAAAAAGATGGTTGCTTGTGTTTTATGGATTATGCAAAGGCATTCAATGCAACTGTGTGGACAATAATTAAAGAAATGAGAATTGTAGAACATTTAATTGTGTTCGAGGTAACTCTCGTGGCACAGTGTGTGACTAACTGGACTGCTAACTGAAAAGCCAGTGGTTTGAATCGATCAGCTTCTCCAAGGGAGAAAGATGGCAACTTTCCTCCCTTAACAATTTACAGCTTCAGAAGACCAATGGAGGGTTGCCTTAAGTCAGATGTCATTCCATGAAAGTAAATTTTGTTTTTTGGGTTTGATTTGTGCTCAAATGGAACTTAAATATGAGTCAAGAATTAACTGTTGAATTAGGGAATACTGTATGGCTTACAGTCAGAAAATATGTACAATGGGAGTAAACTTTTATCTTACATTGTCAACCTCTATGGAACAAATAGACCAAGAAACTAGTCTATCTGAAAAATGAGGTATCAAGATTGGAGGAAGACTCACCAGCCATCCATGATGTGCAAGTGACATAAGTTTGCAGAATAAAGATGACTTGAAGCACTTACTGATGGAGGTAAAAGTCAAGAGCCTTCAATATAGATTATATCTGCACATAAAAACCCCAAAATCCTCATAGCTAGATTCATAAACAACTTGATAAAAGGTCTCTTTCACCCCTCTACTTTGTGCTTCCCCGCATCGACCTTCCTGACACCATCAACCAGGCTCCCCCTGCCACCTCTGAGCTGAAGTAATTTCAGCCATTGTTCTGTGCCCTCCACAGCTTGATAGACATCATGGGAGAAGTAGAAAGGGTAATTGGCTAATAGCTAATTGGCTATTGTCCTTCTAGTGAGGGTTGCTGCTGGGGCCTTTAGTATATTATTTATGTGGCCCCAAAAGGGTGTCCTGTGCCCAGCTGCAGACCCACATGGAGCTCAGACCCACATGAAGAGGTGCCATCGGAGATTTTTCCCCCCCAAAGTTTTCATAAATGTAAAATTTGGGTAATGAGATAGTTGATAAATGGAGAGCAGGTGTGTTAAAGTATGCATGACTCAGCTTTTTAGTTGCTTCATAATGCATGTGAAAACTGGATAATGAAAATGACCAAAGAAGAACTGACACAGTTGAATTGTTGTGTTGTTGAAGAATGATTAGTATGTCTGCAGGTACCAGAAGAAGGGTTAATCTGTTTTGGAGACTGTATAGTTAGAATGCTCTTTAGAAGCAAGAATGGTGAGACTTTGTCTTCATCATCAGGAAACATTAATTGCTAGGAAAGGACTGCATGATTTGTAAAACAGAGCATTAGAAAAACAAGAGAAGCCATTGATGAGATGTACTCCTTTAATAGCTGCAACAATGGGCTCAAACTTGCTAACACATTTGGGGATGGCACAGAATGCCATGAGTTGGAGCCAATTTGATGGCAATTAACAACAGTTTACTATTTATAACATTTACAGTCAAAGTCAGTGCAGAATTGTTCAAGAGTAATAGTGATAGCTATAACTATCAGACAACACTTTATTGTTCTGAAAAACAAGAATGAGGTGGGAGGCATAACACTCCCTGATCTCAAAACTGACTACACAATTGTAATAACCACAATAGAATGGTACTGGTACAGTAACAAGCACATAGACCAATGGAACAGAATCGAGAACCCAGAAATTAATCCATCTATCCATGGGCAACTGATATTTGACAGGAAAACCTCTGTAACAAATGGTGCTGGCTAAACTGGACTACTACCTGCAGAAAGCTGAATCAGAATGCACACCTCTCACCACACACAAAGATCAACTCAAGGTGTATCAGAGACCTAGGGGTAGAGCCCCAAGCCGTAAAGATCTTAAGAGACAAAGTGGGACCTAGCCTAGAAGGCCTAACCCATAGTATAAAAAGGCTGACAAATTCAGCCAGAAATATACAACCAGGAGAGGATAAAATTGATGACTGGACTGTCTAAAGATTAAATCACTGTGTGCATCAAAACCTTTTTCCAGCAGAATAAAAAGAGAACCTACACACGGGAAAAAAACCCACACCTGTTTTGGCAATACCATCTCAGACAAGGTCTCCTAACAAAAGTTTACAGAATATTCCTGGACCTCCATAAGGAAAAGACATAACCTAATTACAAAATGGACAAAACATGCAATGGCTTCACAAAGGATGACATTGGAATGGCCAGCATACACATGAAGAAATGCTCAAAATCACTGGCAGTCAGAGAGATTCAAATCAAACTAAATGAGATACCATTTCACCCCAGTACCAGTGGCAAAGTTTAACAGGACAGTAAGCAATAGATGTTGGAGAGTATAGGAGAGAGACATTTTTTGTGAGATGTTAAAATGGTCCAGCCACTCTGAAAGGCAGTTTGTCTTTTCCTCAAAAAGCTAAATTTAGAAGTTCCATATGACCCAGCTATTACACTACTTGGGATATACCCTGAGAAAATTAGAACTGAGACACAAACAGAGATTTGTACAGAAAATGTTCATAGCAGCGTTATTCACCATCTCAAGGACATAGGAACAGCCCAGATATCTAACTACAATTGAACGGATTGAGAAATTGTGGTACATTCACACAACGGAAAATTAAGTAGCACTCAGGATCAATGATTTAGAAAAGGGACTAGAGAGCAATATGCTGAGTGAACTAATTCAGTCTCATAAGGACAAGTACTGTATAAGACCATTGTCATAGAAATAGAAAAATAACTAATAAAACTTGTATGAGGATCCAAGGGGGAAGGGTAGGAGCAGAGGGGTGATGATGGGCAGGGGAGGAAATTGTAGGATCACACAATTTGATGGGTGGAGGGTGGGGTGGGTAAAGGAAATGGGAAAGATCCAGCAGAGATCTGGAAAGAAAGGGCAGTGGTGGGCATAGTTCAATGTTGATTAATTTTATAAAATATGATGAATGAAAATTATTGTATGAAGCACAATATAAATAAGGGATATTGTAAAATATATACAAATTTTGCAACCAAACCAATGTAAAATGGACTTTTTTAAAAATAAAAAAAAATTTCCCCCAAAAAACCCACTCAATTGTTCATTGGTGTTACATGAATACCGTATATGTATATTTATTGTAGAATGTCTAGGTTTGAAACCTGACTTCTCCCTCATCCCCAAGAATTTACAATGATTCTGTTTTATTGTCACATATGCACTTCATATTTTAACTTATCAAAATCTGTCATCTTATTCTTTCGATCATCTTTCACATGCACCATTTAATATTTTTCTAATTTTTTTCCCCTTATTCTTTTTTCCATCTTTAGGTCATCCTCCAAAGAGTAGCAATAGTAATCTCTTTAAAACATAAAATAGGAAAAATGTAAAAGTCTTCAAGGCTTTCCATTTTGATTTACATTCAGTTCCTACATGGCCAGACTGTTAATTCCTTCTCAGCCTCATCCCAAACCACTCTCAGTCTTGTTTAACTACAATCCATACTTTCATTTCTACAACATGCTACGCCCTTTGTGAACCCTGGGCCTTTCTGTTTTCTGTTCCTTCTTCTTGAAATTTTCCTACCCTCATTTTAAAGGAGGCTGCTTTAGTGAGGCTGCACCTGTAAACAAACTAATCAATTATTTACCCTGGGCTAATAGTGAATGAGCCACTTCATTAAACTATACTTCACATATATTCAATTCTGAGCATACCATCTGCAAAGATTAATTGAACTAGTATGGAAGTAGTTATAAAGATGATAGAAATAGTAAGAACTGGGATTGTTCACTTAGAGGAGAGATTTGGGAAGCCATACAACTGTCTTGAGAGGAGGAATAGTGTGCATGGAAGAGGAGATTATAATTTAAGGAGATCACAGATTTATACTGCTGTATGTGGGAACCGTTGTTTGTCCTTTTTGAAGAGTGTATGCCTCTATCTTATATTGCACTAATAGCCTCTACCTCTCAGGTGTTCTGGCTTGGTAAATGAGTTAACAGTGATATCAAGAGACTATTTTGCATGCACAGAGACATTTAGAACAATAAAGCCTAAAGGAAGAAAGCACCTTCTGTGTAACAAAATTGCACAGTATTAACTCGCAAAGCTTTGACTGCCGCTATGTAGAGTTGTTTACTTTTTAAGTGAAATAACTAATGAAATGCTAATATTTGTGTATGTGCAGTCTAGGAAGATTTCTCACTCTTCAAAGCTTAATAAATACAATGTCATTTAACTGTTTCATGACTCAGTTATTTCCACTTTGACTTTTTGTTGATAATAAACCATAGACTGCGAAATAAACATGTCTTGTAAGAAGGATAGCCAGGGTTCTCCTTCGAAGCAAGGATGGAGAGACTTCATCTTGCATATTTTGGGCATATTTGTATAGGGGACCAGTCCTTGGAAAAGGATAGCATGCTTGGAAAAGTTGAGGATCAGCAAAGAAGATGAAGATGTTCAAGGAGATGGATTGATAGCAATGAATGTAACTGTGGGCAAAAGCACAGTGGACATTGTGGAGATGGTGAAGGATTGGGCGAGATTTTTATTTGTTGTTTGTAGGATCATTACAAATCGTGGTGGACTGGATACCACCTAATAACAATGACTACCGCCATGTATTTTCATTAAGAGAAGGTACACTGAATAGAGGAGTATTTATAAGATTTTGTTATGAAGTATGCATTTGATATTTATTATTTGGAAGACATATGTCCCTCTGAATCCTGGTGTAGGATTAAGTGAGATATATGTGTTTCCCAAATCTGAGGTAGGATCATATGGACACACTTTTTTCCTTGAATTCTAGGAGTAATTATGTGGGACACATATGTCCCTTTGGATTCAGAAGTAGGGTTAGTGGAACACTTATTTTTGGTCTCTGAATCACTTATTATACCTCTTATTAGATGTATGTGAATTAGGATGCTGTGTGAATAATTTCTTTAAAAGAGTTAGTATACTGGTTATAGGTGGACATTAAAAATACTCCAAATGTCCGACTTTCCCAAACTGCTATACCACTCCATCATCTCTAAACTCAATTACTTTTTTTCCCCACGCTTTTTAGCCCTCTTGCTCTTGTCTATGTTTTTGGATTCTGCAATTCATTGATAAGTATCACAGAAATCCAAAATCCATCAAATAAATGACTCACGTGCTTGTGGAGGCAGCAAGTCCCAAATCCATGAATAAGGCTTGTTCACAGGATGGCGCTGCCTTGAAGGGTGGTGGTTGTAATCTGGTGTATGTGGTTACAGAGGCTGGTGAATAATGAACTGGTCACAGCTCTTGGAGTTGCTGGATCATGTTCAAAGCAATGACCAGACCAGGAGAAGGGTGACATTTCCAAAAGCGTTTCTTTAGATAGGATTTCAGGGCTATAAACCAAATAGTCAACAAATATAGGGGTGGCAGTTGCTGTTTTATCTTCCAGGAAGAGAGATTCATTGTATATCTCGTCCTAAACCTACCTCATTGACATAACATAGCACCCCTCCAGCATGAGGCTGTGGGCACAATGAGGCTAGAATTTACAGTATTTTTACAATATATCACAAAATAGAAGGCAATGTCAGGAAGAGCCATATTACTTAATTCGTTACACTACAAATGAAAAAAAATGTGGTGCTTGTCAAAGATGGCATAATTGTAAGAAAGGCAATCTGTCCAAATAATACACTAAATCCACTGTTGTTAAGTTGATTTCCACTCATGGTTATCTATTTGGTTTCTGAGGCTGTAAGTATTTACAGAAGGAGAAAACCCTCTTTCTCCCTCTGAGCTGCTGGTGGATCCAAACTGCTGACCTTTGGTTGGTAGCTCAACACAATACACCATGCTTTCTTACATGACACACAGGAACGTGGAAATATATTTGCTAGGTCTGTCTCCCAATAGAAAAACCCAAAAGGAAAAAAAACCAAACCAAAAACAACCCTCTCAAGCTTACTGTCAACATTGGGCTTCTAAGACTATAAATCTCATGGAAGGAGACTGCCTATCTTCCTCCTGTGGAGACACTGATGGATTTGAACTGTTCAAAAGGTGTGGTATTTGGATTAGCACTGCTTCCTACAGACTAAGCCAGAATGCATCAGCCTAAAATCACCCTACCAAAACAGTAATTTGTGGCAGCTGGTCATTTCTTCCATTTCAAACAGTTGTATAGGTACCTCCCTCTCTTCCCATTGCCACACTCCACCACCCCATCCCCCACACCTTCCACCCCTCCTCAGCCTTCCTTGGCTACATGTACTGTCCACTAGGAAGTAGCTGCTCAATGAACCTCACAGGAGGAAAAGGAAATGGGGGTTGGTGTTATATGGACCACAGGTTATTAAAGGGTTAAATGGTCCTAAAAGTCAGCAAGTTGGTTATGATGTCTTTGTTTGTAGTGGAGAGGGACCTGATAGTCTCTGAGTGTTCATAGTTCATGAAAACTACGGCTAATCTCTTGCTCCCTGGCCTTCTTTCCAAGCCTCTCTATGAGATTCCCATCCTAGTTTCATTTAGCCTTTAAACTATGCTCCTACCCCTGGGGTGTGGCTCTCTGTTTAAGAAAACTCACAGGTGGGTGGTTGTGCCTATAAATTCCAACCTTGAATTTCTAACCTCAGGGACTCTGGAGGTCTAGACTTCACTTCCTTTTTCTTGTTCTACACTTTTATTTGTATCTTTAATTGTTATTAGACGTGCCGTGGTTTTTGTTTTTGTTTTAAAGCGGTTTTAATTTATTTCTTTTTACTCTAAGAGGTAAGTTTGCTCTTTCATCATTAAAATTTTTTAGTTAGAACACCTTGAGTTTCTTCCCATACAGATAGAACTACTGTCCCTGGCTGTTTCTCAATGGAAGAGGTTCATTTGACTGTCCCAGTCAAATTCCTCCTCTTGTGCTTTTTTGACCCCATTTCCTCTTGTCTCCTCAGGATTTCCCTTTATCACACGTATCATCCCCCCCCCCCACCAGGCTCAACAGGGAAATAGGATTACTTCTTCCCTTTTCGTGATACCTCTCCCAAGTTTCTTCCTTCTTTAGGAAAGCTTTTTGTTGGAAAAATGTGTTTTGTATGTTGAGCATTAGATCCATTTTACAGGAAGCTGTTAATCAGGTTAAAGAGTTGTTTACTGATTGAAAGCCACAGCTTTGAAGTTGTTTCAAATCTCAGACTATAGCCCTGTTAAGTGGTTAAACATTTTGTAAGGTAAAATACAGCGCTGGTAACTAAGTGGTAAAGCATTACATCACAAAACTCAAAGGTATGCAGTTCGACTCTACCAGATGCTCCACAGGAAGGAGAAAGATGGGTAATCTCCTTCCTGGTAATTTACTGCCTCTGAAAACTCTCTGGAGGATCAGCTATGAGCTGGCATTAGATCTTTTATCTTTATTATTTGTAGGTTTTTGTTGTGTGTGTTTTTTTTTTTTTTTTTAATTTCACTGTTTCTTCCCCTGCAAAGTATACACTCCAAGGAAGTTCCTACTTCCTTAGCCAGCTCTGTCAGACCAAACTATTGTGATCTGATCTTAGTTTTAGGCTTGATTCTCCTTTAGGTGTGTGATTCATCACTGGGCAAAAGGCACACCCAACTGCTGCACTCTGCAATCTTTCAGAAGCCAGTAATAGATTCATGTGTTACACGAACTTGCACAAACTTGGTCTTGGGAGCTTCTCGCTCCATTCTCACTTTTGGCTTACACTGCTCTGTGAAGCTGGGTTGGTCTGTCTTCTTACCATTGGCAAACACAGGTATCTACATGCATTTATTAATTTATTCATTCTTAATATGTTCATTGAACTTCTGGTCCATGTATACTAGATTTCTCAAAACTCATTGCTGCTGAGTTGAGACTCAAAGCTGACCCTCCAGTGGGCTTTGGAGGCCCATCTTTCTCCTGCAGAGCCATTGGT
Organism: Elephantulus edwardii; assembly: GCF_000299155.1. Lineage (NCBI taxonomy): Eukaryota > Metazoa > Chordata > Mammalia > Macroscelidea > Macroscelididae > Elephantulus > Elephantulus edwardii. Next base: position 24,267,351 of record NW_006399775.1, on the reverse strand, counting down.
GGTGTCAAACCACCAGAGAGGTGCCCCCTTTGGCATGGATCTCTTAGCTCTGTACCACCAGAACTGCCTGTACCAGAGTTAGTAGTGAACAAAGCAGACAAAAAAGGTCTCTTTTTCATGAACTCTATTTTTTAAGTGGCCATGTTTCATTCACTGCTAGTTTAGAGAAACAATCTTGAATTTCAGCTAGATTTCTTGTAATAGGAAAAATTTTTGTATCTAAAGCTGGTGTAGCTGGTAGATTTAAATTCATCTGTCTCTTCCCCTCAAAAGCTTTTGTCTCCTGTTATAAAAAGCCCCAATAGTCCCTGAATATACTAATTTTGCACTCAGTTTATCATAATCTGAATATATTATTCTCTCTGCTCCAAATGTTCTTCTATTCTTAAAAAAAAAATTCTAGTTAAGCTAGATTCCGCTTAGATTTCACCTTCTCTGAAAGATTTCCTCTTCTTCTTATGATTCCCTTGGTCAGTGATGGTAACTGTTTTTGAACATCCATGGCATGCTATACATAAAAAACTTAACTACACAATAATATTTTTTCTTAATATAGTATGCCTCTTTCGTTAGATAAAGAACTTCATTAGAATTAGGAACTTATGTTAGTTCTCTTTCTCTGAAGCTTGCCATTTAATGTGGCTGCAGTGTATGTTGTATGGTAAAATAAACTGTAAACATATTATAAAATAATATGCATCTTAAAGGAAATTTTAAATGTTGGAAAAATCTATTTGCTATTATAAAGTGTAGAAAAATGCATCATTCTACTTCCCAAAGCCCAATGGTCTCCTTTAAAATGGCTTCTTCTCTGACAGTATAAACACTTTTTTTTTTCAGCAGTAGGACTTTTAATCTTGATTTTAAAAAGGATGACATAAGAAATGATTGGAGTATTTACTTTTTTTAACAAAAGATCTTAAATAACTGATTTATCTAATTCTCAATATCTTTAAGAGATTGACCTTAATGTCTCCGTGTCCTATTTGTTCTGAAATGTTGTGAATCTTACTAAAATTTAAGGAGCCTTGATGGCATGACGTAGGCTGCTTACCAAAGGTGAACAGTTCAAATGAACCAGCCACTCTGAGGGAGAAAGATGGGCAGACTCCTCCTGCAGAGTCATGGAGAGTTTGTGGGCTTCAAACTTCCCTGCAGTGGCTAAAATGTTCAAGCCACTTTCACTACTTATACAACATCGCCCTCTGATGGTATAGCCTTTTCTAAAAATTATGTATTTCTTCATCTGTGGCATTGTATTTTGTAATTTGAGGGTTTAAACTGTAGTCAGGTAATTCTAGTTGTGCAGAGTCTAGAAGCCAAAGGAAGTTATTAATCATGTGGTCTATTCCAAAGCTATCTAGCCAACATATGTCAGAGTCTCCTGAATAAATGCTTAGTTGTTGACAGTCCATGTTATTTCTTGATTTGTTGGAATCTTTTTGGTGTTCTGTATTCAGTCATGTGTTTGCTGTTGTTAGGTGCCATTAAGTTGACTACAATTCATAGCAACCCTATTGACACAGATCTAAACCTTGCCCAGTCCTCACAATCGTCAAGATCAGTGCCCTGTACAAGCCTGTTGTTACAGTTACTGTGTCAGTCTCTCTTGTTGAGGGTCTTGCTTCCTTTTGCTGACCTGCCTTTACCAGCATGATGTCTGTCTCCAAGGAGAGATGAAGGACTTGAAAATAAAAAGAGAACTTGGAACTTCTCAAAATATGCCAAAGTAAGTGAGATTAAGTTTCACCATCCTTGCCTCTACGGAGCACTCCGGTTGCACTTCCAGTAATGTAACTAGTAGTAAATAACAAAGCTGTTGTCAAATTCCCGTCTGAATCATAATGACCCTATGAACAGTTGGATTGAACAATTGTGAACTATAAATTTTTTAATGGTTGCTCTCTCATAAGTAGACCACTCACTTTTTTTTTTATAGTGTTAGTCTGGAAGGTCTGCTGAAACATGTTCAGTATCCTAACAACATGCAAGTCTCCACTGACTTCACTATGAAGATTTTGAAAAAAACAAAGTATCCTCTATCAATGGTTGAAGTTTGTGCTCAGGCCTTTTTTTTTAAGTTCAAAAGGAGCAGTTTTATTTTTCATATCCATTATGAGAACTTAGCAATGGGTTTCTTGACATCATAAAGGCAGAAATAAAGCTTTTCCTAAGTTTTGGTGATGATGAGACATGGGGGAAGCAGGTGGCCATGAGTTTCCTAAGTTATGGTGATGATGAGGACGGGGGTTTGGTGGCCAGGAGTTTCCTAAGTTACAGTGATGATGAGGACGGGGTAGTGGCTTACTACAGTACATGGTGGAGCTGCCCTGGAGCTGGGCAGCCTTGCTGTGCATCAGTTATTCGTAAAGGCTGAGTGAACAGAATCCCCTTCATCATACAGGCACCGCTGTCTGCACTACAGTAATACAGAAACATGCAGATAGATATAGTGCCTTCAACTGATAAACAATCACCAGGAATCTGCAGGGAGATTTTTGGCTGACTGGCAATGCTTTCTATTTCTCCAGATGGTGTCTGTCCTTGAAAAAACCATTCATTACCTTCGGCTGTTAAAAACCAGCAGCGGGGTACTCCTTCAGTTAGCTTAGTTCCTGACGGGAGGCCTAATCCTAGCTGCAACTGAAGGGTCTGGCCTGGAAATGCAGTCACTGGGGAAAGACTGATGTGTGAAGCAGATTTAGGCAGTTTGTGTAATGTCTTCCATTTGTCAGGCTGGACTGGACTATCTACCACAGCATTTTCTGAAGTGACAATAGGGAGCACAGAAATTGTTTTTGTTTCTAAAACCATCACTTTAATTTGATGATTATTTGTGTCTGCTACATATAATAACTGACCATTTTCTCCAATACACAAGTCTCCTGGTTCATTAAAATTTGATTCTGTAAAACTGGAGCCAATAATGTTACTTGCATCTCCTGTTCCTGCTAATGTTGAACACATTTTGGTTTTTGGATCCACAACTTTAATCTTGTGATTATAGGAGTCTGCCATGTAGAGTAAACTCCTCTTCTTGTCCCAAGTAACTCCCAGTGGGTGCTGAAGCTTGTAGTGAAAGAGCAGATGGATAAGGGCTTTGTGGGATGCAAGGTTGTATAGTGGTTAACTTTCTACTGATTAGCTGTTTTGCCTTGGGTTATGGTGGCATAAGTGCATACGGAGTTGCAATACTAATTCAATAAAGCCTACACTTCTCTGTTGGTTGGACAATCACCTCTTGTGTGATTAACAGCCCAGAAACCTTATGGAGGGTCAGCTATGAGTCAGTTCTGACTCAACAACAGAGAGTGAGTGAGTGAGTGACGTTGGGCAAGTTGCCTGGCCTCTGAGTGTCAGCAGCATCTTTAATTGTAAGGCTGCTCCCAGGGGGCAGCTGACAGGATGGTGAGTTAATGTGTAGAAGGGATCAACCGGGTGCCAAGCATACAATAGGTGCTCTGTGTTACCTCCAACCCCTTTCTCAATGATTTAAAAACCAATTTATATAATGTTCTTGCAGATTTTTCTGGATATAAACTTTATTCTTGAGGAATTTTCAAGTCTAAATAATTCTTTCATCACTATAAACTGTGTTTGAAGTACGTTCTCTTTATTACTATTCACGTACCCATTCTAATGCATTTAACCTCCAGAAGGTGGAGGGATGGATCATCTCCTGGCAATTTCCCATATATTCTAGAAAAAACTGCTGTGTGCTTGTGTTGCGTTCAAACTACTATTATTTAGTTCTTTTAATAAATGAGATCTATTTTTTAAAATAATGAAATTTAAAAGTTCAAGTCCCTTGTCCTCTCTGAGCAAATTTTCTTTATTTGAACAGTGCAGATCAAATGTTTTCTTAGATCCCTGTGGCTTTTCATGGCGTGTTTTAGAAAATCGCTTTTCTAGAGCATAGTGGCATGCAGTACCCAGTTCTCAACAGCAGAGGACACCCTGCTCTCAGTGGGCTAACCTACTTTAGAAGCAGTCTAGTTATGAAGTGCAAAGTTCTGTCTTTTGATCATGACAGTGAGCCAAATGAACCAAGAAAATTCTATAAATTAATATTTTAGAAAAGAATGCTTCATTCATGTTTCCAGCTGTTCAACATTTAGATGAAACGTTCAGAAAAACAGAATATTTTTACATTCTAAGGATTCTATCTGTAATATTTTTTACTGATTTGCATACAATAATTCATTTGTAATGTACTTCATTCATATCGTTTTTTACAGTAATTCATATACATTGTACTTAGTATCATCATTTTGGAACGTTATTTATTCCTAACTACTTCATACTTAAAAACAACAAAAACTCATTTGCTTTTGACTTGATATCAATTTATGGCTATGCTATATTCTTTAAACATAGGTTTACATTTCTCTGTTTGTGTTTCTGCTCAGATTTCCATGGGATATATTCCCAGTAGTGGAATAGCTGGGTCATATGAGATCTCTGTGTTCAGTTTTTGGAGGAAATAACAAACTGCCTTCCAGAGTGGTTGTAACATTTCACAATCCTTCCAGCAGTGCATGAAGGTTCCGATTTCTCCCCATCCTCTCCGACATTAATTGCTTACTGTCCTGTTAAATTGTGCTACTGAGGTGAGATGGTATCTAATTGTTGTTTTGATTTGCATCTCACTGATTGCCAGTGATTTTAAGCATTTCTTCCTGTCTGTTGGCCATCTGAATATCTTTCTTTGTGAAGAGTCTTTCCGGATCTTTTCTCCTTTTTGTTATTGAGTTACTAGTTTTTTCCCCTTCTGGAGCCCCTGTAGTATTCTATAAACTTTAGTGATTAGGCCTTTGCCTGAAATGTCATTGTCAAACATTTTCCCCCAATCTGTGGACTTTCTTTTCACCCATTTGGAAAAAGTTTTTGATACACACAGGGATTTGATTTTTAGAAGATTCCATTTGTTCATTTTATCCTCTGTGCATTCTAGATTTCTGGCTGTGTCTGAAAGCCTGTTTATACCATAGGTTAGGGCTTCTAAGTTTGGTCCATTTTCTCTTTTATGATCTTTATGGTTTTGGGTTTCACCCCTAGGTCTCTGATCTACTTTGAGTAGGTTTTTGTGTGTAGTGTGAGATGTGGATCCTGCTTCAGTTTTCTGTAGGAAGATGTCCAGTTTTGTCAGCACCATTTCTTGAAGAGGTTGTCATTTCCTCATTTAGTAGGTTTTGTTTCACTGTCACATATCAATTGACTGTAGGTAGATGGGTTGATCTCTGGGTTCTTGATTCTATTCCTTTGGCCTGTGTCTGTCGTTGTACCAATACCATGCTATTTTGGTTACTATGGCTGTATAGTCAGTAGGTTTGGAGATCAGGGAGTGTGATGCCTCCCACTTCATTTTTACTTTTAATAGCTGATTTTTTTCCAGAGTTAGACTTGCAGGCCTTTCTTGCAAGGCACCTCTGGATAGACTCAAACCTTCAACCTTTTTGGTAACAGCTGAGCATATTAATCACTTGTATCACCCAGGCACTTGTGCATCTACAGCTATTACCCATAGCTGATCCTCCAGCAGGTTTTCAGCGGCAGTAAATTGCATGGGAGGAGATTGCCATGGAAGACCATAGAGCATCTCGTGGATTTGAACCGTGTGCCTCTGGGATTGCAGCACAGCTTCTTACCACTAGGCAACAAGAATGTTAGCCCCTATCAAATTGGCCTGTTATCATCCCTCCTACGAAAGGACTATTGTTAGCCAGTTTTTCCAGGTACAGCACCAGGCCTTTCTTACTACCATATATCAGTCTAGTACAGCCAGTGAAACCGGTTCAGCATCATAGTAATAGATAAGACTCTGCTGACAGATAAATGGTGGCTGCTTTAAAGTTTGCTCATGGTCAAACTTGGATCTCCTGTTTGCAAGGCAAGAATTCTGCAACTGAGTCACTCCATATGTATATGCATCCATATTTTCATTTTCATTATAGAATCAAGAACTCACTTAGGTACAGTTTTGAGACTTTTGCACTTTGAGAGTTGTGATAGAAATGTCATGTGTGTGTAAGCAAATTTGTGTGAACTTGAGTGCCCTGGGAGTCCTATCTGGTTTAGAATAGCTTCTGGAAGTCTTGCAGGCTTTTGGTTTTTGGAAGAACCAATGCCTACTCTGAGAGCCTGGAGCTGAAGCAGTGGAGTGGTCGAGGTCTGCTCTAGGCCAGAAACTGTATTACCACTCCTATCCTTTCAAATCACAGAGGAATTAATCTGTAGGACCCTGAAGACTTAGTGAGATGCTATACTGTTGGTACCTAACTGTACCTTCACAAAGTTGTACATGAATCTTAGTTTTTTTAGAGGATTTTATATTTACATATTGTTGTTATGTGCCATCGAATTGGTTGTGACTCATAGCGACCCTATGTACAAGAACTCTAAACATCGTTCTATTCTGTGCCAACCTAGCCATCTCATACCCACTCATTCCCACCACTCCAGTCACAGAATTGATCCATCTCATTGATGGTCTCCCTCTCCTGTGCCACCCATCCACTCTGCCAAACATGATGTCCCTCTCCAAGGACCTGTCCCTCCTTGCAACATGCCCAAAGTATGTCAGACAAAGCTTTAGAATCCTTGACTCCAAGGAGCATTCCGACTTCACCTTCTCCAGGACAAACCTGTTTGTTCTCCTAGCAGTCCATGGTATATTCAATACTCTTCTCTAGCACCACAGCTCAAAGGCATAAATTCTCTTTCTATCATCCCTATTCACTGCCCAACTCTCTGACACATAGCACACAACTGCGAAGACTATAGCCCAGATCAGGTGTACCTTAGTCTCTAGCCTGACATCATTGCTCTTCAGTACTCTTGAGAGGTCCCTCACAGCTGACTTTCCCAATGCAATTCGTCTCTTGATTTCCTGGCTGTTGTTACCAAGAGTGTTGACTGTGGAGCCAAGTAAACTAAAACTGTTAACTATCTCAATCTCTTCACCATCCATACTGATGCTGCCAATTGGCCCAGTGGTGAGAATCTTTGTTTTCTTGATGTTGAGCTTCAATCCATATAGGAGGCTGCAATCCTTGACCTTCTGTAGCAAGCACTTCAGGTCCTCCTCAGTTTCAGCAAGCAGGGTTGTGTCATCTGCATAACGCAGGTTGTTGATGACTCTGCCACCAATCCTGATGCCACATTCCTCCTCGTACAGCCCAGCGTCTCCGATGATCTGTTCTGCATACAGATTGAAAAGGTATGGAGACAGGATACATCCCTGATGGACCCCATTCTTGATTTTGAACCATGTAGTGTCTCCTTGCTCTGTTCTGACGACTGCCTCTTGGTCCAGGTATAGGTTTTGCATTAGCACAATCAAATGTTCTGGGATTCCCATTCTTCTCAGAGTCAGCCACAGCTTGTTGTGATCCACACAGTCAAAAGCCTTTGCATAGTCAACGAAGCACAGATAGACATTCTTCTGGTATTCTTTGCTTTCTGCCAAGATCCATCTAATATTAGCTATAATATCCCTAATGCCATGACCTCTTCTAAATCTAGCCAGCACATCTGGCAGTTCTCTGTTGACATATTGCTCCAAACATTTTTGGATAATTTTCAGCAGAATCTTGATTGCATGTGATATTAATGATATTGTTCGATAATTCCCACACTCAGTTTGGTCACCTTTCTTTGGAATGGGAACAAATATCGATCTTTTCCATTCAGTCGGCTAGCTGGCTGTCCTCCAGATTTCTTGGCACAACTTAGGGAGTACATCCAGGGCAGTGTCTGTTTGTTGAAATATGTCAATTGGTATGCCATCAATTCCTGGAGCCTTGTTTTTTGCCAATTTCTTCATAGCAATTTGAACTTCCTCCTTCATCACCGTAAGCTCTTGCTCATATATTATTTCATGAAATTCTTCTGTGTCAGCCAATTCCTTCTGATACAGTGACTCTGTGTACTCCTTCCATCTTCTCTTGATACTTCCTGGATCATTTAACGTTCTACCCAAAGTGTCCTTAAGTATTGCCACCTGTGGCTTGAATTTGTTTTTCAGCTTCTTCAGCTTAAGAAATGCTGGGTGTGTTTGACCTTTTGATTTTCTGACTCCAGCTCTCTGCACATTTCATTATAGTATCTTGTTTTGTCGTCCCGAGCTGCCTTTTGAAATTTTCTGTTCAACTCTTTGACTTACACATTAAATCATTTTTAAATAGAAAAAAATTTTGAAGTTCAACTTAAGCTTAAAATGTTTATTTGATTTTTATCTCTTTTAGCGCTTTTGTATGTGTGCATATTATTTGGCCTTGCAAAGTCCCTTGTGTGCTATTCCTCTTTTATATGATTTATTGTTTATTCTTTTAAATTTAGGATTTTTTTTTGTTTTTTTTACTGTGTCTATTTAAACATTTCTATGTGCACGACTAAGTGTTATTATGTTCATCATGATAAGCAATAACCACCATTTCCAAAATTTACCATTAACCTCAATCATACTTTTTAATGCTGATTTATTTTATGTAAATTATAGGCAGCATGCCATTCTATCCCTAAATATTTCAGTATATAAGTTTTAAATGAAAACATTTTCTTATATGGACAATATGAACATACCTAACAAAATTAACTGTAAGTCTTTGGCAACATATGCTACATGTTATTGTTGTTAATTGTGGTTGAGTTGCAGGTGACTCATAGTGACCCTATGAACAAAAGTCCTGGACACTTCTGTGTAACTTTCTCCAGGTTCATAGGGTTTCCAGAGGCAAGCTATTGTGGAAGTGGATGCCACTCCTGCTTCCAAGCTTGTTTTAATCGGGGAGCTTCACCAAATACTATCCATCATGGGTAACAGTATTCGGCTTCACAGCAACCACAAATTACCTCTGTACAGCAGTCCATATTTAATTTAATCCTTTATTCCTATTAAGTAACTCAGTTGCCACTTATAATTTGTTCATTCAAACTAGTATCTAGTCTAGGATCATGCATTCATTTGATGCTCCTTGAAATTGATTTAATAAGAACTCTCAGCAACAAAGAAGTGACTCTGACTCTTCCTGTATGAACCTTACTCCAATCAGAGTATGCCAAATGTTTGGGCCCTTGCTAGTGAGCCAGCTTATTTTCAAATTAGTCAATCGCTATGCACCGCCTCCATCTTACCTCATCTTCCTGCCCCTCACTCAGTCTTTGCCACCCCAGCACCAATAAAAACCCCTGTCTCAAAGGGCTGGGGGATCTGTCACGCAGCCGCTGCTGCGTCGGGGTGTGTGTAGAGTCCCTGCTTGAGAGCTTGCCATAAAATCCCTCATGTTCTTGCATTGGAAAAAAGAAAAAAAGAAAGAACTCTTTCCCCAATAACATTGCCTCACCATCAGCATGTATAGTACTGAGCCTTTGGGGCTTGTCAAATTACCCCTTAAAGTGTCTTTTACTTGTTCTTCTACCCTTAATATTGCCTAGAAACTAGAAATTAGTTATAAAGACTTAATTAGATGCAGATTGAACATTTTTTAGCAGACTATATTATATATGTTTCTACATTACATGGGGAGAAACAGAATTTCTCCCTGTCCCACCATTACTGATGCCAATGTTGATTCCTATAAGAAGATGACAGACCAGTCCTTGCACTGTAAAGGTGCATTTCCCCTTTGTAACAAGAGTATTTACATATATTTTATAGAATATCTGTACTTTTTATAGTACATCTATATAACTTTGGTACCATATGAATGATTGTCTATCTTCCTATCCAGTAATGCTTTTGACATTAATTGATGCTTCTTACTCAAATTAGTTAAGTATTTTCCCACCAAAACTCACTGCTGTTGAGTCAATTCCATCTCAAAACAATACAGTTTCCAAGGCTGTAAATCTTTTCAAAAGCAGACTACCTCCTCTGTGGAGGGGCTGGTGGGTTTGAACTTCTGACCTTTTGTTGTTACTGTGTACTTTCAAGTAGGAACCTTTAGTTAACAGCAAATTTTTTTATCACTGTATTATCAGAGTTCCTTATAACTTCATTAGAAATAATCAGACTATCATTTTTCTAGTTCTGCCATTCTTTCTTCATTTATTAGTGAACACGGAATTAAACAGAGCTCTTTTTAAATCGTCTGGGACTATTTGTCATTTTTGTGTTCTGTGGTGGAGTTGGAAACTACTCTTAGCCGACCCTCCAGCAGGGTTTTCGGAGGCAGTAAATCACACAGAAGGAGATTGCTCATCCTTCTCACTCAGAACTGCTGGGAGATTCAAACTGCATGCAGCTGGGATTGCAGTGCAGCTTCTTACCACTCTGCCACCAAAACTCCTGAAATACAGTTCTGTTGGAAAGGTGAAGTTAAGTGTTGATTTTTTCATTTTCATTTTTCTATCTCTCACTTTCAGAGTAAACATTAGATTTGATAACCATCTTAAAGTGTGGACAATGAATGTTTTTCTTGCTTTCTCTTATTTGATATAATTAGCAATTGATGGATTTTCATAAATTTAATGTTTCAACCAACTGTAATCATTGTTCTTCTTATGTTCAGATTGTTGAAACTAGTTAGTGATAGTTTCTTGAACTTGGCTGCTATGTCTGTTACACAAAATTCATAAAACATGAAAGCACTTTGCTTCTTTACACAGTAAGATGTGAAGACTTCTCTTGTTTAACAGCAATTTTATTAGGCATCAGACTTGGAACGGCTGGTATTACTAATTGAAGTGATAGTGTTTTCAATGTTCACTTTAGTTCTTGAGTTTTGATATGGAATGTTTAGATAATAACAATTCAAATAGAAAGTTTATCTACTTAAAAAAATCATGAGTTCATATTGTTATTTCCAATTCAATTTTAACATTGTTGTATTTTAAAATAACTACTCTGATTTTATAATTGCTTCTTTTCACTTATACTGAAAATCTTGACCTTTTATTGCAAAACCCATGATTATCTATTTGTTTTTTCTTGTAATATAAAGATCTACTGGGAAAAGAAATGTATATGAACTTTGTAAGTAAACCAGTATAAAATAAAAATTTTATAAAAAGAAAATTACTTCCAAATAACCATCTATTAGTCCTAACAACAAACCCAAGTGAAATGAAA
>NW_006399775.1:24234559-24254743 GCF_000299155.1 Elephantulus edwardii | reverse complement strand
ACAACAACATTTTACTTTGGTTGCTGTGAGGCTGAACACTGTGACACTGATGTGTCAAATGCGTTAATGGTTGGCTACCCAATGCGGACAGAGAGTAGGGTGTAGCTCCCCGATTAAAACAAGCTTGGAAGGAGGAGTGGCATCTACTTCCATGATAGCTTGTCTCTGGAAACCCTATGAATTTGGAGAGAGGGTGAAAGGCACCCAAACGTCGAGGAGTCTCATTCATAGGGTCACTATGAGTCGCCTGAGACTCGATGGCACTTAACAACAACAACATATTATAAATAAATATATATAGAATATATAATTTCCCTTCATCTTCTCTTCTAAAGCCTGTTAACCCTTCAAAATGGATTTGATGAATGAATTGATTACATTACTTTACCTATATTTCATGTAATTACTTTTCTTTGTCTTTTTTATCACAGGTTGATCATTTTGGATTCAATATTGATAAAACTTTTAAACAGCGGTACTTGATATCTGATAAATATTGGAAGAAAGATGGTGGATCAATACTTTTCTATACAGGTAATGAAGGCGACATCATCTGGTTTTGCAATAATACGGTATGTACAGATTTCTGAAATTACTCATTAGGCCTTTTATTAGCATAAATTTAAAAAATATTTGCAGTGTATGTGAGAAAGCATTACTGTAATTCTTTATATAGAAAGATTAGCCAACTAGTAATAAAGAAGGTGTTTAAGAGAATAAATACAGATATCCAATGAACTTACATGTTCAACTTTAAAACATTATAAATGAAAAGAATGGAATCCTGTAGACCTGTGTTCATAGCAGTGTTATTCACAATAACAGGAAAATGAAAACAGCCAAATGAATAGTTGGGAAACTGTACACTCACGTATCTACACAAAATACTATGCAGCACTAAGGAATAATGATTTCATAAAATATCATGGGAAAGTCTAGAGGGCATTATGCTGAGTGAAATAATTTAGTCTCATGAGGACAAACACGGCATAAGACCATTATTATAAAAATAGGATAACTGAACAAGATGTGTATAAATGTTCAAAAAGGGAAGAGGCAGAAAAAAGGGAAGGGGCAGTAAAATGGGAAGGGTAGAAATCACTAGGATGGCAGAGGTTAGTGGGCAGATGCAGAAATGAAGGAGTAGGTAAGATTCAATGGAGATTTGAAAAGATGTGATACTAATAGGCATAGATCAATAGTAATTATTTATTTGAAATACAGTGTATATGAATGATTTTATGAAACAATGCAAATGAAAGATTGCATAAACATAATGTACATGAATTAAAAACAGTGTATATAAATTATTGTGTAATTTTTATTGTATTGTGTAAACCAATAAATGTATTTTTAAAATCCTATTTTTGGAAATAAAATTTTAAAGAGGAAAAAAATTCTAGCTGTTTGTTTTTTGGAGTGAACAGGTGGTCAGGAAACAGGTACTTTCTGCTAAGATATCACAAAGCTATTTATAATAGTAAAAAAAAAAGTGAAAAACCTAAGTGCCTAATGACACAGCGTGATTAAGGTATAGTCATACAATGAAATGCAGTTATTAATTATACTATTTTAGAATAAAGATAAAAACACAAAATCACTGCTGTCTCCTCAGTTCCAATTCACAGTGACTTTCCTCTGTGTTTCTGAGGGTATAATTTTTTTTTTAAAAAAATCTATTACTCTATGGATTATGCCACCAAACTCCTTTATTTTAGAATCACTCATTCATTGCAGTCAATGAGAACTGACTCATAGCTATCTTGCAGGTTTTCAGGTTTTCCTCTCTAAATCACATAGGAGGAGATTGACCATCTTTCTCTGATTCTAATCATCTAGGCTGTCTTTTTGTCGGCAGCAAAACTCCCTGTGCACAGGGCCACCAGAACTCCCTTATTTTACAGTGCTGTTGCTGTTCTTAGGTGCTATCAAGTTGACTATGACGTCTAATGACCCTGTGAACAACACATCAGAACGTTGCCTTATCCTATTCTGTCCTCAAGATCTCTGTCATGGGCAAGCACATTGTGGTAGTCGCTGTGTCAGCTCATTTTGTTGAGGGTCTTCTTTTCTTTCACTGAACTTGTTTATGTTTTCTAGCATAATTTCTCTCTCCCAGGACTGACTGGTTCCTCCTGAATATATGTCCAAAATAAGTGAGATGAAGTTTCACCATCCTTGTGTCTAAGGAGAACTGTGGTTCTACTTCCTTCAATTTGTTCTTTTTGCAGTCCATGGTATATATTCATTACCCTTTGCCAACACTGCAATTCAAAAGCATTGACTCTTTTGTCATCCTCAGACACGGTCTAACTTTCAGATACATTGGAAACAACTGAAAAGATCATGGCTTATGTTAAGTGCATCTATATCTTTAAACTGACATTCTTGATCTTTAGAACTTTGGAAAGTTCTTGGACAATGTATTTTCCCAATTCAACACATCTTTTGATTTCTTTTTTTAAAATTTTATTATTATTTTGTGTGTCTGTGTACCATCAAATCAGATCTGACTGGTACAGGAGGAGATTGTCCCTCCTTTCCCAGCAGAGCATCTGGTGGATTCGAACTATGCGCCTCTGGGATTGCAGTGCAGCTTCTTGACACTAGGCCACCAGAGCTCCCATCTTTTGAATTCTTGATTGTTGTCACCATGGGAGTTGATGGTGGATCCATCCTATTGGTCCATTGGTAAGGATTTTTGTTTTCTTGATGTAGAGATGTAACCCATACTGAAACCTGTGGTCTTTGATCTTCTGTAGTAAGTGCTTCAAGTCTTCTTCTATTCAGCAAACAGGGTTGTGACATGTACATAAAACGTGTAGTTTTATGAGTTTTCTTCCAATCCTGATGCCACAGTCATCTTCTTATAGTTCAGCTTCTGGAGGGATTTGATCAGCATAGAGATTGAATAGTTATGAGAAAGGGTACAGCTCTACACACACATTTTCTGATTTTAAACCAAATAGTATTCTTTGTTCTGTTTGGACAGCAGCTTCCTGGTCTAAGAATAGGTTTCACATGAGCACAATTAAGTGTTCTGGGATTCTCATTCATATTCTCCTCCATGTAATCCATAATTTGTTATGTTACACACAATCAAACGTCTTTGCATATACACACAATCAAATGTCTTTGCATAATCAATAAAACAGGGAGCACAGGTGGCCTAGTGGTAAGGAACTATACTATCAATCCAAAAGACACACAATTTGAATCTAGCATTTCCTCCAAGGGAGAAGGATGGACAGTCTCTGTGTGATTTACTGCCTCTGAAAATCTGCTGGAGGATCAGCTATATATAAGTCAGTTCTGACTTAATGGTACATTACAATAATAAAGCAGTAGAACACAAGTAAACATCTTTTTGATATTCTTTGCTCCAAGTCAGCCAAGATCCATCAGGCATCAGCAATGATACTTCTTGTATGACAGTCTGTACTGAATCTGGTTTAAATTTCTGGGAATTCTCTGTCGCTATACTGTTCCATCCATTTAAAAACAATCTTCAGCAAGATTTTAGTTGTGTCTGATGCTAATGATTTTTTTTATAATTTTCACATTCTGTTGTATCACTTATTTTTTTTTAAGTAGAAAAAGTATGATTCTCTTCAAGTCAATTGGCCAGGTTATCATATTTGTTATCAGAGACTGGTGAGCACATTCAGGTTACATCTCTTTCCTAAAACACCTGAATTGGTATTCCATCAATTCCTGGGGACTTCTTTTTGCCATGGCCTTCCATGTAGCTTAGATTTCTTCCTTCAGTACTTTTGGGTAAGCATATGCTCCTTTCTGAAATAGTTCATTGTCAATGAGTTCTTTTTGGTATAGATACTCTTGTGTATTTCTTCCATTTTCTTTTGATGCTTTTTATATCATTCGAGAAATGTAGTTTTTTGTTTTGTTCTCAAAATTGGGATGCCACTGTCCCAGTTGATGATGATAATGGGATAGTATAATGCTAATTTTTGTTTTGTAAGAGCAGAACAAAAAAATACTACCAAACAAGTCTTCTGTCTATGTCATTGTCATAATAGGGCTATGAATGATTCTATTATTTTTGCCCGCTTGTGTTTTAAAATTTTGTATAAAAAGCACATATTTTTAGTATCTTCCATGAATGTCATGTCTCTCCTGTTTTCCCCCCTATAGTATATATCACATAAAAGTGCATTTATTTACTTAATTATTTTGTTACTGGCTTGGGTTTCCCCCCCCATGGCCTATAAAACTATACAAATTCCATAGAGTTTTGTATGTTTAGTGTTGTAGTCAAAGAATCCAGTACCATACTGGGCATATAATTAGCACTGAATAAATGTTTACTAGATGAATCAGTGAATAACACCTAAATAAAGTCATTGCAAAATAATAAAACATACCGAAGTTTGATATTCACACAGGAATGGGCTAAGGTAAAATTGTAGCTATATTTTACTTTAGGTTTTCTTTTCTACTAGTTTTCTTATATTTGTGAGCATAAAAATAATATAACTGTCAGTTTTCCATGCCTCTGTATGGTTTTTAAGTAATATAACTGTCAGCTTTCCATGTCTCTGTGTGGGTTTTTTTTTGTTTGTTAAATGGATATAAGAATAATGTTTATATCATAGGATAAATGGTCTTTGGTAGTAGCACAACTCACTGTGGACTATCGAGTTGTTGTGTGCCATCAAGTCAGAACTGATCACAAGGCAGAAGATTGCTCATCCTTTTCCCACAGAATAGCTGATGGATTCAAACAGTGCCTTTGGGATTGCAGTGCAGCTTTGTTACGTCACCAGTAATAACATTAAATTTAAAAAAAGAACGTTAGATCATTGCTTGTATATAATGTTCTAATATACTGTGAAAATCTTTTTGAGAAAATAAAGATATTCTTTAAATAGATGCCGGGAATGAATAGTTAACTGTATTAGTCTTGTTAGGTTGAGGAGATAATGCTTGTTCTAGATGTTAAGATCTACAGACAAATGGCAGTGAGTTGATTTTTCTTAAGGAACAAATTAGAGTTATAGAACACACTACAGATCATATTCATATGCTTATATTGTTCTTAGGTGCCATTGAGTTGAGTACTCATAGGAACCCTATGAAGAAAAGCTCTGAACCCTCTTCTATCCTGTGCCTTCCTGACACACAGGAGCCCATTGTGGCAGTCACCATATCAATCCACCTGGTCAAGGGTCTTCCTCTCCTTTGCCACCCCTCCCCCCATCCTAGTATCAGGTCCCTCTCCAAGGAATAGCACCTCCTAGCAACATGCCCAGAGTGTGTGAGGTGAAGCCTCATCATTCTTGCCTCCAAAGAGCACTCCAGCTGCACCCTCTCCAAGACATATCTCTTCATTCTTTTGGCCATCCAAGGGATGTTCAGTGCTCTTCTCCAACACCACAGCTCTAAGGTATCAATTCTTCTGTTATCCTTATTTACTGTCTAGCTCTCAAATGCATAACAAGTGATTGGAAAGACTGTAGCCTGAATCAGACACACCTTAGACCTCATACTGACACCTTTACTCCTCAGTAATTTGGAGAGGTTCCTAACTGCAGATTTCCCCAGTGCAGTGTATCTCCTTATTTTCTGACTGCTGGTATTAAGGGTGTTAATAGTGAATCCAGGCAAGTTGAAGTTGTTAACAGTTTCAATCTCTTCTCCATCCATCATGATGTTGCCTATTGGTTGAGTGGTAAGAATCTTCATTTCCTTGACACTGAGATGCAATCCACACCGAAGGCTGCATTTCTTGATCTTCTGCAAGGGCTTCAAGTCTTCCTCACAAACAAAGTTGTGTCATTTACATATTGCACATCTGCATATCTGATGCGTCTCCCTCCAATCCTGATGCCACATTCCTCTTCATAGCATCCAGCTTCTAGAATAATTTGCTTAGCATACAGATTAAATAGATATGGTGAGAGAATACAACCCTGGTGTACTCCCTTCTCAATTTTAAACCATGCAGTGTTCTCCTGCTCTGTTTGCACAACAGCCTCTTAGTCCAGGTCTAGGTTTGTATGAGCAAAATTAAGTGCTCTGGGATTCCATTCTTCTCAAGTGGGACTCCCATTCTTCTCACTGTTAGCCACAACTTGTTATGATCCACACAGTCAAATGACTTCACAAAGTCAGTAAAGCACAGATAGACATTCTTCTGGTATTTTTTATTTTCAGCCAGGTTCCATCTCACATCTTCTTCTAACTCTTACTGGAACTTCTGGAAGTTTCCTATCTGTGTACTGTTTCAGCTGTTTTTAAATGATCTTCAGCAGTACTTTCCTTGCATGTGATATTAATATTATTGTTCGATAGTTTGCACATTCAATTGGATCACCTTTCTTGGGAATGTGAACAAATATAGATCTCTTCCAATTTCCCTGCCATAGACTAGTGAGCGCATCCAAGGCTGTATCAGTAAATTGAAATAAGTCAATTGGTATCCCATTAATTCCTGGGGCTTTCATTTTTGCCAATTCCTTCAATGCAGCTTCACTTCCTCCTTCATTACCATTGATTCCTGTTCATATGGTACTTCCTGAAATTTTTCAGTGTTAATCAGTTCTTTCTGGGACAATGATTTTGTGTATTCTCTCCATCTTCTTTTGATGCTTTCTGGGTCATTCAATATATTGCCCATAGCATCTTTCAATATTACAACTTGAGGCTTAAATTTATTTTTCATTTCTCTCAGCTTGAGAAATGCAGAAGAAGTTCTTCCCATTTTATTCTCCAATTCCAGCTCTCTGTAAGTTCCCATTATAATACTTTGCTTTGTCTTCCCAAGCTGCCCTTTGAATCTTCTGTTCAGATCTTTTACTTCAGCATATTTTCCTTTTGTTTGGCTTCTTGTAGCTCCAGTGCAGTTTTCAAGTTCTATCCTAAAATATAATGTTGTGAGTGATAGGATAATATCCATATACAAATAAGAAAGTCTCGTTAATACGACTTGTTATTGTTGTTAAGTGCCATTGAGTCGCAGACAACTCATAGCAACCCTGTTAATGAAAGACCTGAACATTTGTATAACTTTCATAGTTTCTCTAAGTTCATAGAGTTTCTGGAGGCAAGTTATTTATGTAGTGGATGCCATTCCTGCTTCCAAGCCTATTTTAATCGGGGAGCTCCATTAAACACCATGGGTAACATGTAAAGGAGTATAATTTCATCATATTTTTCCTTAAATTTGTAAAAAAAAATTAAGCAGCAAGGATTCCCCCTCCCCCATGCCCTTTACAACACTTTGGGGCTCAGTTTCTGGTGACATTATTCTTGATGAAAAGTCTGTGGCTTAATAGACTCTCTCAGAACTCAGCAGTCTAAAATACAGCCAAGAGTTACTTACTGATCTGTAGAGATAAATAAAAAAATGTGGAAAACAGACAAACTGAGAAATATTCAAGATGTGTGGTTGTGGAAGGAAGGGAAAGATGAGCACAAATAACAAAACAGATATAATACCTTATGCCCAGGTTTGGAAAGAAAGCAGTTTTATTATTCAAATATGTGCTCCTACATTTGGAGCCAAAGAGGAAGAAATTGAGAATTTTTACCAAATCTTGAAATTGACCGAACATGCAATCAAGATGCATTAATCATAATTGGTGACTGGAATACAAAAGTTGGAAACAGTAAAGAAGGTATAGTAGTTTGAAAATACGGGCTCAGTGATAGAAATGAGGCTGAAAAAAGAATAATTGAATTTTGTATTTATGGTGATTTTTTTTCATTTCAAATATCTTTTTTAAAAGATACAAGTGATGAGTATAACATGCATCTCACCTGATGGGCTTAATATGAATCAGATTGACTACATTTGTGGAAGAAATCATTGGAGAAGCTCAATATTGGCAGTCAAAACTAGGGCAGGGATGGTCTGTGGGTCAGACTATCAAGTACTTATATGCAAGTTCAAATAGAGGCCAAAGAAAATGAAAATAAGTCCACAAGAACCTAGATATGATCTTGAATCAATTCCATCTGAATTTCAAGATCATCTTAGGAATAGGTTTGAGGCATTGAACACCTGTGATCGAAGACCAGATGAATTGTGGGATGATATCATCCATGATGAAAGCAAAAGGTCATTACAAAAACAGAGGGGTCACAAAAAGTTTTAAATGGATGTCAGAAGAGACTCTAAAAATTGCACTGGAGCATTGCAAAGCCAAAACAAAATTATGCATTATAGATCCTAAAATTGTTCATTAACTTGTCAAAGCAGACAAAGACATTTAAAAGTTCTTAGTGCTTAGAGAATCTTTTCATTGCCCTTAACTCTGAAAGAACTCATCACTGAACTCTTTATTGGGTTTCTGAGAAACCACTGGTATATTTGAATTGCTTTGCGTTAGCAGTGCTGTGTTCCGATAGTTTTCCATTTGTTGAATAGATGTTATAATATTTCATTCATAAAATTAAATGGCCTTTGTGTTAGCAGTTATGGAGTAGTAACTTAAAAACAACAGTGGTTCTAAGAATGGCAAGTAGTTTTAATCATCTGTGCTAAATTGAAAAACAAACAAAAACCCCTTGTGCCCATTGCTATGTTGTGTTGTGTCTTCCTCAGTTTCAGCAAGCAGGGTTGTGTCATTTCCAAGAAGACAAAGATTCTCACCACTGGACCAATTGGCAGCATCAGGATGGATAGTGAAGAGATTGAGAGTGTTCACAACTTTAGTTTGCTTGACTCCATAGTCAACACTCTTGGCACCAGTAGCCAGGAAATTTAAAAGAGTATTGCAATGGCAAAGTCTGCTGTTAGGGACCTCTCCAAAGTACTAAAGAGCAATGGTGTCTCTCTGGAGACTAAGGTGCATCTGATACAGGCCATGGTCTTTACTATCACTTGTTATGCATCAGAGAGTTGGACAATGACTAAGGAGGATAGAAGGAGAATTGATGCCTTTGAGCTGTGGTGCTGGAGAAGAGTATTGAGGGTACCATGGACTGCTAGGAAAACAAACAGATTTGTCCTGGAAAGGGTTAAACCGGGTGGCTCCTTGGAGGCAAGGATTCTGAGGCTCCATCTAACATACTTTGGACATGTTGGAGAGACTGGTCCTTGGAGAGGGACATAATGCTTGGGAGGGTGAAGGGAAGGCCCTCTATGAGGTGGAATGATTCAGTGACTGGGGTAATCGGGATGGGAGTGTCAGAGACAGTGCAATTGGCACAGGACAGAGCAGAATTTAGGGCTGTTGTACATAGGGTCGCTATGAGTTGCAAGAGACTCGACGGCACATAACAACAACAGCAACAAGAACCCATTGCTAGTTATTTAATTCTGATTCATAGTGTCCCCTGTTGGTCAGGGCAGCACTGCCCATAGAGTTTACAAGGTTTAGGTATCTTTTTGGAAGTAAACTGCCATGAAGCAGGATGGGAACTACCGACCTTTGGCTCAGTAATTGAGCAGTTAACCACTAGGGCTCCTTGTGCAAGAACTAAGTCCAATCACTTGGTATCAACTGCCTAGAATGCTGTTTAGAAGAATTTTGAAGATGTAGCTGAGGCAATGAAAAAAAAATGCAGTGATTATTTAATTACAAATTGTAGGTGTAAAGAGGCTCAATCGATGTGCATCTATAGGATTGTCATGACAATGAAATGGATTAATACATAACAAATGCTTAGAACAGAGTCTAACACAATGTTGACAATATTAGGCATTGTTAGCTACTATTTATCAAATAAATAAAGAAGTACAAATCCCAAAAAGGGAGTCCAATCTACTTATTTGAATTTTTTGTTTTATATTGTAAATGTTTATGAATAGGAGGATAACTTAGGTATCCTTAACTATTTCCTAGAATTTTTGGTACACGGTAAAACCTGATGAAAACTTGAAGATCATTTGTTTTGGTAGCCTAGTGGTAAAGAGCTATGGTGCTAACTCAAAGGCATGTGGTTCGACTGTTCAGGAGGGAGAAAGATGGGTGGTCTCCTTCCATGCTGTTTACTGCTTCTGAAAACCTGCTGGAGGTCAACTATGAGTTGATTCTGACTTGATGGTACACAACAACAACAGCAGCATCTTAGATGTAATGTTGAATTTAGGGCACTGTCAGATGAATAAAATTAGAGTAACTGGTAGCTAAGCAAACTTGGCTTTATAAAAATGGTTCAACTCTAATACATTATAAGATAGAAGTGCAACAGTGAAGTAGCAATTACATCATTTATCTGTGGATCAGATATAAATTATACTTTCTTAGAGATCTCTTTGTTTAGTTTAACATCCATTTCATATGGTTTGCAAATAATTTGTTTAAATGACATTTTTCACATCTTGGTTTATCCTATGAATTTGTTTTTTTAAATTTTTTTTTATTGGGAAAAACATATTGGGGGTACAAGGAGGTGAGAGTTGGGAACAGAAGGGTGAGAATGGGCCAGGATGCAGTTGCAGAGCTGCACAGTTTGGTCGGTGGGGGGAGTAGGTGAAGGAAATGATGAGGGTCCAGTGGGGATCAGATGCTACAAAGGAATGACAAGCATTTTCCAATAGTAATTAAACCAACTGTCTTATTGATTTGGGAATTGGATGCCGACTCTCTGGCTTCTTCATGCTGAACAGAGGTGTAGATGTAAAGGGGGGAAGGGAGGATGCTTTATCACCTTACTGGTGGTCTTGGGTTACAGCTGCTTGCCTTCTTGCTCTGATTTATCCTATGAATTTGTGAACACTTTCTAGGGGTTTATGTGGGATGTGGCTGAGGAGATGAAAGCTATGCTGGTTTTTGCTGAACATCGATACTACGGAGAGTCACTCCCCTTTGGTGCCAACTCATTTAAGGTAAATGTCTATGTTTTGTTTTAGTTTAAATGTTTAGCTTAAAATTTTTATTTGGAATTGTAGAATTTTCTAATGATTATTGTGAGGGGGGAAAATTGATACTTTTCATTTGTTCTGCTTAAACTCTCCATATGTTTTACGTAATCTTTTATTTTAGATATAATTTGATGTGATTATTATTATTATTTCTAATGTAAAGTATTTCTGAACTCAGTGTGACAAGGTTATATATAGACACAAATCTTAATCCATGGCTTTAGAGAAAGTGCAGAAAACTGTAGTGTTTCAAAAAGGTCAGTGTCAATGTCATTTCTGTTCTATAAATTATTACACTTAATTTATTGTATCTTCTACAACAAATATATAATGAGCACTCAAATATTTGTTTTTAAGGCATTTTAAATAAAATGTATTCAATAAAATAAGGACAGGTAGTTGCTATGATTTGATGAGGGTCAGTGGCCACTTGAAATTCTTTCTGGCCTTTGCTATACCAACTAGGAGATTTGGCTGCAGATTCTGTATCTAATGAACTAGAAAACTTCTTTAACTGAGTTATTCGTATATTGTTTTTGTTGTTGTGTACTGTTGAGTAGAACAGACACCTAACTGAACCTCTAATGGTTTTCAGAGACAAAAAATTACATGGGAGGAGATTGCCCATCTTTCTCCCACAGAGCAATTGATGGATTCAAACCCTGTGCCTTTGAGATGGCAGTGAAACTCCTTACCACTAGACTATCAGAGCTCAAGTTATTCATAGACTACTTCTATAATGCTGGCTGTGTTTACTTGCCACATGTATTAACACTTAGTATTTTTCTTTAAATAACTCACAAGCAAGAATATTGGCAAAACTGAGGGCTTTATGTATCAGTTGTTTTTCCTACTTAATATTCAAGTAAAATGGTATTAAATTGAAAATGTTGATGTTCTAACTGTGATCATCTTACATACATACCATTAGTATATATAATATATATATCACTTGATATATATATTTTATATATATATATATAATCTCACATGGATTTGGCAAATTCTAAGTTAGAACTTGAGCTACTCAATTTCTAGGCTGCCTGTATTCAAAGGAGTTTTAATTTGTGTCTTTAGAGGCTTATAACTAATATAAATAAAAGGAAAGAAAATGTGTAATTTACTAATATTTTCCAGACTTAGTAGGAAATTCTTTTTTTAGTTTATTAATTAATAACTAGTTAGTGAGTTGATAGCTCAGGAATCGGCTTTTTACACATAGGAACATAATTCCCCTCCTGAGTCCCTGGGTTACATGGGTCGCTAGTAGTTAAATGCAATTATGATTCTATTTGATATGCTTCTTTTCTTTCATGTGCTCACAATATTTGCTAGTACCATGAGGGATGTTAAAACACTATGCAAGGATTAGGGTAAACCCCCCCACTTAACTATGCATCTTTATTGTATGCATCACATAAATTCCTACCCTTTAGAACAGCACAGCATTGCCTCATGGAGTTTCCAAGGTTGAAATCTTCATGGAAGCAGATCTATAGTTCTTTTCTCCCACAGAATGGCTGGTAGGTTCAAACTGCCGACCTTTACATTAGCAGCAGAACACGTTAACTACTATGTCACCATGTTGTTATGTGCCACTAAGTGGAACTGACTCATAGTTGACCCTCTCGAGAGTTTCAAATTGCATAGGAGATACTTTCTCATTTTTCTGCTGTGGATCAGCTAGTGGGTTAGAACCCACCAGACCTGGATTGTGGATGGGCAGCACAACTCCTTACAGAGATTAAAAAAGAGTGAGACATAATGAAAAAAGAGATACCAGAAGCATACCTTTGGTAAGGAGAAGACTAAATGAGTAGGTGATGTATGTTTTGAGAGCAGGTGTCCTATGGATGTATATTGAAAGAAGTAAAATGGGAATTGTGTGATTTAGGAACAACATGTCAAACAATGAAATGTGTCAAAAAGACAACTAAGACTAAAAGTGAAGATCAAACAGAGGATGATAGTCCAATATTGGTGGGTATCTGTGTTATTTATCTTGTGCTGAATAACAAATTACCTTACAATTTAGTGGCTTAAAGCAGCAGAAACCATTTACAACTTTGTGGGTGAGGAATTAAGAGTAGCATTACTAGGTGGTTCTGTTTCAGAGGGTCTCATTGACTGGTGTCTAAAGACTTGCTTGGGGCCGGGAGATCTATAAACTAATGCTTGATGTTGGCAAGAGGGGCCTGGGCTTCTTTCCCCATGACC
Organism: Elephantulus edwardii; assembly: GCF_000299155.1. Classification (NCBI taxonomy): domain Eukaryota; kingdom Metazoa; phylum Chordata; class Mammalia; order Macroscelidea; family Macroscelididae; genus Elephantulus; species Elephantulus edwardii. The sequence continues at coordinate 24,241,692 of NW_006399775.1, read as the reverse complement.
TTCTTCAGGCCCCCCGTTGAGTGTGTGTGTTCATGGCATCGTACTAGCTTCCTCACAGTTAGTGACCTAGGAAAACAAGACCAAAGCTCTAATACTTTTTATGACCTAGACTTGGAAGTCACACACTTTCACTTCTGCCTTGTTTTCTTCATTAGAACAAAATCTCTAAGTGCAAAAGGAAGATAATTAGGTTTTACCTTTTGATGGAAGGAGTGTCAAGAATTTGTGGACTTACTTTAAAAATACCTCATTAGCCTGTTTAACTGAGCTCTCTTTTAGCTCTACCTGTTTTCTATACTACAATAGAAAAATTGTATCCAAACAAAGGACTAGATGAACCTGGCATTACTTTGTGCATTTTTCTTTTCTCTAGGATCACTGTATTAAGCTACTTGACCACAAATATCTTAAAGTAAATGTTCCATGTTGTGTTTCTCCTCCTGTCTTAGAGCAGGCAGGCTAATTTGTTTCAGTTTGTTGAGATGGTAGTATGGAATCTTTCTGATGATGAAGGATGAGTTATTTTTACTGAAAGTTTTTACCTTAATTTCCCACAAGATTTATTTTACCTTTGCCTTTTAGCCATTTTAAATGTATGAAGCTCTATATAGCAGTAGTCTCTTAATGTTTAGATTTTTTCCCCCAGCATCATTGCTGTTAAATGTTATTTATTTTGTTTTTATTATTTTTACAGCCCCAACCGGATCTTTAATATAGTATTTCATAGAATTTATTTTTGAATGCAAGATATGTTTTTAAACTTGAGACCATCTTTTTATGAGCTGTTAAAGTCAGCACTACTATTGCTGACTGGACATATTAGCTCAATTGCCTCAAAATTCTATTTGGAGAAAAGCTTATCCGACTCTGGCTCTTTCCTAGACCTGTGCTATGCTAAGCTGCTATTATGTACACACTTATACCCATGCTCTTTGTTATTTTTCTTTAGGATATCAGACACTTGAATTTTCTGACATCAGAACAAGCTTTGGCTGATTTTGCTGAGTTAATCAAACACTTGAAACAAACAATCCCAGGAGCTGCAAATCAACCTGTCATTGCACTAGGGGGCTCTTATGGAGGCATGCTTGCAGCATGGTTCAGGATGAAATACCCTCATTTAGTGGTTGGGTAAGCGTGTTTCTGTTGGTTGTGAGCACTTCTTAGTGACAAGACAAAGATACCTGTTTTGAGTAAAATATTTTCTGTTCTATTTAATGGAAATTTCCAATTTTTCCTCATCATTTTTGTTTACTCTCAGTTTCAATTTTAAACTTTGAATTAGATTAATTACATTTTCCCCCACCCCTTTTCATTTATATCTTACCGTTTAGCGCTCTAGCAGCCTCTGCACCTATCTGGCAGTTTGAAGATTTGGTACAATGTGGTGTGTTTATGGAGATTGTAACTAGAGACTTTCAGAAAAGTGGCCCACATTGTCCAGAGAGTATCCGGAGATCCTGGGGTGTCATTGATAAATTTGCAGCTACAAGTAAGTTTTAATCAGGGGCATGGAGTTAATGTGTGTGTTCCCCCCCTCCCATTTTTTACCTTCCATTTGTAAAATTCAACATTTTCCACATTTTAAATAAATTTTGTTAAAGTATACAATATATATGGCAAAGCACAATTATAAGAAGATATGGCCTGATGAATTTTCACAAATCAAATACATAGTGTAACCATTATCCAAATCAGAAGGAGAATGTCATTAGTGTCTCTGAAATCCTCTCATGCCCTTTCTGTTCACTCCCTCCTTGTTCACCAAGATAATCACTAACCTCACTTCTCAAACAACAGATTAACTAATTTTTCCTGCTCTTAATTTTTTACTAGTTAAAAATTGTATCCATACAAACTCATTGCCTTCAAGTCAGAACCAATTTATAGCTGACTCTATGGTGGGTTTTTAGATGCTGTAAATTACACAGTAGGAGAAGGACGGACAATCTCCTCATGTGCGATTAACTGCCTTGGACAACCTTCCAGAGGGTCAGCTATGGGTCAGTTCTGACTCAAAGTTACACAACAACATAACAACACATTGTACAGTAGGAAATTGCCCATCTTTCTCCCACGGAGGAGCTGGTATTCGGATTGGGGCCGTGCAATTCCTTACCCACTATACCACTAGAGCCCCCTTAAAATGGATTAATATGTATATTTTGTGTTTTCCGTCTTTTGGTCAACACTGTTAGTTCCATCCCTTTATTTGATTTAATTTTTGTTTATACATTCTCAGTGCTCTATAGTATTCTACTGAGTGAACATGCTTTAGTTTACTTCTGCTGTCCAGTTTCCTGATAGTGGACATTGGAGCTGTTTCTTATTTTGGGTATATGTATGGTGCTACTATAAATATTCTCATACATGTCTTCAAAACAACAGCCTTAAATCAAGTCTGATTCAGAGTGACTTTCCATTGGGTTTCTGAGCTGTAAATCACATGAAGAGACTACCCATCTTTCTCCTGGGAAACAACTAGTGGATTTGAACTGCTAATCAGTGTTCACAGTCTGACATGTAACAAATGACACCACCAGCTTTCCTTCTAATCACGTACAATTGGTTTTGCCTCTATGAGCATAAATGTGTTTAGTGGGTTTTGACAGTCACTGCAAACTAGTTTTCCAAAATTATTTTACTAAATTGATCTTCCATCTAAATTGACCTGTTTAGTATTTTAGTTGCTTTATATCCTCCCTAACACTAAATTTTTGTTGTTGTTTTGTTTTTACTGCTCTGGTGAATATGTTGTATGTGTTATTCAGTTGATTTTGACTCATAATAACCCTATATAACAAAAGCAAGTTTCTCTATAAGGTCTCTAAAGCTGTAATGTGATATAATGTATTAGGTGTTGTGCTGCTATCTAAAAGCTCAGTGTTCAAATCCCCAGCTACTTCGAGGGAGAAAGGTAGACAGTATCATCCCATAAAGATTTACAGCCTTAGGGAGCTCTGGTGGCCTAGTGTCAAGAAGCTGCACTGTAATCTCAGAGGCACTCAGTTCAAATCCACCAGAGGCTCTCCTGGAGAAGGAAGGACAGTCTCCTCTTGTACCAGTCAGATCCGATTTGACGGTACACACACACACACACACACACACACACATAAAATAAAATTTCATAAAAAAATAAGAAAAAAAAGATTCACCACCTTGGAAACCAGATGAAGGGTTGCCAAAATTGGAATCCATTCAATGGCAATGGGTTTTAGTCGTTAGGGCAGCACACTTTCCTTAGTGGTTATGAAGAGGTATGCGATTACATTTTAAATTTGACTTGCCTAACGATGGATGAAATTAAGCACTTTTGAATATTTTATTCTGATAATTATTTAAATAAAATAATCAAGTGTTCATTTGGGTATTTTATTTTATGGAATAACTTTAACCTCTTGGCCTATTTATTTATTTTTTAATTTTTAAAAACAAATTTTGTTTGCCTCTGCCTTACTGATTTTAATACAAATCAAATAAAAACTAGAAAGTTCTTTTTATATTATTTCAAAATTTACACATTATTATTTTTTTAAAAATTACAGTTGAATATTGTGCCTCAAAAAAAGGGAAGGATAGCTCAGAATATGATTCTAGTAAGATCTGTGACATGTCTATTATAAGATTATCCAGTTTTTAAAAAAATTAATATTGAAGAAGCATTTTGGGTTAAACAGAAGATAAAGTTTTCTTTTCTTTTAAAATTTATTTTATTTTATTATTTTTGTGTGCATGTACCATCAAATCAGATCTGACTGGTACAGGAGGAGATTGTCCCTCCTTCCCCAGCAGAGCATCTGGTGGATTCGAACCGTGTGCCTCTGGGATTGTAGTTGCAGCTCCTTGCCACTAGGCCACCAGAGCGCCCCAAGATAAAGTTTTCTAAACTACTAAGTTAGGGATAATTGATCTATAAAGCCCTCTGCTGATTAGTACTTTTTAGAATTAATTCTGAGCCATGTAATTCCATTCTTAGGCAGTGGTTTGCAGTGGCTTTCTGGAACCCTCCACTTATGCAGCTCATTAGGAGATTTTCAAGACGTCAAGATGTTGAAAGATTGGATTTCTGAAACCTGGGTGAACCTGGCAATGGTGGATTACCCTTATGAATGTAACTTTTTACAGCCTTTGCCAGCTTGGCCTATTAAGGTAACACAAAGCCCTTTTATTTGCTTTTTTTTTTAAAAAAAAAAAATAAGGATGTGTGTGTGTGTGTCTTTTTAGTTTGTGTGCATTCTTTGACTTTCAGTATCAAAGAAAGGTGTAGGTATGGGAGTTCTGGAGTTAGTTAAACCTGGGCTGAAATCCTGGGTTCAATTACTTTTTTGGTTTTACAACCTTGAATATTTACCCAAGTTCCTCAGTTTTATTATTAGGAAAATTATTATAAAGTGTTTAAATTGAAAGAGTTGTATGGATTAAAATGAAGAATAATAGTTGCTGTGAATGATACATAATTAAATTGTGTCAAGTCCTGCTCTGTGTATTTCATACATGTAATTTATTTGCTTCCATGTTACATGTAACATATCTAGAGCTATGTAACTCATGGTCAATGCTTAATAAATGGAAATTGTTATGAGAGTAATATGATTAAGTATGGAGAAGCGATTTGTGCACAGGGTAGTGGAGGAGAAAGACTACTTGCATTCTAAAGGTGAGGATCCAGAACTGTCATTTATTGGCTGCCTGTATGATTTTGGATAAGGTGGTCGTCTTCCCTATATTCCTCTGTGGAATAGAATAACACTACTTATGCACCTGGATGGGGTTGAGGTGAGGATCAAATATCTTTTTAGATGTGAACGTATCCCAGAAAGTAAAAAGGACATCTTAAGTTTATTTCCATGTCACAATGCTTTAATGTGTATGCTCTTTTTAAGAAATATATGATTAAGTATAATTTTCATGATAAGAGTTTAGAATGAAAGCTGCATAGTAGAGTGGACTGGGGGACTGGAATGGATAACGAAATAATTTTTTTTTTTTACTTTTCAAAGAGAAAAGTGAACTGGGGCGGGGCGGGGGGTGGAATGGGCAGAGAGGAAAGTGTGCAACAATGAATGAATGGAAATCCAAGGTGTCTGTAAAGTTTCATTAAAATAAATGTTAAAAAAGAAATATCTTAGAATAAATTTCCTGTTGGTTTTAAACACAAAGTTTGGGCAACTGATGGCTAATGGACATAGAAAATATAATTGACAGTGAAACCAACTGTGTATAACTGTCAGTGCAACTGACAGTGTTGTTCTTTGCTGTCAAATCAGAATCAACTAATAATTGACCTTCCTTCAGGTTTTCAGAGGCAATAAATTGTACAGGAGGAGATTGGCCATATTTTTCCTGTGGAGCAGCTGGTAGAATTGAACCACAGTATAGTTGACAGTCTAGTTCCTTACCCAATAGACCACTGGCATTCTCTGTAACCAGCAAGAATACTGGGGAAAAAATATTAAATTAGTGATATAAAACCTGGATTACAAGAGTATTTTTACTTTAATCGTTCCTTTGAGCTTTTAAGGATATACATCACTTGAAACTTTGTGACCAAAGATGATAAGTCCTTTTGCTATTAGAATAATTTTTCTTCATCCAAAAGGTAGAATGATCTATAAGTGTCTTTCCATAGTAGGCTGGGGGTAGAATATATGTTGAATGAACTTGAATTTTGACAATACAGAGAAAATTCTTAAAAAGAGCAGGTAGCGTTATTTCATCCTATAAAGTCTGAATCAAAGCAATGAGGGGATACTAAATGGAAGTCTCTTTAAATATTTATGTGCTATATTACCTGGCAAAGGAGATACCATGATCACAAAGGTGAACCCTGGGCGAGGCTTATCCATTGCACTCTGAATATGCTGACCCCTGCAGTTTCTTCAAATGTGGGGAAACTTGACTGCATAGTTTATGGTAGTGGGGAACTGCGTTCATGCTTTCCCCTAAGGAAAAGAAAAAAATGTGCTAATTATGCTGCATCCTTCATTTTATTTTATTATTTACAGAACTTTTTTTACCTATTTGAGCTCATCTATTTATAATAAAATTACTAGGAGGGAAACAATATACTATCAGTTGTACAGAGGGGAAATGAAATTCAACTAAGAAATAGTGGAAGTTTGGATTTGAGTCTGCCATTGTGCCAGAGTCTGCAGTGTAGCACTGAATTAGAAGGAGATTTGACAGATAATTTATCTGGGTTGATTGCTTCTCAAAATATGAAAGTTATGCTCACCAAGTTGTGTCAAGAAATCTGGAGAACAAATTGTTTAAAAGGTATATACGATTAGGTATTATTGTCATGACATGAGTCCAGAACGAAGGCTGCGTAGTGGAGTGGACTTGGGGGGAGGAATGTATAACAATGAAAGAATTTTTCTTTTACTTTTCAAAGAGAAGAATGAACTGGAGGGAGTTGGGCTGGGAGAAAAGTGTAACAATGAATAAATGAAAATCCAAAATCTCTGTAAATTTTCATTAAAATTAATAATAAAAAAAGGAAAAAAATAAAAGAAATCTGGAGACCAACCATTTGGCCGACTGACTGGAAGAGTGATCCGACACAATGTTGAAATTATCAAATAGTATCATTAATACCACATGCAACAAGAGTCTGCTGAAGATTATCCAAAACTACTGGAACAGCACATCAACAGAGAACTACCAGAAGTACAGTTGTGTTTAGATGGGGTTGTGGTACCAGGGATATTGTGGCAAATATTCGATGGATCGTGGCTGAAAGCAGGGAGTACCAGAGAAATATCTATCTGTGTTTCATTGACTATGCAAAGGCATTTGACAGTGTGAACCATAACATACTGACTAGAGAAGAGAACTGTGTGAGAAGAATGGGAATCCAAGAACACTTGATCGTGCTACTGCAAAACCTATACTTGGACCAGGAGGCAGTGGTCAGAACAGAGCAAGGAAACGCTGCATGGTTCAAAATTGGGAAGGGTGTACAGCAGGTATGTATCCTATCTCTGTACCTTTTCGACCTGTATGCAGAATAGATTATCTGGGAGGCTGGGCTCTATGAGGAGAAATGTGGCATCAGAATTGGAGGAAGACACATCAACAACCTGCGTTGTGCATATGACACAACCCTGCTTGCTGAAACTGAGGAGGACCTG
>NW_006399775.1:24229784-24234419 GCF_000299155.1 Elephantulus edwardii | reverse complement strand
CACTCTTGGCACCAGCAGCCAGGAAATTAAAAGATGTATTGAGATGGGAAAGTCTGCTGTTAGGGACCTCTCCAAAGTACTGAAGGGCAATGGTGTCACTCTGGAAACCAAGGTGTGCCTGATATGATGCCTTTGAGCTGTGGTGTTGGAGAAGAGTATTGAGTATACCATGGACTGCTAAGAAAATGAACAGGTTTGCCTGGAGAGAGTTAAACCAGGCTGCTCCTTGGAGGCAAGCATTCTGAATCTTCATCTGACATACTTCAGACATGTTGCAAGGAGGGACCAGTCCTTGGAGAAGGATGTCATGCTTGGGAGAGTGGAGGGACAGCTCAGGAGAGGAAGACCCTCTATGAGGTGAATTGATTCAGTGACTGGGGTAATCAGTGATAATGTGTTGGAAACAGTGAGATTGGCACAGGATAGAGCATGATTTAGGGCTGTTGTACATTGGGTTGCTATGAGTCACAGGCGACTTGACAACAGATAACAACAACATACAGAAATCTATTTGAGCTATATAAAAAGTGAGAAGTATATTTGCTTCTTTATTTCTATTTATGGAACAAATGAGTTAACAAATAATAGAAGCATAAGGTGAATTCCTTATTACTTAGAATAGGCATCAGCTAGCTCTTTCTGTAAAAGGCTAGTTAAGAACTATTTTGGCTTCGTGAACCAGAATACTGTCTCTTGCATTTACCGAACTTTACACCTGTAAGGAGATAGCAGCTATAGATCCCACAAAAACAAGTGATCATGGCTGTATTTCAGTAAAACTTTATTTATAAAAACAAGCCATGACCCGAATTTAGCCTGGGGGCTTTAGCTTACCATTTCCTGATCCAGAAAAAGATTCAGAATACAGCTTTTTAGTGTTAGTTTAGCATGATTTGGAATAGTGAGTAGCCTAACTCGAGCTTCCTTCTCAGGTCTTAAAATACCTCTTGAGTTCTTTTGCTGTTGAGTCTTAAATATTCTATTCCTTCTCTCTCCTAAATAATGACTCCACAACATTGAAATATTCTGTAAATCTTTTGTTATCTGCTTTTGGTCTAGTACAATCTTTCTTTTTTATCTTTTGCATATATTAATTTAAAAAGTTTAATTTCAATGCAAGATAACTTCCAAGCAAGGAAGGCAGTTAATAGCTCAAAGGGACAGTTGAATTACAAGTGCTTTTGTAACCTAGCTCTTGTATTACTAATTCTATTTAGTGTCTATATACTATCATCACTTTTTGTTTTCCATCTAGACATATTTCCTAGGGAGCTCTGGGGGCCTAGTGGATAAAGAATTTGTGCTATCAATCCAGAACTAGTCTTTATCCTTCTCTTCGGCTATTTCTTACAGACTTTATTCATTCTTTTAACACATTAGGGGATTTATAATTGCTTATAATACACTTACAATTCTGTTTTTTGCTTGCACCCCACCAGTAATAATCTCTTTGCTTGAGAAACTTCCATTGCTGCTGTCTAGTTCCAATTTCATCCTATAGTAACCCATTTGATTTTTCAGACTTTTTCCACTAATGTTCCTCTCACAAACTTTTAGCTTCGGATCACTTTCTTTCACTGTTCATTCTTTTTCTCCTTTCTTGACCCCCTCTCTGTTCTCCCAACCCACTAATCCCTTGAACATTACCCAGTTGGGGACCGCTCTTTCACTTGGATAGTTCCATTTAACTAGGGTTCCTCCTCCCTCTGATACACTTCCTCCTTTCTAAAGGGCTGACAAACAGTCGTCTTTTTCTGAGGCTGTGACTCAGGCTTGGGATGGCGAGATAATATGTTACACTTGGGTTAGGAGAAAAAGCAGGTGAATTCCAATCTTGTTTGGACCACGTACAATTCTGAAGGATCCACAGGCAGCGACTAAATGCCATTTTCCATGTCCATTCAAGTATCATTCTTTTTGTCTTTGGACTTTGCACACTCAAGACTCCATTTGCTTTTGTTTACTGTTAACAGAAGCTGCAACATTCATGCAGAAAGAATCATGGACTTGGCTAACAGAAGGAAGAAGAAGAAGAAAATTAGAAAACCTCCTCTGTCATTTGACTGTTCCATCAGTGTAAAAACTCTTTCCATTTCAGATCTCTTTTCAGCTGAAAGAGCAGCTTTAAAGGATACTGTAGAGTTTGTTTGTTTTGGAGTCATTATTTAGCTGATAACTCACCAAGTCTTTTAGCTTAGCTTCCTGAACATGCAGATAGATATGGTGAAATAATAAGACATAAAATGGAAAATCTCTTCCGTTTGTCTTGGTTTTTGATAATGTATGCGACCTCTCTGGGTGGTTTAAGCGGTTTAGGTGCATTCTGTGAAAAGGGAGCTTTTAATGACAAAACTAATGTGATTATCTGACTGAGTGTGAGAGGGGGTATTGAAGCCTTAGAGAAAGAAAATCTGTTAGAAAAGCTGAATGTATCTGCTTAATCCTTTCTCTAGTGTGGATGGGCTATACTCTCTGAGAGGAGATTGGTCTTTTTTTTTTTTAGCCTATCCTCTTTTCTTCCTCTTTTTAAAACGTAGTCAGCCCCCCCCCCCCCCCCCCCCCAGCTTTTTTCTTTTCCTTATTCAAATGCTTATTTTCAGTAGCAGGGACACTTCAATCTTTTAAACAAATCATTATCTTTACTTTCTCTGGTGTACTTAGGGTCAGAGGGCAGAATCTAAATATTTGGGTACACAGCTGATTAGCTTGCTAAGGCTGGAGTGTTCTATTTTCTCTGTTATTTCTGCACTACATAAAGCCAGAATGATAAAAGTGAATGTCTAAAACACCTTAAAATTTCTACTGATGTATTACTTTTGTTTTGAAAAATGGAAGATGAAGTATACATATTTCAAGTATTCATGCATAGGTCGTACAATTATTACATTACTACCTTACAACTTTCCCTTCTATGCATAATTAAAAAGTTTTATAATTTAGTCTTGTTGTTCCCCTAAAATAAATACACTTGGGAAAATGTAAAGGTAATCTAAGAATCAAAAGGTATTTGTTTCAAAATTATATTATAAATTGGGTATGTATTATCAAGTGGTAAATAAGTGCAGGATCCAGAGTCAGGCCGCATTTTCATTCTGCCTCTATGACTTCTCCTCTCCGGCTTTGATCAAGTTTGTTAAGCCTTCTGTGTTTTCATTTTCTCATCTACAAAACTGTCGATAATAGTACTCATCATACAGGAGTCCACAATTAAGGTTGCATAGTGGAATGTACTTGGGGTGGTGGGAGGGGTGTGGGGAGATTGTGTACCAGGGAAGGAGCGTTTCTTTTACTTTGGAAAGAGAGGAGCGAACTGGGGGGGGGGGGGGGGGGCGGGGAGAGAAATGCAGCAATGAATGAATGGAAATCCAAAATCTCTGTAAATGCCCACTGAAATTATTAAAAAACAAACAAAAAACCAAAAAATCTCACTAGAAGGTCAACTATGGGTTGATTCCGACTTGATGGTATACAACAACAACAATCAACTGCTTATTGTGTATTGCCTTCCCTTAACCTAAATTATCTATTTATGATTTTTCCCCTCTCCCTCTCTTCTTATCCTTGTTATGAGTTCTTATTTCTTCTAATAAAACAAAAATACCTCACCAAAAAAAACCCAGTACTCATCATGTTTATCAAGGCTATTATCGCTATTTAACAGAATTTGACATGTGAAAGGTACTCTAATTGATATTGTTGAACTGACCCATAGCTGACCCCCTGGCAGGTTTTCAGAGGGCCATTAATCATAAGGGAGGAGATTGTCCAGGTGAATTAGAACCCCTTGCCTTTGGGATTGCAATGCAGCTTTTTACCACTAGGCCACCAGAGCTCTCTCAGTTGTTTTGATGCTAGTTACTGTATGATAGTAATAATAGTTATTAAGGGTATTATCTGTAAAGGAAGAAAAAAATCACTACAAAGAAAGAGGAGAAAGAAAACACCAAAATGGATATCAGAAGAGACACTGAAAATTCTAGTACAGTGTCAAGAAGCCAAAAAAAGTGAAGGATTGTTGAAGTGAAAGAAATGAACGGAAGATTTCAAAGAGCAGCTTAAGAAGACAAAACAGAAAATTTTCTGAAGTCAGAAAATTTTTTTTAAAAAAGAGGAGAATTTGCATGGCTTTTCTCATGTTGAAAGAACTGAAGAACAAATTCAAATCTCAAGTTGCAATACTGAAGGAAGCCATGGGCAGAATCTTGAATGTTCTAGGAAGCAGCAAAAGAAGATGGAAAGAATATACAGAATCAATCTAGCAAAAGAATTGGCTGACACAGAATCATTTTAGGAAGTAGCATATGATCAAGAACCAATGGTAATGAAGGAAGAAGTTCAAGCTGCACTGAAGGCATTAGCAAAAAATAAGGCCCCAGGAATAAATTGGATACCAATTAACATGTTTCAACAGACAGATGTAGTTCTGGATGTAATCACCAATCTGTTCCAGGAAATGTGTAGCTACCTGGACATTGGAAGAAATCCATATTTGTTCCTGTTCCTAAGAAAGGTGAACCAACAGAACGTGGAAATTACTGAACAATATCATTAATGTCATGTGTAAGCAAAATATTGCTGAAGATTATCCAAAAGTGGCTCAAAAAGTACATAAACAGAGAACTGCCACAAATTCCA
>NW_006399775.1:24212966-24227439 GCF_000299155.1 Elephantulus edwardii | reverse complement strand
CGGGATGGGTGTGTCAGGGGCAGTGCGGTTGGTGCAGGATAGAGCAGGGTGTAGGGCTGTTGTGCATAGGGTCGCTATGAGTCGCAAACGACTCGACAGCACATAACAACAACAACAACATACCAAAAAGCTGTTGTTTGAACAAAGCAAAGAAATATTGCATGGTTTAAAATCAAGAAATGTGTGTGTCATGGATGTCTCTGTTCTCAATACCTGTTCATTTTATGTATTGAGCAAATTGTTTGAGATGCTGAACTTTATGAAGAGGAATGTAGCATCAGGATTGGAGAAAAACTCATCAAGAACCTGCATTATGCAGATAACACAACTTTGCTTGCTGAAAGCAAAGAGGACTTGAAACCCTTTCTGGAAAACTCAAAGATTACAGCCTTCAATATAGATTACTTTTGAACTTTAAAAAGACAAAAATCTTCACCAATGGGCCAATAGGCAGCTTCATACTAGAAAGAAAAAGGATGAAAGTTGTTGATGATTTCATCTTGCCTGGATCCCCAATCACCACCCTTCGTACCAGCAGTCAAGAAATCAGAAGAAGTGTTGTCATGGAAAATCTGCTCTTAGGGACTGCTCCAAAGTGCCAAGGAGCAAAGATAGGCATTTAAAGACCAAGGCACATCTTTCTCAAGCCATCTGAAAGTGGGACAGTGGCTAAGGATGACAGAAGAAGAATCGATGCTTTTGAGCTGTGTGTTGGAGAAGAGTACTGAATATTCTCTAGACTGCCAGAAGAATAAACAAGTATGTTTTGGGGAAATTGTAAACAAAGTATTCTTTAGAAGCGAGGATGAGGGAACTTTGTCTCATATACTTCTGCATGCTGTTACGAGGTATCAGTTCTTGGTAAAGAACATCATGCTTGGAAAGGTGGAGGATCTTCAAAAGAGAAGAGGACCCTCAAAAAAGTGGATGAAACAATGATTCTAACAATGGGCTCTAGTTATGAGAGGTGATGAGGATGGTAGTGGAGAAGGCAAGGTCCAGAACCATTGTCCATAGGGTTGCTGTGCAACTCAACAGCATTTAACAACAACAACATGCCATTTCTCACTTAGTAACATGGTTAGGTTTCATGTTAAGACCAGATCATTAAATGAAAACTGACGTTACGTGAAAACAGAAAATAACTGTTACCTCATTTGTACTGTGAACATTCTGCTGGGCTCCTGCTGGAGTCACCTGCTACTGCTGCCCCCTGTTACTCCTGGCATCTCAGAAGCTCTTCACCCACATTGCCACCTGCAGGAGAGTGACTAGTCTTCCAGATCCTCATCTCTCCTGCCTTCACTGTCTTTTCAGGGTGGGTGGTCGTCAATGACTCCAGAATGTCCTTGGTAGCTTTATTGAGGAAAGGAGCTCCCTGTCCAAGGACAAGAGGGCCTAGTACCACAGTGAGAGAGAAGTCACTGGATTGGCCCTGTGGTCCCTCCTTGCAGTATCCATTGGCTCTTTCTGAATAACCACACCCTTATGAGACTCAATAATCCAGAACTTCCTCTGAGGCAGTGAAGGCTAGACAGTTTAAATTGCGGCCTCAGCTGGCTTCTTCACTACTGACTGCTCTTTTCCTTGTTAAGCCTGCCTTGTAGTGCTTACCCATGTGTACCCAGAAGGGAACACTGGCTAAATATAAGCTGCTGTGGGATCATGAGGGCCTCAGACACTGAGTGCTCTATCTTGGGGCTCTTTTTGGCATATTCCTGTTGCTGTTTGAAGCTTACCTGTCAGACCCTGGGATGCCCAAAGGACCATCCAATTTTGGGACCCAGACTGCCTCCTGTCCGCAGCCCTCTATGGGCTTTCAGGGCCCAATGGACAGCCTACCATCCCTATTCCCTCTCCAGCCATCCTTCCATTCTGTCTTGTACCCTAGCAGCTAAGAAACCATGCCCATTCCTCCCTCAAGGGGGGTGGAATTCTATTGAGTAAAAGCTTCTCTTTTCCATGAACAGGTGGTTCTATAGCCAGAGAACTGGGTGATATTTCTGAATATACATTGTTAATGCACAAAATGGAGAGTAGATTTTTTTAAACAATTGTTACAATGCAAAATGATAGATAACAGAAGTGTGGATACGTGAAGAATAGGTATCTATTTAATATAAATTAGACAGACTTTTATATCAGGGCTTCATGGTCAGACAAAATGTTTTAGACTAGTTTTTAAATTGAATAGTGGAACTTCCCTGAGCTTGTCTCCTTTTTGTGTAGAATGGGAATGGTTATATGTTGCTCCCTTGAGTTGTTTAGAGAGAAAGTGAGTTTTCATGAACATTTTGTAGTTGGGTTAGCCCCCTCAGAAACTCCAGTTCCCCCTTTCAGTTCATTTGTGTCTGTAAAAAGAGTACAACTATCTTGGGGCATTGCTGCATCTGATTTCTACTAACTCCACAACAGGAAATAGTCCCCATCAACAATATCCACAACACAAAAACAATTTCTATGAGGTTAAACATAACCCCATGCTTCTGCACCTACATCTACCAAAACTCCCTCTCAGAGCTCTCACTGTTCTGCTACTGGGTCCATTAATCATTTGCAGAGATGACAAAGAACTCATAGACCCATACTCATGGTTTATTAGGACATTGTTGTTATTAGGTGATGTCCGAGTATGAATCGTAGGAATGCTATGAACAACTGATCTGAACACTGTCCTATTCCAGGCTTCTTCACAATCTCTGACACACTCAAGCTCATTGCTATATTCACTGTGTCAATCCACCTGGTTGAGGGTCTTCCTCTTCTTCGTCGTCCTTGCACGTTTCCAAGCATGATGTCCCTCTCCAAATAATAACCTTTCCTAGCAACGTGCCCGAAGTATATGAGTGAAGCTTCACCATCTTTGCCTCCAGGGAGCACAGGTTATAATTAATGTTAGAAACAGGACACACTTTTTTCAGTCAAGATTGCTTCTTGGATGGTTTTTCAGGTCCTTTTCAACTTCATAGCTTCAGGTAGTGTTACAAAACTCTCTTAGTTGTGTCAGAGACACAATTCATCCCGCTGTCCCCGGCCCCTTGGGTCAGTCCTTCAGCACCTGACTGCAATGGGTACTAGTCCCAAGTCAGCTGTATGTCACAATAGTCTCTGGATCTTCACTGTTCCCACTCTTGTCTAGGTCCTAGTCTGACTGGGGCAGCTCTGTCAGGTCCCTCAGGATGCATGCTGCATTCTCTGCTTTAGATATATTTAGAAATTCCAGTTTTTAATACTAAAGGATGATACTTTGTATTACAGAATCTTCAAATTAGAATGAAAGTTTAGATCATTGTAAAATAACAAAATTCCTGTAATAAATTTACAAATATTCAACAAAAGACATTTTAAGTGATATTGTGTGCTTTTAATTATAAATTGATATTTTGTTTCTGTAAGACAGTTTGACAAGATATATACAGCAAGTCTCAAAGATGTTTATTTCTTTTGAACCATCTCCTAAATTAAGAATATGTAAATATTTAGTCCCTAGATTACTTATTATAGTTTTATTTATAATGGTGAAAGGTTGGAAATTACCCAGATAACCAGTTTTAGAGTTGCTTCAAGTATTTCTCAATGCTTCTCCAGATAGCTCTATTCTGGTTTTCTCAGGCTGGTCACTATCTTCCTTACAGGGCATGGAACTGGATTCAGTGCGCTGCAGGTTACCTGACCCCATAGGAGATAGTGGGCCCAGCACAATATTTAATTGGGGCCTGGTATTTCTATCAGCAGAGGTGAAAGCTTTGGCGATGATGTAACAGGGACTGCCAAAAAGCAAGTATACTCAGCCAGTGCCAGTCCCCAGCCATGCTTGTTTCTTTTTAGCAGTGACAGTAACTGCTGTTTACAGAGATGGCTATTCATGGAGACTCCTTTTCTTTGCCTGACAGAGGCCCAGTGTTCTAGCTCCCAGAGGGGATCTGGTGCCAGCATGTGAGTCACACTCATTTGCCACCGTTCTTTTCCAGCATCTAACACCACTTGGTGTTGTGCATCAGTCACCCCGCTTCCCCCGCCTGGCTCGCCCTGTCACCCTGCCTCAGCCTCCATGCTGTACTTGAACAGGATGCTCTTCTCTGCATTCTGTGTGTCTACTCTGTAGTTTTGTGCTGCATTTTTAAAAAGCTGAGTCTGCTATTAGTGTCAAGAATATTGATCAACTGTTGCAATAGATAGTATAATAAATACTGTCATTGGGCCTGTATTCTGTATTTTCTTGAGAATTTCTGATGAACATATTTCTTAGGAATATTTTCTGTTAAAAGTGTCTGACTTACCATGAGTAATTGAATTTCCAGAATGGTGAAACACTTTTGCCATTTTTATTTCATCTTGCCCTTTCCTGTTGCTTTATGCTTTGTAGGTTTGTCACGTGCTCAATTTAACCCACTTCTCTTTCTTTATGCATATTATAAACCCTGGTATAGACATCTTAGTGGTGTAAAGGTTAAGTATTCAGCTGTTAACTGAAAGGTTGAATGAACTAACCTCTCAGCTATTTTTAGAGAAAGGCTGTGCAATCTACTCCCATTTTGTTTGCTCTACGGGCAGTCTTAGACCATTACATGTGATTGCCTTGTGTTAAAAATGGATTTGATAACATCTAACACTTGATAACATCTAACAAAACACCACTGCTGTGTAACCAACGCGAGAGCCGGCGGAGGGGCACTGTGCGCAGAGTGGCCTGGCCACAGCCCGAGGAGCCTGATGCCGAGGCCAGAAGCCATGTTGGGCTCAGCTGATGCCTCTCGAAGCCCTGGAGCTGGGTGGAGGCCAGGCCCAACTTCCTGTGGGTTAGGAAGCCACCTGCATGGGGCGCCCCTGGCCGTGGCTGCTTTAGAGGAAGAGAGCTTCGTGCTGTACATGTCTTCTCGCCTCGGATGCAGAATGTGATGCTCTGTTTGGATATTTAGAGGACATTAGCATGGATGATGAGATTCAGTTACTTTAAAGAGATTTCATGGGCAGGTACTACCAGGAGTTTGAAGACACAGAAGAGAATAAGCTTACACGCCTATTTTTAATGAAGATATATCTTTGGAAGAATTGTATATTGAAGAGCAATTGCTGGAGCGGATTCCTGGATTTAACAGGGCAGCTTTCACGACAGCATTACAGCTCTATAAAGATGAAGTGCCTGGGGACGTATTTGATATACTGCTCACAGTTAAAGATTTTTTTACTTTTAAAGAAATATTTCTAGACTACAGAGCAGAAAAAGAAGGCCAAGAACTAGACTCAAGCAGTGGATTACTGGTGACTTTGTTTTGACAACCTCCCAGGACAATCCATTAAACTAGGTCTCCTCTCTGGCCTATGGGACTCTTGGACATTGCCAGCCCAAAAGACTGGGAAAGGCTAATGGCGGCAGAATACATCTTGGAAGGACTGTGTAACTCTCTTCTCCAACTCTTCTTTCATGTTAAGTATTGTGAGTGAAAAAGAACATTTCCTGACCCTCCTGGGGCTTTTCTCCTGAAACACCTTCTTTTATTCCGTAACCCCAATATGCCTCCCAGAGCATACATCTCGGGTGTTTCTGCATCAGAAGCCCCTTCTATAGCATAATGCTGTTGTGTCAATGATGTAGGGTAACCAATACCATGATCCTTCTTCACCACAGCAAGCTTTATAGGAATTTATACTTACAGCCTCACTTGGCTCACATTCAGCCCTTCAGCTTCAGTGGCCCCACTGTATGGGATTTGTCTATGTAGAGTGTTTTTCAAACTGACTGTCCATCTTATGATTTCCTATTAACATAGCTAACCTTGGTGTGGGACTCAGCTGAGGGCTGTCCTTTCTTTATCTAACTGCTCCAGGTGAAAATTACCTCCCAGTCTCACGTTTGTCGTCTTTCATTACTGTATTCAACTGATCCTAATGTAGTCCTACTGTTTCTTAGAGTCTTTCCTTTTTTAAAAAAAAATTTAAAAATTTTTAAATTATTATTAATTTTAATGAACATTTACAGAGACTTTGGATTTCCATTCATGTATTGTACTTTTCTCCCTACCACCCACTTCCCCAGTACACTCTTCTCTTTGAAAAGTAAAAGAAAAATTCTTTCATTGTTTTATAATCCTTCCCCCAAGGTCCACTCCACTCTGTAACTATTTTTACAGATGGATACTAAGGCTCAACTAGTGGATCTAATCTAGGGAAAGCCATAAATACCCACTTAAAAAGAAAATATTATATATACGGTGTGCTTTTTAGCTTTTAGTGCTATGAAGGCAAAGTGCTTTCTATATTGGTGTTGCTATTTTGCTGGGCACCAATGAATGTATGCTGTGTTAAAAGTACACTAGACGTGTCCTTTTTATATAGTATGTTCCGTGTGTTTGGGCAAGTTTGCATTAAGTCCTTTCTGTTTGAGGGGTTCCCTTTTGGGGTGGGAACTTTAGGGAAACTTGTGATTGCAAATTTTTTCTCCTGTTAAAATATCTTTTACCACAGTGCTTTGCCTAGTTTAGCATGAGTAGGGAGTAAATGGCTTTCATGATTATATCTAACTCTGGTTTTAGTAAAAAATGTTTGCTATGACTTTACTGACCAGAAACATGTATATACATGCATCTTTAGAAAGAAAAACAGTTTAATACATAATTTGTACCTTTTTGCCTTGGGGGCAGAGAATTCCTCCCCTTCTTTTAGATAATATACTCAGTACCAATGGAAAAACCAACAACAAAAAACAACCGAAACAAAACACCACCACCAAACTCTGGTGTGCTCAGTCCTTACAGCTGCACAGTTGCTTTTTAAAAGTATTTCCTATTGCTTGACCATCTTAATTTCTGTCTCTCTCACATTCAGCAATTCTAAAACTTGTATTTCTTCCTTAGAAAGTTACATTGCAGTTAAGATGTTAAAAGGCTCTGAGACACCCTGCAAGCAAGAAAATGGCTCACATTTGCTCTTGTAACATTTCCTAACATAAAGTACCAATAGTCTTCTGAGGAACATGTTTGGGGAGAGGCCTAGAATTTTCTCTACAATTGACTTTTTTTGGTCTTTTCAAGTTTCCCTTTTCTCAGATAAGTGTTGATGGAAGCAGATCCTAAGCTGAACTTTGATGAGGGGCTAGGTTTGCCCCTAGGTGCTCCTTTCCTCTCTTGGTACCATCCTTTCCTACCTGGGAGTCTTAGCCCAGGCTCTTCTTATGGCCCACAGCCTACCCTGAGGAGCATAGAGTGTGATCATTCATTCTCCTTTTTTTCTGGACTTCTCTCTTTCTTCTTATCACATGCTTATGGTGCTATGTATTTTTAATAAGAAATAGGAAAGGACTTGATCACTTGTTAAGATATTGATAGAGGATGACACCTGAGTGAGTTTTCTTTTGAAGGGGCTATTTGCAGTTTTTCAAGATGATACTTCCTTAGTTGTGTAATGTAAAGAATGAGATGTGTGATGTATACCCAGAGAGATCTAGCTTTAAAGCTAATTGCTACAATTTAGTAGTGGTGTGACTTTCAATAAAGTTATTTAACCTAAATCTCCATTTCCAGGCAAAATAGTTGATAATAATATATCTTACAGGGTTGTTTGAGAATAAAATCACAAATTATAAATGGTTGTAAATCCAGGATGTAATAATTATTGAGTATTACAGTAAAGTACTGATTATTGTTGTTACTGGTATTGTTCAGTTATGATTATATTGCCTGTTATTTCCAGTGCAAAAAAGTTTCAGGTATTGAGTGTAAGCTGAGGTTAGACTGTTTAGGATCTGAGAAGTTGCCTAATTGGCTTCTTCTTATACCACAGATGTTAGAGCTTAGTGTAATTTCTCCAGAAGTTTTGTAAGAGTTTCATTTTTGTAAAAATGTGATCATTCATTTAATAAATATTTCATTGTCAGATATTATGCTAAGTACTTAAAGAGCCATTTTGGAATCAAATAAATACAGTATAGCCCTAGAACAAAAGCCTTCCAGCTAACTTCTTTATATGCACCTACTATGATAGAGGTAGGCCCTGAGAAAGCACAAAGGAGGAAGGGGTTTGTTTTTCCTGACTAAGGAACACTTGTAAGAAAGGCCTCAGAGAGGAAGTGATATCTGATTGAGTTAAGCTAGTGTTTTCCAGACATTAGTGGAGTTGGAGATGTGAAGAGGGCATACTCTTACAAATGCAAAGGGAAGAAACATGTTGTGGTGAAGAGGTTCTGCCACAAAGACTGTAGGGGGTGAATGAAGCCTGGGTGGTAACCGGGGAGACTTTATTTACCTGCAAAAGCTATGGTCTATTTCTATAGCTTGGGAAGCCCTTAAGAGCTTTATTTATGAAAGGGAAAATTCTTAAGAGGTAGAAATTATCAAGAAATATTGTTAGATGTTCAATAAATGTTTTATGACTACCTAAAAATCAGATTTTTTTTTCTTATTTAATAAAACTCCTTTTCTGTTAGCATTCTAATTCTTCTCCCTTTATCATCTGGCAGGTGGTGTGCCAGTATTTCAGAGATCCCAATGTATCTGATGAAGTGCTGGTGCAGAACCTTTTCCAAGCTCTGAATGTCTACTACAATTACTCAGGCCAGGTGAAATGCCTGAATACCTCAGAGACGGCCACTAGTAATCTGGGATCCACTGGTTGGAACTATCAGGTAAGTAAATGTAGATCATTTCTCCAAGTAGAGCTTGTTAGTCATGCTAACAAGTAGTTATACTAACAGAAAATACACAAGATTTTGTCACCTAATTTGTACCTAAATCTCACATTTGTTGTTATACACTCTGAGATTATGGATACATTTTGTCACTCACTCACTCACTCATTCATTCATTCATATATTTAGTAATCTTTACAAAACACATATGTTGACTGCTTACTGTGTGGTAGGCACTGTCCTAAGTGCTATAAATAATAAATAAATAAATAACATTTGTTTCACCATCAAATACAACCTAATGAGAAAGATATATAAGTAAACCAATATTATACTGGTTTTGTTGTTGTGTGCTGCCGAGTTGAAACCAACTCATGATTGATCCTTCAGTGGGTTTTCAGAGGCAGAACAGCTGATTTGTTCAAATCATGTGCCTTTGGGATTGCAGTGCAGTTTCTTACCAGTAGGCTACTAATGCTCCCCTAATATTATACTAGATCTTGATAAATGTTATAAAGGAAATATTCTGTGGGTGCATAAAAGATCCACTCACTGATCTCAAGTCAATTCCAACTCACAGCAACCCCGTAAGACAGAATGGCCTGTCTATAGGGTTTTGAAGCCTGTAAATCTGTAAGGAAATAGACTGCCATGGCTTTTTTTTTTCCAGTAGAGTGGCTGGTGTATGAACCCATGCCTTTTTGTTAACAGCTGACCACTGCACCCTCAGGACACCACACTTAAAGAAAGGACATCTGACTGGATTCTCTCTCTGAGCAGTACAAAGCACTGAAGTATTCCTTCAGCAGTACAAAGAGAATAATAATATTTAAAAAATAAATTTGAGAACTAAATATTATAATAGTTATGAAAGAAAACAGTTTACAAAGAAGGAATATATAATCATAACTTATGTGACTTTTCTTCTAAATTTTTCTATAAACAATGAGAGATTGTATGACATAGAGGTAGAGAACAGAGGCTTAGAGGCCAGAATGATTGGCCTAAAAGTGTGGTGTCACTAAATAGTTGCCTTGGATAATATTTAACCTTCTTGTGCTTCAGTTTTCCTTTTGAATCCTCTCTTGGTTTGCTTTTACAGGCCTGTACAGAAATAATCATGCCCTTTTGTACTAATGGTATTGATGACATGTTTGAGCCTCATTCGTGGGACTTGAAGGAGTTGTCTGACGAGTGTTTCAAACAGTGGGGTGTGAGAATGAGGCCCTCCTGGATCTCTACACTGTATGGGGGCAGAAAAATCAGCTCTCATAGCAACATCATTTTCAGGTGAGCTTCTGCTGGTCCAAGGAGAAAAGGTGGAGGGAGAGATGGAGACATTTGCAGAATTTCGAAAAAAAAAAATAGAATGAGGCCTGTTGTTAAGACGCTATAGAGTGCAACAGCAGTACCCATCAAATTTTCTTACTTATTCAAAGAGCATGCAGAGAAGATATTTTATAATCTCTTACCAAGGTGTTTAAAGGCAAACAAGCAAACATGACCTAAAAATCTCTGGTGCAAAAGGAAGTGTTATCTGTTTTCACAATTTGTCTTATTATTACAGCTATTATTATTAATGATACTAAAGGATTTTTAGTATACACACAAGAAACAATTTTTAAGGTGCCTTCTTGGTTCTCTTCCAAATATTATAAGAAGCACTTTGCATAAATTACACAATTGAATCCTCACACCGTTGTGAAGTCGATGTTATAGCCCATTTTTCCTGTGAAGGAAGCTAAAAGTCACAGTGTTAACTTGCCAAAGCTCATGCAGCTTTGAATTACTAAGTGATAAAGCCAGATTTCAATCTTAGCCTCTCTGACTGCAAAACCATGTTTGTCCTTTTCTGTTACTGCTTCTTAAGAAAGAGAATATTTGATAGTGGTTCAAATTAATCAAGTAGACTGTGTGTGTTTGAATGTGACTTCTAAACTTCAAAATTTTAGTTTAACATTAAGTTATCAGCTACTAAGGTGGCAACCAGTTAACAACAATAAAAACATCTGTATGGAAGTAGTAGTAACACACATACATACATACCTCTTAACCTGGAGCTATTATTGATAGTTCCCACTTATCACATTCTCATGTTCCACTGATTCTAAGTAAATTTTGACATAAATACAAAATATTTTTTTTAGTTATTCTTTTTAGTACCCTTTATATCAGTATATTTATCAATCTGCTCTTTATTTGCCTTTCGGGGTTGGTAGCATTACATGTTGTTGTTGTTAAGTGCCGTCGAGTCACAGGCAACTCATAGTGACCCTATGAAGGAGAGTCCTCGATGCTTGGATGCCTTTCATCCTCTTTCCAGGTTCATAGGGTTTCCGGAGGCAAGCTATTTTGGAAGTGGACGCCACTCCTCCTTCTAAGCATTACATATAAACAAATTATTTTTTACATTGTATTTACCACAACCTACGTTATTCAGATCACACACCTTGCTCACTGAAACCAAGGCGGACCCAAAATTCTTGCTGCAGAAGGTCAAGGACTGCAGCCTTAAATATGGATTGAAGCTCAACATCACAAAGACAAAGATTCTCACCCACTGGGCCAATTGGCAGCATCATGATTGATGGCGAAGAGATTGAGACCATAACAGCTTTAGTTTGCTTGGGTCCACAATCAACACTCTTGGTACCAGCATCCAGGAAATAAAAACATAAATTGCACTACAAAGTCTGCTGTCAAGGGACCTCTCCAGAATATTGAACAATGATGTCAGTCAGACTAAGGTGTGCCTGATCCAGACCATGGTCTTTGCAATCACTTGCTATGCATCAAAAATCTGAACCAAGACTAGGGATGATAGAAGTAGAATTGATGCCTTTGAGCTGTGATGCTAGAGAAGAATACTGAATATACCATGGACTGCTAGGAGAATAAATGGATTCTTCATGGATAGGGTGAACTAGCCTGTTCCTTGGAGGCAAGGATTTCGAAGCTTCATGTGATAAACAGTGGATATGTTGCAAGAAGGGACCAATCATTGGACAGGGACATTATGCTTGGGTGGAGAGACAGCACAAGAGAGGAAGACCCTAGATAAGGTGGACTGACTCAGTGACTGGGGTAATGGGGGTAGGTATGTCAAAGACAATAAGGTTGGCTCATGATAGAGCAGGGTTCAGAGCTGTTGTACATAGGGTCACTATGAGTTGCAAGTGACTCAACGGTACACAACAACAACAAAACAACATTTACTTCATACTACTAATGATATGCCATATGGACAAAACAGTCATGAATGTGTGGGACTACCTCTGTTTAAGTCTTCTAAGCTCTTTTAAACAAAGTAAATTGTAACTTTTAAGATGTGGCTAATAGCTTTTTGACATTTGTTGCTGTCTGTTCACTGGCAACTAATAGTGACACACTGATGGGGGCAAGCACGACAGAGATACACCACTCTGGGAGAGGATCAGAGAGGCAATCCAGCTCAGTTTTATTGGAGACTGCAGCACACTTATATACCAACAAGTAAACAGGAAGACAGGATAGGGTGGGCTTATAGATGTGGGACATGTGGACTGGATAGGAGAACCTCAGCCTCATGTGGACCACTCCCAGCTCAACAGATGCGGCAGCTGTCTTCCCAGGTGGTGAGCTTTCTCAAGCCGGTACAGCCAAACACAGGAGAGCTTTCTCTACCCCTTATTAAAGGCTGTTGAGAGGCTTGCCCTTATCTGGAGCTTAGGCGATCTGTCCTGGCCAGAGGCCCTCCTTTCCTCCCCAACATTCCCCAGCAGGCATGAGTGACACTGTTTTTTTCTGGAAGATACTCACTGGATTGAGGTGGTGGCACTGACATACTTAAAAAAATCCATTAGCTTATTGTGGTTATTATGTACCATTGGGTCAGAACCAACTCAGCTGACCCTCCAGCAGGTTTTGAGACAGTAAATTATACAGGAGACTGCCTGTCTTTCTACTTCAGAGGAACTTGTGGATTTTAACTGAGTGCCTTTGGGCTGACAGTGTGACCCCTTATCACTTAGCCACCAGAGTTTCTTCTTATTTGGCTTGTGCTATTTCTTCCCTTTATATTTAATAATGTTTTATTGAATATTAATAAAAGACTTTTAGTAAAGCCTTACACAGCAAGTTAATTTTCCATTTGACAGTTTCCACATACATTGTTCGTGGATATGAGCTACATTTATTACAATGATGGGTCAGCATTCTCTTTGTGTTTTATTTATTCCATTTCCAATATTCTAATTTCTTTGCCTTCCTATCTTCTCATTTTTGAGTAATGGTTGACCTTTTAGTCTCATACAGATGCTTTTTAAGGAGTGTACCAAGCTTGTGAGTAATATCCTTTATATTGTGTGCCACAGTTTGCTAAAAAAGTGATCTTAGGGGTTCTAGGCTTTTAAGAGTAGCTCAGGGCACAAAGGAGATTAAACAGAACTGGCTTTGACAAGCACTGTGGCAATTGGACAATTAAAACAGACATTTGGAGGGCGGGGGAAGAAGAACAAACTGGGGAAGAGGGTAGAGAGAATGGTACAGCAATGAAGGAATGAAAACCCAAAATCCCTGTAAATGTTCATTAATACTAATAAAATTTAATAATTAAAAAAAAAAGAGTAGCTCAGGGCAATAGTCTTGGTGGGCCCTCTGTTCTCAGGGTTTCCATAGTGGTAAATCTTTAAGAAAGCAGACTGTCTTCTCTTTCTTCACACAGAGTGACTGGTAGATGCAAGCTGTAGACCTTTTGGTTAGCAGTCTGATGCTTAGTGTAGTGTACCACGAGGCTTCTACCCATCTACACCTACTCACTACATGCACACCTCATGCCAATTATCCCATCACAGAAAAGGGAATAAAATAAGATCCAAGCTTACTTTCTTCTCCACACTTCTCAGCTGGCGCAGATCCACTCGCAGCTCCATGAGAGAAAGATAGGTCATCTCCTCCTGTGAAATTTACAGCTTCCAAAACACCTCTGAATGAATAGCTGAGTCAGTTCTTATTCAGCAGCAATGAGAGAATGAGATAGATAGATAGATGGAGAGAGAATCTGTTCTTGTCCTCTTATGCAAGAGGGATCATAAATATTTGTCCTTATATCCTTCCCCCTCCTTTTTTAAAATAACTTTTATGTTTTAGTGGTTTGTTTCTCTTAGCATTATGCCATCCAAGTCGCCATACTTTTATTTTTAGTCAGTCTATGACCTTAAATGTAAGATGTATTTCTTCCCCCCCTTAATTGTGATTTTAATGAAAGTTTACAGCAGGATTGGGTTTTCATTCATTCATTGATGTGTAGTGATATAATTTCTTGTAGACAGCAAATGGACGAATGGATGGGTCATTAATCTATTCTATCATTCTTTGCCTTTTGCACAGGATCTTTCGACCATTTACATTTAAGATTATTATTGAAGATTAAGTGTCTACCTCAGGAAGAAGGATTGGCCATCCACTTCTGAAATAGCAGGCCTCTGAAAACCCTATGTACAACAGACATATAGATAACAGAAAGGGCAACTGAGATTGAACTTTCAAGTATGGAAATACAAAGGAGGAGGAACAGTTGTAAGCAGACACTAGTGATTGGGACATGGAATGTGAGAACCATGAATGTAGGAAAATTAGATATTGTTAAGGAACAAATGGAATGCTTAAATATTGACATACTAGGAATTAGTGAGATGAGATGGACTGGCATGGGGCATTATGAGTGGGATGATCATATGGTATATTACTCTGGAGATGAAAAGGTGAGGAAAAATGGAGTTGCTTTCATAGTTAAAAAAGTCATTGCTAGATCCATCTTGAAGTACAATATTGTCAGTGACAGGATAATATCCATATGCATACAAGGAAGTC
>NW_006399775.1:24196339-24207263 GCF_000299155.1 Elephantulus edwardii | reverse complement strand
CTGGTCCTTAGAGAGGGACATCATGCTTGGGAGGGTGGAGGGACAGCGCAGGAGAGGAAGGCCCTCTATGAGGTGGATTGATTCAGTGACAGGGGTAATTGGGATGGGAGTGTCAGAGGCAGTGCGATTGGCACAGGACAGAGCGGAGTTTAGGGCTGTTGTACACAGGGTCACTATGAGTCGCAAGCAACTCGACGGCACATAACAACAACATTATTTGTGATATTTGATTATTGAGTGGATTCCTTGAAAATATCATATACTTAAAAGTGAACACTGGTGGTCAAGTGGCAAGAAACTGCAGTATAATCCAAGAGGTTTGTGGTTCCAGGCTACCAGCTGCTCTGTGGGAGAAGACTAGACAGTCTCCTCCCGTGCAATTAACTGCCTCTGAAAATGTCTCCTTGATTTATTTGTACCTAGAACTCTTTTCAAGTCATATGAATACATCCCAAGGAATACGCTTTATTGAGTTAAAAAAACAGAACAAAACAAACCCCAAAACCCTCTGGAGGGGCAGCTATGTTTCAGTTCTAACTCTACAGTATACAAGAACAACAACAACAACATGTTTGCTTATGTTTGGGTTTTTTTAAAGCTCTTTCTGTTTGTTCATATCATGTGTTAGACACAAGTGTTTATTTAAAGTTCTTGACTTTTTATTTGGAGTACTTCCTTAAGTAATAGCTGAAAAGCTGGTGGCTGGTAATGGGCTATTTCCCCAGAGCTTCTGTTTGTTTGGGAATGTCTTGATTTCCCTTTCATTTTTTTTCTTTAACTTTTTAAAAATTAATTCTAATGAACATTTACAGAGGCTTAGGGTTTCCATTCATTCATTGTTGAACTTTTCTCCTTGCCCATCCCCTCTCCCCCAACTCACTCTTCTCCTTGAAAAGTAAAACTCTTCGTTGTTGCATAATCCCTCCCCACAAGTCCACTCCACTATTCAGTCTTCACTCTGGAAATCTGTAATGACAAGAATACCCATTCATATATCCCTTTTAAATTCATATATCTCTCATCTGTTTCAATACAATATGCATCATTCCTCCCCTCCTTTTCTATCTTCCCTCAACCCTGATGTCAGTCATGTTTTACAACAGTGACCCTATGCAATATTTTCCTTTTGTCACTGAGATATTTCACTCAGCATAATGTCCTCCAGGGTCATCCATTTTGCATAATACTTCATTGAGTTTCTTGTTTTTTCAGTGCTGCATAGTATTTCATTGTGTGAATATACCAGAGCTTCTCTATCCACTCGTTTGTTGATGGGCACTTGGGTTGTTTCCAGCTCTTTGCTATTGCGAACAAGGCCGCAATAAACATATGTGCATATATCTGCTTGGGTGGCAGTTACAGTTTCTTTAGAATAACCAACTTTTTTGAGTAAAGAATTCCTGTGTGGAAATTTTTTTCTTCACTCAGTACATCATGCTGGGCAGAGTGGAGGGACAGCGCAGGAGGGGGAGACCCTCTATGAGGTGGATTGATTCAGTGACTGGGGTAATCGGGATGGGTGTGTCAGAGGCAATGAGATTGGCACAGGATAGAGCAGGGTTTAGGGCTGTTGTACATAGGGTCGCTATGAGTTGCAAAAGACTCGACGGCACATAACAACAACGACAACAACAACAACAAAATTTTCTATATAACACTGCATTGTCTTCTAGCCTCTGAAGGTTTTGGGGTAGAAATCCATATTGATTCTTATGAAAGACCTTTGGCATGCTATCTTGCACTTTTCTCTTGCTGCTTTCAGAATTCTTTCCTGGTTTTCAAGAATTTTAGTATGATATTGTATGGACTTGATCTTTTTGCATCTCTTCTGATAAGAGTTCATTTAGCTTCTTATATTTACAGGTTTGATTCTTTATTCAGGTCTGAGAAATTGTCTCTATTTGTATCTTGGAAAATCATTCCTTTGCCTTTTTTTCTTGTCATAGTTGAGACTTCAGCAATTTTTTTTTCTGGCATATATAAATTTATTAGTATGACATTTTCAAACTTTTAGGTCTTTGCCGTTCCACCTTGCCTTTGTATAAGGCCAAAAGAGATACACTGGCCACTTTGACAACCTTAAAGCGGACTCCAGGAATGTCACCAACAGCATGACCTTTGCGACCAAATCCAGCAACAAGAACTTCGTCGTTTTCCTCAATAAAATTCAAGCATCCATCGTTGGGCACGAAGACTGTGATTTTCTTGCCGTTTTTAATGAGCTGGAGTCTGACACACTTTCTAATGGCAGAATTTGGCTGCTTGGCCTCAACACCCACTTTTTCCAACACAATTCCCTTTGCATGAGATGCGCCTCCAAAGGGGTTGGCCTTCAAAGCTGTGCCCAAATGGGCTTTTTTTGTACTGTTTATCATGCCACTTCTGGTCGCGCCGGTGGCTGCGCAGCTTCCTGGCGGTACGAAGACCTCTTCACTTGCCCATGTCGGTGGGACCACGGATCTAAGCGAAAGAGAGAGGAAGCACAGGAAGGACCCACAAGCCACCGTGTACAAGCTCCGCCCAGCAAAGGACCCCTGACTTCAGCAATTCTAATGCCAGATTTCTTAATTGTATCTCATGTTACATTTTTTGGTTTGCCTCCTTTTCTTGTTTCTTCTTGAAGTTTGTTAAGTTCTATTATTTTGTCTTATAGTTCATTTATTGTGTCTTCTCTGCTCAACTCTATTGTGAGTATTCCTATGCCTTGTCTGCAGTTCTAGTTTCTCTTTGCCTTTCCCTCTTCTCTTTCTCTCTTTATGCTTTCAATTTCATTGTTGATTATTTGTTTGCTCCTTGGTTTTCTAATGTACTCTAGTGTGTGTTCTGTGTGCTTTTTACTTTCTTTAAGCATACTTTGCACCACAGTCTAAAAGTTAGCAATTTTGGGGTTAGCTTAGCCTTCATAGGAGAAATTTCCTCTTTATGTTTTAGTTTTGCTTAGTCTTTTGCATGTTTTACTATGTTTTGTTAATCTTGGCCCATTTTTCATTTTTTTTTTTTTACTTTAAATTTTTAGTTAGTTTTTTTTTTTTTTTTTGAAACATTTTCTGAATGAGCACCCTGGTGCTGCAGTATCCAGGTACCTTGCTGCCAACTGAAAGGCTGGATCTTGCATTTACAGTCCCTTTGGGGAGAAAGAAGCAGTGGCCTGTGCTTGTGAAGACTCAGCTCTGGGAGCCTCATGAGGCCAATCCACGCGATCTCACGGAGTCACTATATGTCTTTTGCTCATGGGCATAACTACCCAGGTTTGGAGTCCTGCTATGGACAGGGAGCCAGCCATTATGTCCTGTGCTGTTTGTTACCCTTGCAATTCCTCATGGTCTTCTGCCTATCTCTCTTGAGACTCGCTGGCTCACTCACTCACTCACTCACTCACTCACTCACTCCTCACTCACTTATTGTCATTGAGTAGCTAACTATCCAATGGGTCTTCAGAGACTGTAAGCCTGTAAATTCAACAGCAGGAGATTGCTCATCTTTCACTTGTGGAGCATTTAGTGGATTTGAAGTGTTTGTCCCTGGGCTGACTGTGCAACTCCTTTATCTACCATGGCTTCAATGAGTGAAAGTCAATAGTATTCTCTTTCAGCCCTGTCCTCACAGGGCTGTAATGAATGAATGCTCCCATGCTGTCTGGTAGACCTCTCAACTTCTGAGCTATCCCTTTTCCTCTGTCCAACTTCTGTGCTTTGTGCTTAACCCAACTCATTTGCAACCTAGAGTTCAGAGATCACAGTCCATGCTTGTCTCCACTTGTTTTTCAGTGGGTTAGTTCCTAGGGAGTAAATGGGAACATTCATTCACTGCCATCTTGCTGCATCCTATTGGGTTTGTACTGTTTCCCAACCTAGAAAGCATCTGCTTCAGAATACAAAACCCACAGAACTTAAGTTTTATACAGAATTTAAAAATTCTTTTTTGTGTAATATTTTAAATTGTGTTTCTGATCTTAAGTAGGGCTTTATATCTTTGCTTTAGGCAGAAAGTTAAATGATCCAGGAGGTATCAAAAGAAGTTGGAAGGAATATACTGAGTCATTGTACCGAAAGGAATTGGCAGATACAGAAGAATTTAATGAAATAGCATTTGAGCCAGAGCCTATGGTGATGAAGGCAGAAGTTCAAGCTGCTTTGAAGGAAATAGCAAAAAATGAGGCCCCCGGAAGAGATGGTATACCAATTGACATATTTCAGTTAACAGATGCTGCCATGGATGTGCTCACCAAGTTGTGCCAAGAAATCTGGAGAACAACCACTTGGCCAACTGACTAGAAGAGGTCAATATTTGTTCCCATCCCAAAGAAGGGTGACCCAACTGAGAGTGGAAACTACAGAACAATATCATTGATTTCACATGCAGGCAAGATTCTACTGAAGATTATCCAAAAACGATTGGAACAGTACATCAGCAGAGAACTGCCAGAAGTCCAGGCTAGGTTTAGACGGGGTCGGATATTGTAGCTGATGTTAGATGGATCTTAGCTGAAAGCAGAGAATACCAGAAGAATGTCTATCTGTGTTTCATTGATTATGCAAAGGCATTTGACTGCGTGGATCATAACAAACTGTGGCTGACTCTGAGAAGAATGGGAATCCCAGAACATTTAATCGTGCTAATGCGAAACCTATACTTGGACCAAGAGGCAGTCGTCAGAACAGAGCAGGGCAACACTGCATGGTTCAAAATTGGGAAGGGTGTACGTCAGGGATGTGTCCTGTCTCCATACCTTTTCAACCTGTATGCAGAGCAGATTATCCGAGAGGCTGGGCTCTATGAGGAGAAGTGTGGCGTTAGGATTGGTGGACGATCTATTACCAGTCTGCGTTATGCAGATGAAACAACCTTGCTCGCTGAAACTGAGGAGGACCTCATGCACTTACTGCAGAGGGTCAAGGACTGCAGCTTTCAATATGGACTGAGGCTCAATGTCCAGAAGACAAAATTTCTCACCACTGGACCAATCGGTAGCTTCAGGATGGATGGCGAAGAGATTGTGATTGTTCACAGCTTCAGTTTGCTCAGCTCCATGGTCAACACTCTTGGCACCAGTAGCCAGGAAATAAAAAAACATATTGTGATGGGAAAGTCTGCTGTTAGGGACCTCTCTAAAGTACTCAAGAGCAACGGTGTCTCTCTGGAGACTAAGGTGCGCCTGATACAGGTCATGGTTTTTGCAATCACTTGTTATGCATCAGAGAGTTGGACAATAACTAGGGAGGATAGAAGGAGAAGTGACGCCTTTGAGCTGTGGTGCTGCAGAAGAGTACTGAATGTACCATGGACTGCCAAGAAAACAAATAGATTCATCCTAGAGAGGGTTAAACCAGGCTTCTGGGGCTTCGCCTGACATACTTTGGACATGTTGTAAGGAGAGACAGGTCTTTATAGAGGGACATCATGCTGGGCAGAGTGGAGGGACAGTGCAGGAGGGGAAGACCCTCTATGAGGTGGATTGATTCAGTGACTGGGATACTCGCGATGGGTGTGTCAGAGGCAATGAGATTGGCACAGGATAGAGCAAGGTTTAGGGCTGTTGTACATGGGGTTGCTATGAGTCACAAATGACTCGACGGCACACAACCACAACAACAACAACATGACAGTTAGCAAATAAGTCTATTTAAGATTATTTAATAAAATGGTGCCAAATTTGAGTGTTTGGAATCCAGAAAACATAAAGCCATTGAGAAAACAGGGAAGCGTTTAAGTGCCAACCTTTGGGTTTCCAAGCTCGTTTTTGTTTCTTCACAGGAGGAAGTACTTTGTCAACTTCTTGCTTTTGTTTAGGATCTCTGTGTAGTACTGATACAGATTTTCTGCATTTTGACACTTTAAGCACTTCCCCCCTCATTTTGACTTTATGAAACTGAAGTTCAACTTTAATTGTTGTTGTTAAGGGAGTCTTTGGATCATATATAAAGAGTTTCTTATAGAGATTTGAGTTACATTGTCTTTTCAGATTAAATTCAACTATTACAAATATGTACCCATTTGCCCTATATAATATATTTTGCGTGGGCTTTCAGATAACATTGATGTTGTCATTATATTCATCAATGTAAGAGGGGACAGATTTTGTAGGAAAAGTTTGCATAATAGAAGTGTAACTTGTAAGTAGAAATTCAAGGAATGGATTTTTACCTTATCCTAAGAAAGGACTTTAGAACAATTGTGCAAAGGTGGAAAAAGTGTTTTTCCGATTAAATTCCTTAATCTCTTTGACGGTCAGTTTTAACTTCTATAAAATGAAAGGAATACTTATCACCATTCACTCTGCAGAGTTGTTGTGAGGCATGAAAGAGTTAACCCAGTTAAGCACTTAGTACTGATTTGTCACATATCTGTACCTAATAATTTTTTTAAAGAATAAATGGAGGTATACTCTCTGCCTTGCACTTTGTATTACACAACCACAGAAAACGATATTTGTCCCTCAATGCCCATTTCTTCCTTTCCCTTTTTTTCTCTTGTCTTTTAAGGTTCAGGCCTTGTCCAGGAAGCTTTCTCTGACCTATCCAAACTTGTATTTCCCTGGTGCCTTTGAATATCACTTATCAATCTTTGGAAATTATCTGGTTGTGTTTCTGTCATCTTCATGAGATTGTGAGCACAGACTTTGTCTTAATCATCTTGGTGACTTTAGCACCTGCCATTGTGACTGACACATAATAGATGTCCAATAAATGTATGTCTTGATAATGATGGAGATGAAACACAAAGGACTGTGTGATGACACTGGTAGAGCTTTTCTGCAAGTTTACTTTTAAAAAGAATTCTTTTTCTATTCTGCAAGTTTACTTTTAAAAAGAATTCTTTTTCTATAGGATGTAGAAAATGCTATGTAAAAAGATTAAATTATAATTTAATATTATAAAATATTAAAGAAATAATTCTAAACTCTGATAAGATCAGATTGTAAATACAAGAAGAGACAATTCTGAATTCTCTTGCTTTTCTGAAGGAAAACTTTTTTCTAAAGTTGAAGCTGTAAATGTTACATATACTTAGTGGCTACCAGCTGAAACATGTCTCTATTTGATAAATAAGAAAATATCCAGGGAACTTTGTAGAAATTGGGTTTATATTCAGGCTTTTCTTCTTAGTTTGCCTTATACAAATCGAAGAGTGGCTGACTTTCTGATTGGAAAGTCCAGTCTGTAATTGTTGACTTGGAAGTTTTATACTTTGGAGTCTTGAGTGAATTTTTTATTAATTTAGCTGCGTGACTTGGGGAAAATGGTCAATTTATATAAGTTAGAAATAATGACTATTTAACAGATTTATTTGTAGAAGTGAGTAAATAATCATGGAAATAAACACTATAAAGGCAGGAATTTTGTTTGCTTCATTCACTTGTAAATGCCTTGACCAGTGTCTGGTGCACAGTAGGCATCTTGTAAACATTCATTGAATGAATGAATGAATGAAGACTTTAAAAAGTTGTAACTCTTAGTAGTTCCATTTTGGCAGATACTAATATATTTATTCCACAGTGGTAAGAGGTTACCTTACCAATGATAATTCTCAATTATGAATACAAAAAGGATTCGCTGAGGAACTGGTTAGTTTAATATAATTTTTAAGGCAAATTAATTGTTACCAGCAATTATGTGAGACTCTCTGTTGGGAATTTTACTGAAGCATTTAAATTCTCAAGAAAGCAAGTGGACTTTTTTTTTAAAAGATCTCCCGATGACTAGTTTAGCTTTCACATGTCTGGACTGAAAAATTCAAGTGCATGTGCATCTTAGGTCTCTCAGCAACTCCAAACACTGTTGCTAAGCCACTAGGCTGATTCAGATGACCTTTTAAATCAAATGCAGTTTGCTTATTATGTGGCTGGAGGGATGGCTTTTTTGTTTTGCAAATAATGGAGAGTTTCCTATCTGGGTTGGGCCTGTCAAATTGGAATAATGATAAAGGCTATTTGTTCACTTAAGAGAATCCAACCCTGTGTGTAGTTTACTTAAAAATTTATCTTTCCAGTGAAAACTGAGGCTCCTGTTTTAAATAGTTTTTCTTTTTGTTCTGAACAGAATCAGAAAAGTACATTTTTGTAGAGATTTTTAAAATCCAGGACAGATGCTATTAAGTTGCAATTTGATTGTTTTTTTTAAACAGAAGAGCAGTGATAATGAAACAGAAAACTTAAAATTGTATTTTAAACATATGTATACTTAATGTACCTAATGTTTATTTATTCATGCATTGTGTACGCTTGCTTAGATAAAACTAATTGCATTAATCTTCTGACTAAATTTTTATGAGATATGCCGACACATCCATTTTTATGACTTGTTTACCTCTTTGTTTTCATACTTTTAGAATGACAATGATAATTGTAGGAATGTAGTTTACATCTTATTTCCACGTGTTTTAATTTAACCTGGGCCTCACAATAATCACAGGGCTTCTGGTGGTGGTGTACTTAGGGAATTTGCCTACTAACAACAACAACAATGAGATTGTAGACTTAAGTACTTCTGTCACTTTGTGGCAAAAGATGTAGTAGTCTTTCACAATGATTTACAGCCTTGGAAGCCCTGTGAGTAGTGT
Organism: Elephantulus edwardii; assembly: GCF_000299155.1. Lineage (NCBI taxonomy): Eukaryota > Metazoa > Chordata > Mammalia > Macroscelidea > Macroscelididae > Elephantulus > Elephantulus edwardii. The sequence goes on along the minus strand of NW_006399775.1, from coordinate 24,198,704 downwards.
ATTCAGTCCTGTGGAGTTTCTCTGAGTTGAAGTTGACTCCAGTGGAGGAAGCTTGGCTTGGTTTTCACAGTATCACCATAAAGGAAGGACATTATCTTTATCTGTGTTAACTATGTGTGGGTATATTCTTGGGGGATTTTGAGTACTTATTTAATTGAGGTTCCTAGAGGTTGGGTGACTTAACAAAAGTCATTCAGGTAGAACTAGCATTAAACTTACCTTTACTGACTAAGTTTATTGTTGCACACAGTTGGATTTGCACCCTTTATGTATAATCTGTGTTTTCATGTGAAGAGGACTGAAGTGAGTAACATCATGTCTATGCATGAATTTATATTGGTAGATGTTGCAGAAAAACTAGTTTAAGACCACAGACAGCTAGACATACCCCTTTCTTCATTTATTCAATAAGTATTTGCCCAATATTTGGCAACTTAGATAATTCTTTCTACCAAATTCTAAGCTTGGTTATAAGTGTCTAATCCTAAACCCCATACTCATACAATGGAATATTATTTGACACTTAAAGGTAATGAACTACTGAATATGTACTATAACATGGAAACACCTTGAAGACACTATGCTAAATGAAAGAAACAAGTCACGAAAGACCATATATTACCTAATTTGTATGAAATATCTACAAAGACAATTTGATGGTTGCCTGTTGCTGAGGAGGGAGCAGCCTAGGAGAATGGAATGAAGATGACTTCTAATTTAATGGTGTACTTTGGGAAAAGTGATGAAAAATATTCCAAAATTAATTGTAATGATAGTTGCACAATTTAAGTATGCTAAAAATCTTTTATTTGTACACTCTAAAAGAGTGAAATGTGGCAGGTGATGGGTATGGTTGCAACTGGTGATGAGTTGCACTGCCAGCCCACAGGAAGGTGGTTCAAAGTCACCAGCTGCTCCTTTGGGGAAAGATGGGCAATCTTCTCTTGTGCCATCTACAATACACATAACAAACAAATCTGTTAAAAACAGTATTAGAGGTGCTGTCTGTAGTTCTTTCTTTCTTTTTTTAAACTTAGCTAGACAGAGCAATGACTGCTGCTATAGACAACATTATTGAATATGTTGTGTGAACCAGCCAAGGCTAATAAAAAACCTAGTAACTTTAAATTGTTCCTTATGTCAAAGCTAATATGAAATGAATATTGCTGACTTCTACCCACATTTTCTTATTCTAGTCATGGGGCTTCTCCCCCACCCCCACCCCTTTTCAGTTCTACTACTGTTTCTCAAGTACTGTGATGTATATGTTGATGTCAAGCCAGAACGGACCAATAGGTGACCCTCCATCAAGTGTCCTAGACTATAAATTACACTGAAGGAGATTGCAAATCTTTCTTCTGATGGATTCGAACAACCAGAGACCCATTGCCTTTGGGTTAGCAGTGCTACTCTCTACAGATTACAACACCAGTGGAGCTTTTCAAGCTTTTCCTCTCTTTCTCTCTAAAATATATATATGTGTGCATACATAATACATATATGTATATATGCAGCACATATATGCATACCATGTGCATATATCTACATATATACATAAACTGTTTAAACACATAAAACTAGGGTGTGTTTTTTTTTAAGTAAAACCAGGATCTATCTCATTGTTTAAAATTTTTTTATTAAAAAATATACAGAAGTCCACTTCCACTTTCGTTTCTAGGTATAGTGTTTAATGATTAGTTACTTTTTTCATATTGTGTCAGCATACTATTCTAATAATTCTCGTTGTTTCACTTCCATGTACTTAATCTCCTTGCCCCTCCTCCTAACCATCTCAATTGTGATTTAAAATAGCTGTTGACCCTTTAGTTTTGTAGAATTTTTAAAAATTTAATACACAGAGCTATAATCGTTAATCTTACGGGTAAATTATTATTTAGTTTAAAAGTCACTGCAGATGGGTTTTTTTAATAACTAAGAATTCATGCTTTCAAATGTGAGGTTTTTTATTTTTTTAATTTTTTTAAATTTTATTCTGATTTATTTCTAAAGTTTGAATACATTGTTTTTTCACAAAAGATGCTTCCCATTTCCTTCACCCCACCCACCCATCAAACCCACCCTATGATTAACACCTTACTCCCCCCCCATCCACGCCCCTATATTCGCTCCTTGGATCCTCATACTCATTCTACAATAATGATTTTGTACAGTATTTGTCCTTGTAGGACTGAGTTAGTTCACTCAGCTTAATGCTGTCTAGTCCCTCTCAAGTTAGGTAGTGATTTACAAAATCATTGCCTCTGTGTGCTGCATAGTATTTTATTATATGGGCTGTTTCCATGTTCTTGTGATAGTGAATAATGCTGCTATGAACATTGGTGTAGAGTTGGAAAATCAAAAGGGC
>NW_006399775.1:24172347-24194679 GCF_000299155.1 Elephantulus edwardii | reverse complement strand
TTAGGGCTGTTGTACATAGGGTCACTATGAGTCGCAAACGACTCGACGGCACATAACAATAACAACAACAACATATACCAAGCGATGGAATAGCTGGGCCATATGGAATTTCTGTGTTCAGCTTTTTGAGGAAGTGCCAAAATGCCTTCCAGAATGGTTGTACTATTGTACAATCCCATCCACAATGTAAAAAGAGTTCCTATCTCACCAAGAGTTTTTTGTGTTACATCATTTTAGAGGTTGGATCCTAGAAAAGAAGGAAACTAACATTAATTGACAAACTCCTATGTAGCTGTCCTTTTGCTTATTAGATAATTCCATGTACACCAACTAGTTTAATCCTTATAACAATTGTATTAAATAGGCCTTATTACCTCTATCACATATGAGAAAACGGAGCTAGATAATGTGCCTGAAGTCATGTAGCTCCTGAGTGATGCATCAAGCTAGCATTGTAATTCAGATTTCCTTCTACATTTCAAGTGCCCAACAATCTGGGTGGGTTCATGGGGCACCACCTTCAGTCTTCTCTATCTCTTGCACCTGGATGCCAAAATATGACAAATTGCAGTGTGAATTATTCTACCTTTCTATACCAGAGAGTAGATCCTCAAATATCTTAGTTATAAACTTATAATTTTATGTGTTGTGCATATTATGGGCTTCTTTTTTCTTATATGCCTGTAGATATGAAAAACTAATGACTTCCCCCCCCTCCTCTCTTACAGCAATGGTGAACTAGACCCATGGTCTGGAGGTGGAGTGACCAAGAATATCACAGATTCTTTGATTGTTATCAATATCCCAGATGGTGCTCATCACTTAGATCTCCGAGCCAGAAACGCCTTAGATCCCGAGACTGTGCAGTTAGCCCGTGCCTCGGAAGTTAAATACATGAAGCAGTGGGTCAGAGATTTCTATGCCTTTGGAGGAAAAGCAAAACCAAACAACTTTTGATGATTTCCAGTTTCTTATGTTTACTTCAGTCCCATTCCTGTTCACCTTGGTTTTCTACTTGTAATTATCCCCCTCTTTGATCATTACATTCGATGGAGGGAAGGTTGAGACAGAAGAGGGGGTGATGGCAGTGAGAACAGCTTTCCCAGGAGTGTATTTCCCAGCCCCTTTATACCACTTCAGAAAGAAGACTCTTTTTGTGACCACTCATACACATTAGGAGCCTTCATAATTGGAGCCGAGCTCCGACTGCCTTTGACAAGGAAAGTCAATCCCTTTGTGTCTCTGCAAGCAGTGATTTCTCCTTGGTTTTGAGGTTGAAGTCTCTTTGGACCCATTTGTCACTCCTCACCCTTACTCCCCAAAAGAGGAAAAGCAGAAGATAGATTGAAATGATGTAATTGCAGCTGGTAATGTATCCGATGCCAATCCAGGAAATGGGAACCCTTTCTTTTGTACTTGATTTATTGACTATGAACTGTGCTGTAAATAAAGAATAAGGCTGGACCTTATACCTGTGTGTTGCTTTTAAATCTTACTCCAGCTGTTAGGAATGCTGTGCACACTGCTTGGCAGTTTTTGGAGTCCTTTAATTTCTTCTCTTCCACTTGGCAGCTTTTCTTAGTTCTGGGATATTTGCCACTGTGGTGCTGCCAGGGAGAAATGTGGCCTTTTTCTGCTCCATTTCTTTTTGTTTCTAGGGTCAGTTTTGTGATAGTTTGGCTACATTCTGCCAGTTTAGGAAAATGACTGTTTCGCTTCTCCATTTACATCTGAGCAAGCATTTACATACTGCCGTCACTGACAAGGGTTCAGCAAGAAACTTTAAAAAATTTACAAATCAACTATTCAGGAGATAGAATACAGTTAGGTCCAGAATTTATATTCTCTTATTTTTGGAGGTTGTTGCTGTTGCCATTAAAGAAGTCAGCATTAGGACACTAGAAGCAGGTGCACAGAACTTTTCTATATGGCTTCCAAAAAGACAGGCTGACTAATTCATGCAGGCAGCATATTTGACATTAATAAATGGCTCAGCCGTTCCTATTTCCAAGGGTTTGGCTTCTTTCAGACACTTCTTACACTGAAACCTTTCTTCAGAAGGGCCTTTCGAGGATAACAAATAGGGTTGGATCAAAACCTTTCAAGGACACAGAGACGAACAGTTTCTACTCTGTTGAAAGATTTCTTCCCCCTTTTTATTTTCTCTCAGTAAGGGTTTCCCCTTTCTCTGCCTTCGAAACATATTCTGTTTTTCCTTCTTTTAAAAAAATTATACCTTAAGTTCAATTATTTTTAAAACATTTTTTTAAATGAGACATTTGGATGATTGTTGGGTGGGAGATTGAAATATTTTCCTTATTCGGAAAAACGTTTCCTTTGGGAAATTGTAGGAGAAATAGAAAAATCTTGGTCTTGTTTTGGAAGACTTCAGTTCTCATTGTAATGAGTTGTCCATCAAAGGCTTTGGTTAGTATTTTCATTTTAACATTACAGAAGAGTTTGTGGAGATGAGAACTTAAAAGTCAAAACAACATTAGTTTTGTTCTTTGTTAATTAAGAAGTTATATATTGTGATGGTATGGGCTCAATAGAAGATATTCTTACTATTTATTTTAGGATATTTTCCTTAATCTTGCTTAAAGTCTTGAAAATGTATTGCCATTTTATACAATAGTGATTGTTAAGATGAGTAACATTTTAATGAAGAAAAGGAAAAATGGAAAAGAATTTTTTTGTAAACACAATGTAGTTCTTTGTACGTTTATTTCTGTGTTTATTTTATCACAGAAGTGACTGTTACTAGAATTAGCCTAATTGTATTATGCTGAAAATATAATTTTATGTTGGAAAATTAGAATATAAAATAAGTCTTATTACTAAAGCATCTCTCTGCAGTGCTTTCACATATAGAAAGGGAGAGAGATTACATTCCTTCCACCATGTTTTTTATTTTTTTGTTACTTACCTGCCTGCAGCCAGAACTAAACGAACAGGCATATCTTCCTGAGGGGCAATGTGGTGCCAAGAGCTAATTCAGAGAAACTAATTAGCATATTAAAGTATGATAGCCCCCTCAAATCTGGTCTAACCCTATCATTTTGTGATGGAATTAGTGCCCAGAAAATAATGTAGTGAAAATATGCAAGAAGAGGTCTGGGTCTTGGGTAATTAGGAATCATGAACAACTGGGATCTGGAAAGTTATTAAAAGTCAAGATTCTGCTTTCAATAGAGGTCACCAGCTGTCAGCCTGTGGGTTTGAGTAGGTTCTCAGGTGGTTATGATTAGCTAGCAGTGTTAGAAGTGTGCTTCAAAAGTACCTGGAAGGCTTGCTGCATACAATACTGATTGTTATTCTCAGAATTGCATTTTTAACAACTTAACCAGATGATACGGAAAAATCATCCTGAGAAGCAATAGTTTAAAGAATTCTGATTCTTAATTGTTTATAGAAAAGGCTTGTTTCTTAGATTGACTCCACACCTTTTGTCCTAATTCTGAGTATAGGTGTTATCATTATTATGTCCTGGAGTCAAAACTGGCTGACTTTCCAGTGGGTTTTTAAAGGCTGTAAACCACACTTTGGAAGAGAGTGCTTATCTTTTTCACAGGGAGGCTGGTGGACTCAAACAGCCTGCCTTTGGGTTGGCAGTCCAGATTCTTATCACTGGGCTACCAGTGTTCCCTCACAATCCTTTTAGATATTTTATATCCCTAAGTATAAGCAGTATAGCACGGGTCTGTCCATTTGCTGTACAGAGGTAACTCGTGGTTCCTGTGATGCTAAACACTGTGACACATCTGTGACACAGATGTGCCAAATGCGATAATGGTTACCCATGGTGGACGGTGTTTGGTGGAACTTTCCAATTAAAATAAGCTTGGAAGCAGTAGTGGTATCCACTTCTGAAATAGCTTGCCTCTGGAAACTATGAACTTGGAGAAACGATGAAAGTTATAAAAGTGTTCAGGTCTTTCGTTCATAGGGTCGCTATGAGTCGTGTATGACTCAATGGCACTTAACAACAACAGCAATTATAATGTGATAAAACTAACACATCCAGAGGTCCCATTGATTTATTTGCCAGATTTAGCAAAAACTGATGGGATACCCATTTAAATTTTAGAGTAAGAGCCTTGCCTAAATCTTCTCTTTTTTGGTGACTGTAGTTTTTTCCCTTTTACTTGTATAAGACTCTCAATAACTTTTCAGAATGGCAAATTCTCCACTCACAAAGATATACATCTTAGGATAGGAAAAACTAAAGGCAATTCTAAATACATGTTTCTTGGACCACAGGTACCCAACAAAACACTTCGGAAGCCTGATGGAGGGTCACCATGAGTCAGAATTGACAATGGAGTTTACTTATTTTTTTTAGGTTTATTAGTGGGAATCTTTTTCTCATAGCTAACCCTTCAGCAGGTTTGAAAGTCTCTAAATTGCATGGGAGGAGATTGTCCAACTTTATCCTTTGGAGCTGCCGGTAGATTGTCATTGTCAGAAAGGTTCAGCCTTTGGGTTAACAGTACAACTGCCTATGGACTACTATGTCACCAGAGCTCTCTAGCAGTAGGAATGAGGTGATAAACATTTACAGTAGAAGAACTGGAAAGCAATCTTGGGATCATTGGCTGTGTATGTTTAACATATTAGAAACTTTGGGCTGGGGAGGGAAAATTATTTGCCCAAGAGTAACGTGTTTATTTATTACTATGAATTTCATTATTTGTAGCTCATTTTTTTCTGAAAAAAATTCAAATGACTTAAAGATATACATTAAAAACATAGTAAGTAGGAAAGAGATTTAAAAATAAATCTGGATGAACAAACCACAAATAAGCTTTTATCAAGTGAACTCACCTGAATACTAATAATAACCAGGTGTTACATGAAAAAGCCCGAGATTAAAAAAACAACACTTGAACATAGTTAAATAAAAGTCAAATGAATTCTCTTTCTTGTAGAATCTCTCTCTTTTTTTGTATATCATGTACACCATGAATTACCAATTATGCAACATTTTCCAGATTCTAGAATAATTTTTCTTGGAATATTTGAGGATCTAGTGCTCTGACTGAAGTACTTAGTGAAGAAGATGAAAGACTAAAACCTTCTTTATGGATTGCATCTCAAGATCAAGAAAAGAAAATTCTCACTGTTGAACCATGAGGCAATATGATAGATGGATGAAAGATTGAAGTTGTCAACAATTCCATTTCACGTGGATCCACAATCAATTCCCATGGTAACAGCAGTCAAGAAATCAAAAGAGGTGTGTTGCATTAGGGAAATTTGCTCTCAAGGACCTCTTTGAAGTGATAAAGAGCAATGATGTCAGTTTAAAGGTGAAGGTGCACCTGATATAAGCCATGATATTTTCTATTGCTTCCTAGGCAGCTGAAAGTTTGACAGTGAATAAGGAAGACCAATGAAAAATTGATGCTTTTGAATTATGGTTTTGGAGAAGACTTTCATGGACTTTTAAAGACAAATCTGTCTTGGAGGAAGTTCAGTCAAGGTGCTCCTTACAGGCAAGAATGGTGAAATTTGGTTTCAAGTACTTTGGGCATATTGTGAGGAAATACCAGTACTTGGGAAAAGGTATCATGCTGGGAAAGGGAGAGGGTCAGCAAAAGAAGGAGACCCTTAACGAGATGGATTGACACAGTCACAGCAACAATGGGCATGGTAGATGTAGTGAGGATGACACAGATAGGCAAGGTTTAGATCTGTTGTTCACCAGGCACTATAGTGTAGTGGGATGTTTTGTGTTAGTTGAGGGTCATGTGTGGACTGTTTGATTGTTTTTTTATTTCTTTCAGAATTGTGTGTCAGCTCATTGGCTTTGCAGGATTTAGCTAACAATGAGCTGTGGGCAGGAAGCCACTTGTTTAGAGTCAACAGGACCTGGTGTAGGGGCTTGGTACTTAAGAGTGGGTTGGACCCTCAGGCCTTGGGCCTGGTGTTAATTGTGTTTGAGGCTATCATTCTTCTAAGCAGTACAGCACTGATCTGTCATTTGCTGTACTAAGGTAACTTGGGGTTGCTGTGATGCTGAACACTAGTGTGTCAGATGCCATAATGGTAACCATGGTGGGCAGTTTTTGGTGGAGCTCCCAGATTAAGACAGGTTTGGAAGCAGGAGTGGCATCCACTTCCTAAACAACATGCTTCTCGAAATTCTATGAACTTCGAGAAATGATGACAGTTATAGAACAAGGTTCAGGTCTTTTTGTTTATTGGGTTGCTATGAGTTGTCTTCAACCCAATGGCACTTAACAACAACTACAACACTATAGTAAAACTGTAGTCAACTTGATGGTACTCAGTGGGTACTGCTAAATAACCATTGGAAAATTCTTCATATTTTCTGACACTTTGGCTCTAAGCTTAATGAAGTAGGTTAAACACTTCAGACTGTACATAGAAAACAGATCAGCCAATCTAGGGAATTTAAGTAGGAGCTTCCTTAATGCAACTCACAGAGAGGAACAAATTCAAGGTAATTGAATGTTATTTTCAATCTCTCAACATAGGTTGCTCAATTAAATAATTAGGCTTAATTTCTCTACATAGATTGCTACAATAAAAAATTGTATTTAATTTTACATGATCCTTCAGTGTAGATGATAGTCATCATAACATATATAATGGAAACAATTCTATAACAAACCAATAAAATATACTACAAACACATAGCTTTCTGCTGACCTATCCTGACTTAGAAGTAGATTCCATAGTGTATGGAGGGATACTTTCAGCCATAATTTTGTTAGGGAGAAAATTCTTGGCTAGTTAAAATTATTTTGATAATTAAACAGAAGAAATGATGCAAAAATCAAATAAAATTGTTGTTTTGTGTTAGCTGGAGGCTGTAAATGGCATGGGAAGAGACTGCCCATCTTTCTTTCCTGAAGCAGCTAGCAGTTTCAAACTGGTAGCTTTTGAGTTGTCAGCACAACTCCTTATCCACTAAGCCACTAGAGCTCTCTAATAAATGATCTAGCCATAAATGTTAATAGTGTCCATCACTGAGCAACCCTGGCCTACTTGTCTCCTCCAGCTGAATGTAAAGCACTTTCCTCAAGCTGATGAGCTCTGTGGTGGAGTCTATGGGGAGTAGTGCTGTTAACCAAAGACAGTGCCTCTCTCATGATTGGAGTCCACCAACTACTCTGTGAGAGAGATGAGCATTGTCTTCTCTTGTGATTTACAGCCCCTGAAAATCTGCTGGAAGACCAGCTATGAGTTGGTTCCAAGTTAAGGAGAATGAGTTTGAGCTTTTCCCTTCAAGCTTTTACCTTGCAAAGGAGATGAGATGTTCAATGCTAATTCAATTCTTTGGATAGCCTTACCATTACTCTCTAAATTACACAGTAGCATAATGTTTAGAGCAGAGAGGTTCTTCATTAAATTTTATTCACCTTGGAGAGTGATTCTTCAGCTACTCTTTGAATCTGTTCCTTTGGGCAAATAACTTCAATTAGGGTTATTTTATCATGCGCTCGAGTACTTATAAATGTCAGGGCTGTTAGGCAAAGCATTTAGTAAAAATTTAAAGGCAAAACCCAGTTATTGTTCTTAAAAGACATTCAAGATTAATGAGGAAAGACAGAATCAGATGATTAAGATATTGGGCAAAGCACTTGTGTTATGTACAGAATGTTATAGGAATGATTAACTCGGCCTCAAGGTTTGGAAATGACTTTAAAGGAGAAGTAACAGTCTAACTGGGGTTGAGAAGATTACAGTTTGCAAGTAGTTGAAGCCTGAGGGAAAAGACAGTACAAGGGCTATTTGTTAAAAATAGTTATGAAGCAGCTCTTCCTGGGGTCAGGCATCAATTATGTGAGCAAATGGCATATATCTAAAAGAAACCTTCTATGGCTTGTGTTGTATTTTATAGGCCTAAGAACTATTATCTCTGCTTTTACTCATTTGGATTTCTCAGTAACCCTGTGAAGGAAATGAGGCAGATATCTTAATTTCATAAAGGAAATCCTTGTGGAAAAGAAAAATTAATCAAGTGACAGTCTCCCATCTCCAAGTTTGGCCAAGTCACTGGTGTCTGATTTCAACTCCTTTGTTTTTTCTACTCTTCCTGATTGCAAATGCAATTTACGGTAGCAAACAGGCAAACACCTAATTTTCTACTCCCTCCTTTCCTGCTGTTTGTTTTCAGTCTCAATGCTGATGGAGTTTCCTGGTATTTCCAGTTTCAATTCCAGAGGGAACAAGGAAAGGCAGGGCTGAGAATTACTGTTCTGCCACTGACCATTTGCAAAATCATCTCCACCTCCATTTCCCAAAGTATGAGGCATAGGGAACACTGAGATGTGGAACGGAAAATCCCTTTTGTTTGCCTTGGTGTTTGATAATGTATGCAACCTCTCTGGGTGGTTTAAGCGGTTTAGGTACTTTCTATAAAAGGGATCTTTTAATGACAAAACTAATGTGATTATCTGAGTGAGTGTGAGAGGCACATTCAAGGCTTAAAGGAAATCTGTTAGAATAGCTGAATGTATCTGCTTAATCCTTTCTCTAATGTGGCTGAACAATGCTCTGGGAAGCCATTGGTCCATTCTTTCTTTCTGGTAAATGCCTCGTCTCTAGAGGTAGAGACTGCTTGCAGCTTTTGATACCCATTGCTTCACCTTCTCAGCTGCACAAAAGCACAGGAAAAGCCTGGAGGAGCCCAAAGTGTGAAGAGAAAGCAAGCATCTTCTCCGAATGCTGAAGGCAAGATGTACAGCACATGGCTGGCTTTCTCCTGGGCATCCGGAGAAAGGAGGGCTTCAGAAGCCAGCATTGGAAATGCATCTCAGACGAGAGTTTCGTTCTGGCATCTGCTTTTATTGAATGCTGGATGACAGGTGACTTGTGGAAGTTAAAAAATTTAAATCTGTTTGAAAAGTGGCTTAGCTACTTCTTTCATTTATTTTGGGGGTTAAAGGAAGCATGAGGGGTGAACAGTGACTCATGTTGGAATGCCACAAATTGTCCTAGGACTTTGGACCAAAGTGGAAACCCTTTGAGCTTCTACTCTCATATGATCAAACTTAAGATTAATAGTGCCCTTTACACACATTTGTATGTCACCAAAGGTGAAGATGAGGATAAAATTGCAAAAGAGTCACAGATTGTACATAAAATACACTTGTATTTGATTTCATTTAAACCATTTTAAATTTCTATTCTGTTGTGGATACTCTACTTTTCTTCTCTAGATATGGAATGAAATTTAATTCAACAAAGTATTTACTGGCTTTTTGCCATGTGTTGGGTTTTAATGCTTGTTTCTGGATATACAATAACAAATAAGTCACTGTTAAGGGGGCCATAATTTGCAAGGGATGCAAACATATAAAACACAGTTTGAAAAGTGTTCATGAGAAGTCATTGCATAATTCTAAGTTGGGGCCCTTAATACTGTCTAACCATATATTTAGAATTGATGCTGCATGTCATCAACATGATTCTGGCTCTTAGTCAACCCTAAGTGACAAAGCAGAGCTGCTCTGTAAGGCTTTCCCTGCTCTAATCTTTACAAATTAAACATAATAAACTCAAAGAAATACTTCCAAAAACTCCATATGATCAGAAGGATTTAGATTGAATATTCCTTGAAAGTCTGTTTTAATTGTTCCATTGCCACAGTGCTTGTCAAAACCAGTTCTGATTAATTTCCTTTGTCAGTATGTCCTTTGCCATTCCCTATCACTCCTCGCTGAGAGAGATTTCACCCTGATTCATAAGGAAAAGGGAATGGCGTATTCTCTTAGTTACTTCCTGCTGAAAAGGGATGCTGTAGGTTTCAGGGTGAAGATCTTCTCTCACTACTCTAAAGGGCTCCCTTGGCAATAGGAAACACGTAGACTATTGTGGAGATTGATTTTGGAATTTAGATGCACTGTTATCAATTGTGCTTAGCCATACATGTTCATATCCTTGAAGATGCATCACAGAACTGTTGCAGCCTAGAAGACACAATTTTAACTAACAAGTTAAAAGTACATGAGTCAAAAATTAAAAGCAAGAATATTCCAAGTAGAGGTTCTAACAGTGGCACAAATCAAGTTACAGAGGGAAGGTAGTTCTTAAAAGGCCTTTTGACTAGCACTTTGTCTATTATGGTATAAAGGTTAGGAACCACAAGATGTAGAGGCTCAACTGTGTCATTTATTGTTCTTAAGTCCTGGACAAAATTCCATCTACTGCTGTGTAGTTTTACAGCTCAGAAATCCACATGCAAGACAGAGGTGAAGTAAGGAAGTGCTTATGAGGTTTTCCATCAATTCCAACAACTAAGAAATAGGGAGAAGAGTTGGGACCTCAGAAGGCTTTTAGGACCAAATAATAGGCTCATGTGCCCTGGAGGAAGCTCTAATCTTTACATGAGCAGATCTTTCTCCTGAGAAGCTGTTGAATGGGTTTAAATTTCCAGTCTCCCAGTTAGCAACCAAGTGCTTACCCATTGTATCACTAAGCCAAATCCATTTCTTTCAGCTCAGTTCTGGTCCTATAAGAGTCAGTTCCAATTCACAGTGACCCTATAAGACAATGTAGACCTTATCCCTACTTCTACTCTCTACAGAGAAAGACTGCCATATCTGCTGCAGAGTCGATGATGGGACTGAACTGCTGACTCTATATTTAATATCCAAGGAATTTAGTAATTTGTTTCAACAAGGCTTCTTAAAGCTTACATTGCTTATAGTTGCCATCGAGTTGACTACAGCTCATGACAACCCTATAAACAACAGATCTGAACCTTGTCCTGCACTGTACCATCATTGCAATCTCGGTCTGCTCAATCCCATTGCTGCAGTGACTGTGTTATCTGTCTTGTTGAGGGTCTTTCTTTCTCTGACCCTCCACCTTTACCAACATGATGTTTTTCTCTAAGGAATGGTGTCTGAGACAACATACTCAGATTTTGTGAGATAGAGTTTCACCACCTTGCTTCTAAGGAGCATCCTGGTTGCACTTCTTCCGAGACATGCTCGTTCTTTTGGCTGTCTGTGGGATAGTTAGTACTCTTCTTCAATATAATATGTAAAAAGAAGGACAATGTGGAGATGGCTGAGTCTGACCTCTATTAAATCCACAAGAGGGAACTTCCTCCACCAACACTACCCACGATACAAAACCAATTCCCATGAGGTTCAGACATGCTCCTGTGCCTCTTTCTACTTAATTCTAACACCAATCCTACTGCCCTACTGGGTTCTAAATCTGTTGCAATAACCACACTAGATAATATAGAACCATACTTATGGTTATAGAGTTTATGAGGGTTATACTTCAGATATACTTCAGGTTAGCAGTAAGATACAATCCCTCGCCCAGACAGCTTCTCAAGCATGGTTGTAAACGCTTTGACCTTCAGTCTCATGGCTTAGGTCAGTGTTGCAAAGTTCCCTCAGTCCTGTGAGATAAAGCATGTACCCTCAGTCTTCCAGCAACCTTGGGTGAAGGTCTCAGGCTCTGGTTCTGTGGGGCAGCAATCCCAAGTTAGCTCTCTGGTCAAGTTGATTTCTGGTTTTCTGCTGAGGCTGCTGCTGTTAGTGCATGGATCTCAATCTGGCTAGTGCAGGAATCTCTGGCCCAGAAATATGTGTGCTGCTTCCTTTTCCTTGCTGGTGTTCAGATTCCTAGTTTCTGTGGCTCAGTCTTCTCAGTTTAATGGCAAGAATGGCCAATTCCCTAGTGGATAGACTAACATACTCTGTACATGATCCCACCCATCTATCTGACTGAGTCAAAGCTGATGGCTAGGGAGGCCATTTTTAATAGTTAACCCTTCACTCTTTACCACAATGCAAGACATTAATTATTCTTCTGTCATCTTTATTCATTGTCCAACTTTCAATGCATAGAAAACAATTGGAAATATTATGACTTGGATCAGGCACATCTTAGTCTTTAAACTGGTGTCCTTGTTCTTTAGCACTTAGGATAAGACCTTTACAGGAGATTTCCCCAGTGCAAAGTGTCTTTTGATTTCTTCATTTCTGTTACCATGAAACTTCCAGAAGGTGTTGTAGGGTTTTCTGTTTGTCAGGAGTGAAGCCAGTTGCTTTATATACATTACTTCATTTAATGCCATAGCACCATTGAGTTAAGAACAATGAACATTCCATTTCACAGCTGAAGACAATAAGACCAGTGAGCCTTCCATTTCACAGGTAAGGACCCTGATGCTCAAATAGATTAAATAAGTAAATTTTCCCATAGTATCACTAGAAGTGGTGGTTATATTAGAATCCCAGATCTGTCTTTATAGTCTAAACTCTTATCCTTTCTGCTGTATTGAATTCCAAGGAAGACTTCACAGAAAAGATAACAACAGCTGCATATCAAAACAAGAAGTTTGCCAGATATAAAGAGAGAAATGGATTCCAGGCAGAAGGAAAAATTGCAGATAAGAGGCATATTAGTTAAAGTATTTTGTGGACTAGAGATCATTATGTTGAGTGAAAGAACTCAGTCTCATAAGGACAAATATTGTATAAAGATCATTACTGTAGAATAAGTATGAGGATCCTAGGGGGCAGGAGGGTGGAAGCAGAGGGGTGAGGATGGGCAGGGGTGGAGAGGGGCGCATATGTGTTAATCATAGGGTCATACAATTTGATAGGGGTGGTGGTGAAGAAAATGGGAATGATCCAGTGTGAAGCAATGTATTCAAACTTTGTAAATAAACCAGTATAAAATTTTTAAAAAAGTATTTTGTGCAGAGAGGAGCTAGAAGGGGTGTGCATTTGTGTGTGTGTGTGTGGGTTGTTGGAGTAAATATAACCATACTGAATATATGTGAAAAAAATGAAAGTAAATAAGTATATTTTAATTAGTTATACATTTATACATTATTTAAAAGCTTTTGCAGCAAAATGGGAACTGATGCCATCTTTATGGTGCAGAATCACAGAATAAACAGGATTTAGAATCAGAAAACTATGAGGATGCAAGACTTTTAAGATGTCATGAACTCATATTTAACAAGAGAAAATCTGTGTTGAATGTATTTAAAAATTTTAATCAAGGTTATAAAACCATTTGCTCCACTAAGACAGGAATACTTTGATATTTAAGATGAATTACCAAGTTCAAGTCAACATTAAATGAGAACACCAATTATCTTCAGATGCATTTCTAGAAATGGTGAAATGAAAAGTGGGAAGGGACTTTTGGAGTACTTTTGACAGCTCTCTTTGAGAATGCAGGTTGATGTCTTGGTTATTCTGAGGCTGGGAGTCAGGTTTGGTTGGAATGTAGACCTGAGGGCATCTCCTATTTCTATTATCAGTTTTAATGGCTGATTTAAATGGGAGCTCTGGGGGCTCCAACTGAATAGCATTGAGTTTCAAGTTTGAATTTAAATGAAGACCTTGTGTAAAAATTGGTTGATTTTTTTAAAAAAAACTAACTTTATTATTTTTATTGGTGGGCAAACACTTTATACTCATAGACACCACTAACCTAGGACAATTAGAGCAGCAGCATTATAAGCAGCAGACATCAGAATTATACAGAACCGACTTAACAAACTACCCTTCTTCATTGTTTTGTCCGTTTTCATTATTAATATGCAGAAGCAGGAGTATGAAGGCAATTAGAAATACTTTAATGGCAAGAAATTATAGTCATCCATTTATGTAGACTAACATTTATGGAGGCTGATTCTTACTCATTAAACTCACAATCTGAAAGGCAGGACAAGCAAGAAATCAGTATATTACAATAAACTGGGATTAGTCATATATCAAGGCATAGGGTGTTCCAGCTCATAAAAGGGGTGAATAACTTAACTGCATTTTGGATGGGTTTAGAAAAATTTCCTGGAGGAATTGACACATTTGCAAAGACCTGAACCATAAGGTAAATGTGTGGTGAAAGGGTGGACAAAGAACACTCTAGGTAAGAGAAAACAGTTTGTACAAATGTTTTAAGGAGAATTCACTTGAATGTGTTATTATTGATATAGTTGGATTGAAGGATGTGATTTGGAAGTGGCATGAGACTTCTCTGACCTCTCCTACACCAGTTTTTGAGGTTAGATAGCTCTGATTACATAGAAAGAGAGTTTACCAGAGGGTGTCACAACTCTGATAGAGTAGAAAGCAGGTGCTGATGTGTTGAGGGTCTATTACAGGGTTGCACAAAGCAAAACTTCCAATAATCCCCCTCCACATATCATTACAGCGATCCCACTGACCTGAGAACCAGTCTCCCCCAAGTCTCACCTCTGGGACAGAAAACAAAGAGGCATGAAATCAATGTTCTGAATGTAAACTAGATGAATAAATGTCAGTGCAGCAGGAGGGAAGAGCAATAAAGAGGGAAGGCCTGAGTGATGGTGGTAACCTACAGAATTCCCAGGTCACAGAGTAATTTACTAACTGGTCCTAGGCCACTGCATAATTATCTAGACAGCTCAAACTCTGGTGCGAAGCCTCCTGCTGCTCATGTTATTAATATTGGCAGCAACCAGCAGGTGTTGGTGGGAGCAGAGGAGCGCACACCCAGGCCCAGGCAGCTCAGTAAATGGAGAAGGACCTTCCATGGCCCTCTAAGCTAGGCCTCACCAGGAAAACTGGCTGTGAACTAGTTGAGTGTGTTCCCTAGGGAGAAGCTGCCAGGGATGGCTGAGGGTTTGGGTGAAGGGAGCAGATACTCAAGTCTTAGAATATGATGTGTTTTGTCAAAGAATCTCTGCTATGTTCCCCTTTCAAGGTGGCTGGAAAGTAATTTTGTGGCCTCCTAGAATAATTTAATATCCATGAAGGCCATCGTCAGAACAGAGCAGGGCAACACTGCATGGTTCAAAATTGTGAAGGGTGTACACCAGGGATGTGTCCTATCTCCATACCTTTTCAACCTGTATGCAGAGCAGATTATCTGAGAGGCTGGGCTCTATGAGGAGAAGCGTGGCGTTAGGATTGGTGGAGGATCTATCAACAATCTGCGCTATGCAGATGACACAACCTTGCTCGCTGAAACTGAGGAGGACCTCCTCATGCACTTACTGCAGAGGGTCAAGGACTGCAGCCTTCAGTATGGACTGAGGCTCAATGTCAAGAAGACAAAGATTCTCACCACTGGACCAATGGATGGTGAAGAGATTGAGATTGTTCACAGCTTCAGTTTGTTTGGCTCCACGGTCAACACTCTTGGCACCAGCAGCCAGGAAATAAAAAAACATATTGCGATCGGAAAGTCTGCGGTTAGGGACCTCTCTAAAGTACTCAAGAGCAACGGTGTCTCTCTGGAGACTAAGGTGTGCCTGATACAGGCCATGGTTTTTGCAATCACTTGTTATGCATCAGAGAGTTGGACAATGACTAGGGAGGATAGAAGGAGAATTGATGCCTTTGAGCTGCGGTGCTGGAGAAGAGTATTGAATGTTCCATGAACTGCCAGGAAAACAAACAGATCCATCCTAGAGAGGGTTAAACCAGGCTACTCCTTGGAGGCAAGGATTCTGGGGCTTCGTCTGACGTACTTTGGACATGTTGTAAGGAGAGATGGGTTCTTGGAGAGGGACATCATGCTTGGTAGGGTGGAGGGACAGCGCAGGAGGGGAAGACCCTCTATGAGGTGGATTGATTCAGTGACTGGGGTAATCGGGATGGGTGTGTCAGAGGCAATGCGATTGGCACAGGATAGAGCAGGGTTTAGGACTGTTGTACATAGGGTCGCTATGAGTCGCAAACGACTCGACGGCACATAACAACAACAACAACATGAAGCAATGTCAAATACTCCCCTTTGACATGGCGTGGGAATCAGAATTCACTGCCGTCAAATGAGATAAAAAAGAGTGTTAGTGTCTATTTTAGTGTTTAATCATTTGGAAATTCAACATTGAGCAACACTTGAAGAAGTTTCATGGGTCGGTGGGGGTAGAGATAGGGCTGGTCTTGTTTCATATCCCTCTTTATTTACAGTGTGGTAACATATAAATTGCCTAATAGATAGTACACGTTTTTAACCAATGTATACACTCCCTTTTTACCCTTCCTATGATATTATCTGGGTAGCAACATCCTCACTGAGACCTTCTTTCCCCTCTAAGTTACCAGTGGTTATTGTTACATGTTCTTGAATCAGAAATGACTCATAGTTTAGCCTCTAGTGGGTTTTCAGAAGATGTGGACTGCTAAGAGAACAAATAGGTCAGTCCGGGAGAGGGTGAAACCAGGCTGCTCCTTGAAGGCAAGGATTTTGAATCTCAGTCTCACATACTTTGGGCATGTTGAGAGAAGGGACAAGTCCTTGGAGAAGGACATCATACTTGGAAGGGTGGAGGGACAGTGTAAGAGAGGAAGACCTTTGATGAGATGGATACTGTGACTGGGATAATGGGGTTAAATGTGTCGGAGACAATGAAATTGACCTAAGATAGAGCACAGTTCAGAGCTGTTATACTATGACTTGTCAGCAACTCGACAGAACATAACAAACAAAACAATGAAACAAACTGTACAGGAGGACAGTACCACTCTTTCTTCTGTGGAGAAGATGGTAGATAGAAACAGTGTGCCTTTGGGTGGGCAACTGGACCCCTCACTCACTAGCCCATGAGAGCTCCCTCCATTGGTTCTTAACTAGGGGCAGTTTTGTTCCCTAACAGACATTGATGATGTTTGAGGACATTTTTTATTGTCATAATTGAAGGTGGTGTTAAAATGTGAATAAGTGAGTAGAAGCCAGAGATAGTGCTAAACATCTTATAGTGCACAAGATGGTCCAATCGTCATAGAATTATCCGGCTAAAAATATCAATAGTATTGCATTTGAGAACCAAATTCTAGGGATTTCTGCACACACACACATAGTTGGTCCTTGGCCCTGTTTTGACTGCTGTTGTTGAGCTACTTCACTATCTCTTCCCACAGGTGTAGTCAATTTGTAGTCAATATATATATTCCACCAGGGGAAGTCTATAGTTGATATTTATGTCTTTTTTTAAAAAAAGTGAATAAATTCTTGATTGTACAAAACTATTATGTAGTCTCCAGTCTCATTTCTATCACCAAGACCATATTACTCAAGTACCATTTCTTCTTTTTTGCTTCCAACTTTTGCATTAGACTTACCAATTATGGTAAAAGCATCCTGATTTCATGTTCAATCAGTTTAAGACTGCAGAAACTCAAGACTCTGGTTAGATGCCACTGAGCCCACTACAGTTCACAGTGCACCCATGAACAGGGAGCTCTGGTGGCCTAGTGGTAAGAAACTACATTGCAATCCCAATCCACAAGCTGCTCCACGGGAGGAGGATGGACAATATCCTCCTGTGCAACTTATTGTGTCCAAAAACCTACTGAAGGGGGGGGGCTATGGTGTGATTCTGACTCAATTCTACACAACAACAACATAAGGAGGGATGACTCTCTATGATCTCTGATAATCTGGAGCCCATTGTTACAGGCCCTGTGTCAATTCATCTTGCTTGGGGTCTTCCTCTCTTTCTGTGACCCTTCACCTTTTCCAGGATAATATCTGTTTTCAAGAATTGACCATTTCTGACAAAATAACTGGAATATGTGACACAAGGTTTCACAATTCTGCCTCCAAGTAATGCTCTGGTTACACTTCTTTCAAGACAGATTTGTTTGTTTGTTTGTTTTGGCAGTCCAAGAATTACGTGAAACTACTTATGATCAGAAGGCAGTGGTGATGAAAGAGGAAGTGCAGGCTGCTCTGAAGTACTTGGCAAAAAATAAGGACCCAGTAATTGAAGGAATATCAATTGACTTGTTTCAACAAATAGATGTTACCCTGGACATGGTCACCAAGAAATCTAAAGGACAGCTACCTGGCTAACTGATTGGAAGAGATCCATATTTATTACCATTCAATAAAAAAAGTGACCCAACAAAGTGTGGGAATGATTGAACAGTATCACTAATATCACATGCAAGCTAAATCCTGCTGAAGATTACCCCAAGATTAGAGCAGTATATTGACAGAGAACTACCAGAAATATAAGCTGGGTTTAGAAGAAGTCACAGCACTAGAGACAATATCACCAATGTCAGATGGATCTTGGAAGAAAGCAAAGAGTACCAGAAGAATGTCTATCTGTGTGTCATTGACTATGCAAAGGCATTTGACTGTGGATCACAATAAATTGTGGCTAACAGTGAGGAGATTGTGCTAATATGAAACCTATACTTGGGAAATAGTTTTCAGAATGGAGTAAGAAAACACTGCATGGTTCAAAATCAAGAAAAGAGTGTGTCCTGTCTCCGTACCTTTTCAATCTATATGCAAAATACATCATTTGGGAGGCTGGGCTTTACGAGGAGGAATGTGGCATCAGAATTGGAGGAAGACTCTACAACAACCTACTTTATGCAGATAACACAATCTTGCTTGTTGAAACTCAAAAGGACCTGAGGCATTTGCTGCCAAAGGTGAAGGACTGTAGTCTTCAGTATGGATTGAAGCTCAACATCAAGAAGACAAAGAGTCTCACCACTGGGCCAATTGGCAGCACCATGATAGATGGAAAAGAGACTGAGCTTGCTTGGCTCCACAATCAACATTCTTGGAATCAGCAGTCAGGAAATCAAATGATGCATAGCACTGGGAAAACCTGCTGTCAGGGACCTCTCCAGAATATGGAGAAGCAATAATGTCAGTCTAGAGACTAAAGTGCATCTGATCCAGGCCATTATATTCACAAATACATGCTCTGCATCAGAAAACTGGACAATGATAACAGAAGAATTGATGCCTTTGAGTTGTGGTGCTGGAGAAGTCTTGAACATACCATAGACCTTCAAGAAAACAAGTAGGTCTGTCTTGGAGACAGTGTGAAACAAGCATCTCCTTGGAGGCTTGGATTTTGAAGCTCTGTTTCTCATACTTTGGGCAGTGACCAAGAGTGACAAATTCTTTGAAAAGAACATCATGCTTGGAATGGGGGAGGGACAGTGCAGGAGAGGGATACCCCTGGATGAGATGGATTGATACAGTAACTGGGGTAATGGGGGTAGGTGTGTTGGAGTCAGTGAGATTGGCTCAGGACAGAGCAGACTTCAGAGCTGTTGTACGTAAGGTCACTATGAGTAGCAGGTGACTCAATGACACATAACAATAACAATGGGATATTTAATATTATCCTACATTATAACCACCAGAAGTCAGTAGAAATCCTACTTAATTTTATTTTAGTGCTTGGTGAATATGTTTGAATAATAGTTGTGTTACAAGTCTTCTTTGTATACAAATAGGTAGTATCCTATCACTGATAGCACTTTATCTCAGTTTAGACCTTGAAATGTTCTTTGTGATGATGAATGCCATTCCTCTTCAATTTCTTTTCCCACCATCGGATATCATAGGATTGATTAAAAATTGCTAATGCCAGTCCATCTCAGCTCACTAAGACCTAGGATGTTGATCTATATGCATTCCATTTCATTTTTAACAACTTCCAATTTTCCTAACCTCATATTTTGTATGTTCCTTGCTGCAAATACAAATGGATATTTGTTATTGTTTCCTCCTCATTTTGAATATTCCCAGATGAAAGTCCTTCATTAAGTGATATTTTACTCCATCCACATCACTAAAGTAGACTCTGCTTTGAGGAGACAGGTCTTCCTCAGTTACATTTTGAGTGCCTTCCAACCCGAGAGCTCCATATTCTGGTACTATTATCAGGCAAGGCTATTTTTTTTTAAATTTATAGGATTTTCAAAGGCCTGTTGTTTCAGATGTGAGTACACTACTCCTTAGTCTACTTAGCCTGGAAGCTCTGCTGAAATCTGTACACAATAAATGACCACTATGAGTGCATATTTCAAATACTAGTGCCATAGTTTTCAATATCACCACACACAAACCAATACAACATGCTGACAGATGAGTTGTATACATATTTTGTTGTTGATATGTGCCATCAAGTTACCTGCGACTCATAGTGACCCTATGTACAATAGCCCTAAACACTGCCCTATTCTGTGTCAATCTCACTCACTGTCTCTGACACGCCTATCCCCATTACCCCAGTCACTGAATCAATCCATCTCATCAAGGGTCTTCCTCTTCTGCACTATCCCTCTACCCTCCCAAGCATGATGTCCCTCTCCAAGGACTGGTCCCTCCTTGCAACATGTCCAAAGTATGTCAGACGAAGCCTCAGAATCCTTGCCTCCAAGGAGCAGCCTGGCTTCACCCTCTCCAGGATCAGCCTGTTCATTTTCTTAGAAGTCCATGGTATATTTATACTCCTCTCCAACAACACCACAGCTCAAAGGCATCAATTCTCCTTCTATCATGCCTAGTCATTGTCCAGCTCTCTGATGCACAGAAAGTGATTGCAAAGACCATGGCCTGTATCAGGCATACTTTAGTCTCCAAGACTGACATCATATAAACTGGAAATACTTTTCTTCTTGTTCAGCACAGTGAAATGTCTTCTTTTGTTATGTGCCCTTAGCTCCTGCTTTGGACTGATCCATATTGACGAGGAAATGCCAGCTTTTCTTACCCTCGCCCTTAACAAGCAACAGGAGGGAACTTTGTTCTATCCTGTGCAATCCTCATGAGTTCCGTCATGCTGAAGCTCCATCTCACATGCTTTGAGCACTTGGCTAGGAGGAACTAGTCCTTGGAGAAGGACATCTTACTTGGAAGGGTGGAGGGACAGCGCAGGAGAGACAGACCCTGGATGAGATGATTGACACAGTCACTCTGGCTATGGGGCAGTGAGACTGGTTCAGGGTAGCACTGGGTTCAGAACTATTGTTCATGATAAATAGGATCTCTGTGAGTTTTAATCAACTTAATGGCACATAACAACACAACAATCTACATTATTTGGTAAGAAAATTCCTATTATTTTATTGCTTCATCTATAATTATTTCAGTAAATATCTCTAAAATATAAGGACTCTCTTGGAAAACAACTCTTATTGAACCTTATTTTAGAGCAAGAAAGGAGCCCTGTTGATGTAGAGGTTACAAAATCTGACGCATCACTAGAAGGTCTACCATTTGAACCCAACAGCCACTCTGAGGGAAAAAGATGACACAACCTGCTTATGTAAAGATTTGCAGCCTTGGAAACACTGTGGATGGTTCTACTGTGTCCCGCACGGTCATTGTGAGTCAGAATCAACATGATGGCAGAGGCTGGGGTTAGTGCAAGAAAGGGTGGGTTTAGTGGTTCAGCCCCTGACTGCTAACCACAGGTTGGTGGTTTGAACCCAACAGCTGCCCCTTTAGAGAACACAGGGAAAACTCTGTGCCCGTAAAAATTTACAGCCTCAGTTCTGCTTATGTTTTATTGTCGGAATCATCTCAATAGCAAGATGTTAGACCAAAAGAAAGCTCAGAGAGTTTTTGATGATTTGAAATCTGCACATGCAGCAACTAAAGATAATTGTTATGAAGGATTTATTTTATGGAAGTTGATTCATTTATTTCTGAGAGAGGGTAAATTTGCATAACATTAAAGAGTAAGTATGAGTTATCTGTATTAACATCCATAATGTTTATGTAATTTATAAAAAGTTGGAAAAAAAAAGTTGGATGTTCATAACCTAGGATTACCTGTACTATTATTATAGGTAAAAATTAATCACAATTCTTCAATATCATCAACTATTCAATTGTTAAATGAATTTGTTTATATTGAGGTTTAAACAAGTCATTAAATTGCATTTGATTACAAAATAATCCAAGTTTATTTTCATTTATAAATATGTCCTCTTTTGGGGGGGAAACATTATTTGTTAAAGAAAATGTACTATTCCCCCCCACCCCCGTAGTTGCCCAAACTTTAAACATTGCTGGTTAACTCTCTCTGGTGTAGATGAAAACATCCCTTTTCTCCTGTAATTACTAAATACTTCCTCATATTCAGGTTTGACTTTGCAGGGCAGTAAATAACTGCAGTTACATGGCCTTCTAGTCGTGTTATGTATGGTCAAGTCAGAATCGACTCTACCCTCCAGCAGGTTTTCAAAGGCAACAAATCATACGGAAGAAGATTGTCCATCTTTCTGCTGTAGAGCTATTGGTGAGTTTTAACCACATGCCTTTGGTTTGGTAGTAAAAATCCTTACCACTAAGTCACCAGAGGTGTTCTAGTTCTCAAATGATCTCAAACAAAATGACTGAGTGGGAATATACATATAAAATAATTGTGGCTCACCAAGAGGGTTGGATAATTTTCTAAAGCAAATAGAGTACACAGAAATTTTGTGGAGATAACCTATGCAATCTTCAAAAATCTGCATGGTTCAAAATTGAGAGGGGTATACGCCAGGGATATGTCCTATCGCCATACCTTTTCAACTTGTATGCAGAGCAGATTATCTGAGAGGCTGGGCTCTATGAGGA
>NW_006399775.1:24149846-24172059 GCF_000299155.1 Elephantulus edwardii | reverse complement strand
AGGGACCTCTCTAAAGTACTCAAGAGCAACGGTGTCTCTCTGGAGACTAAGGTGCACCTGATACAGGCCATGGTCTTTGCAGTCACTTGTTATGCATCAGAGAGTTGGACAATGACCAAGGAGGACAGAAGGAGAATTGATGCCTTTGAGCTGTGGTGCTGGAGAAGAGTATTGAATGTTCCATGAACTGCCAAGAAAACAAACAGATTCATCCTAGAGAAGGTTAAACCAGGCTACTCCTTGGAGGCAAGGATTCTGGGGCTTCGTCTGATGTACTTTGGACATGTTGTAAGGAGAGATGGGTCCTTGGACATCATGCTTGGTAGGGTAGAGGGACAGTGCAGGAGGGGAAGACCCTCTATAAGGTGGATTGATTCAGTGACTGGGGTAATCGGGATGGGTGTGTTAGAGGCAATGCGATTGGCACAGGATAGAGCAGGGTTTAGGGCTGTTGTACATAGGGTCGCTATGAGTCGCAAACGACTTGAAGGCACATAACAACAGCAACAACCCTATGCAATAAAGTGTATGGAGCCCTAACAAGGAGATTGGCCAGTTTGCCATTGCACTAGGCTTAAAAGAAGTCAACCTCAGAGATTGAGGGGGATACTGAACTGTCATCAAGAAGAGTCAGGAGCAGGGTGCATCATTTGAAACCAAGGCCCATATACTGAGAACCTTGTAGGTCTAGGAGGTAGAGTTGTAGCACCAGAGATGGTAAAATGTGGCAAGCATGACAAAGTCCAGCAGCAACAGGCAAGGGAACAGCATGAGATGGTGTAGTGGGCTTCCTGGCTTAGGGCACAGTGATTGCAGTGGGCATGTTCTCCCACAGAACTTTGGGTAGGAAGCTTCCTTGTGGGTTGGGTGCCTCTGGACACCAGTTGGTAGAGCTGAAGAATTGTATCTCCTGAAGCAGGGCAGTGACCTGGCCCAAGTCTGAGTGAGAACCTAGGCAGACAGTGAAAGCCTTATGGTAGCAGTCAAGAAAAAGTTATCCTGTTTGAAGAACTGCATTCTGAATTGTTCCTGTTACAAGTTGATCCTAATTTTGAATTGTAACCTGTTAGTTCCCTAATAAGTCGCACAACTGACAGTATGATCTGTGAGTAATGTGTGGCCATTGCCATGAATTTTCAACTCAGTAGATAAGTAGAGAGTATCATGCAGGGATGAATATCAAGTTTGTTATAAAGAATTGGAGGTTGGTGATATGTACAACCCTCACCTTAAGCTGCTGCTACTGAAGATTTTCTTTCACTCTTGTGAAGTGAGAGGAGATCTGATGCTGACACACCATCATTTTACAGACTTGTTAGCACAAGTGCATCAAAGAATGTGTATTTCTGTAAGGAGGTGGCTGATCTCTAGTAATTTTGCTTTTAAAATTTTAAAAATGCTTAGGGAGAATTATCTTGAATATTTTCATCCTATCCTACTCATTATTAAGTGCCATACCAGCCCTTTTCCTAATGCTTTAAGCAGTTACTGATCTTCATTGCTTATTTATTTGACTAGGACTTGCTCTGGAGGCCTAGTCTGAAGGAAGTTGTACTGCTATGCCAAAGGCCACACTTCTTTGGTTTGCATCCTCCAGCAGCTAGAAGCACAGCAAATCATGAACAATCTTCTCTCCCCAGTGGAGGGTCAATTATGAGTCAATTTCTACTTGATAGCAATGAGTGAATTTCAACCAGTGCTGCATCAAAGTATTTTTAGATACATAGTATTATTTCCATGTTGCTTAACTGATTTCCAAGAAAGTAATATCAGTTTAAACTCTCATCAGCCATGATTGAAAGTAGTCTCGCCCATTATATCACTATCAATATTAAGCATTTAAAAAGAATTAATATTTGTTTGATTGAATACATTTTAAATAAGATCTAATTATTATTAACTGATATTACTTTGACCGTTGTTGTTTTGTTTTGTGACATGGAGTCCGAACCAACCCATAGCTGACCCTCTAGAGGGTTTCAAACGTAGTAAATAGCATGGGAAGTGATTGTTGCATCTTTCTGCCATGGAACAGCTGGTGGATTTGAACAGTGTGCCTTTGGGATTATAGCACAGCTTCTTACCGGTCAGCTCAGCCACCAGAGTTCCCGTGACAGTTAGCAAACTAAAGTACGTACAACATTAAATTTGATATTTAAATCAATTTTAAATATAGGGTGTACAGTGAATTATGAGAAAACAATTTTATTCACCTTTGGATGCTCAGAATCTAAAGCAAATCATGCTCCTATAGCAAAAGTGAAACCTTTAGCCACTTAATTAATCTGATTTATAGTGACTTTATAGGTCAAAGCCGAATTTCTAAGGCTATAAATCTTTACAGAAGCAGACAGATTGCCTTATCTTTCTTATAACTGTGTTTGGTGGGTTTGAACCAAACACCTTTTGACTAGCAGCTGCATGCTTTAAGTACTATTTCACCAGGGATCCATTCTTGGCAAAAACTCACTGCTGTCAAACTGACTTTGATTCCTACAGGCCTTTTAGGACACACATTGGAACTGCACATAATACTGTAAGTCTTTACAGTAGCAGACCACCTCACCTTCCCTCTTGGAGTGGGGCTGGTGGGTTTAAAACGCAGAACGTTTGGTTCACAGCACCAATTTTCCAAATGTGCTTTGTTTTAACATGTCTTAAAGAAAGAGGAAAAAATAAGTAAAAGGAGAAAGATGAAGAAGAAAAGTCACCAGAGTTTGAAGAGCTGTTTAAATGATGTTCTTGGTAATTAATAAGCCACGTGGCAATACAGATATCAAATAAATGGGGAACTAGGATTTTTGTTTCTTTGTTTCATGTAAAAAAGGTATGCTTGAGAAGAGAGCTGCTGAGGGAAGTAATTGTGTATGTTTCTGTATGTGTGTGTATTTATTATAGGGAAGGTAAGAGATTTTGTGTCTGTGTTAAGAAAAGGAATTGCTATATGTATATAGAAATGCCTTCCTCTTATTAACATGGTTGTGATTATAAAGTGTTCTAACATGCTTTGCTCGTATTAAGAGATATAGCTCTGTGTAGCTATGTAGTTAGTGCTTTTGTTTACTGCATGTTGTTGTGTTTATAATAGCATGATTCAGTTTCTTGGTAATGAAACACAGTGGGCCAAACACCAATATTTTCTCTTAAAACATCTTCAAGGCTTAGTGTCAGGGTTTTCCTGTGTCCTAGCTGTAGATATTGAGGACAAAGCTTATGCCACCTATCTAAGACAACTTAAAAAGAGGGTACCTCCGCTTTCCTGAAGCAGTGTGACCAGCTACCACTTGCCTTCTCTGTCTTAACACTCACAGCAGAAGAGTTAGGGCTCTGGAGAGGCTTCTTGGCAGTTTGTGTTTGGCCCAAAGTAGGAGTGAGTCATTGTGCTAACTCCAGCCCTGCAGATGCTGCCAAAGCACATTGCCTTCTTAACATGCACAACAACCAAGCAGTGAGCTTCAAGATAAGATGCTGCTTCTTCAAATATCATTACAGGGTGTATATTGCCTGAAGAGAAATCTTGTAAGTGAACATTAGCCTGGGTATCAGAAGACCTGAATTCAACACCAAACTTTGACACTTGGAGAAGCTTTTTTCATCATTCCAGGCCTCAGTTTCTGTAGTTGTGACACAAGGAAATAGAATATGCATGAAACTACGTTAAGTGGATATGCCGACTCTTACCCCTGCAGAAAGAAGCCAGTCCCTTGCTCTTTTGAACCATGATTTACCAGTCCTGATGGTGTTTGGAAGATTATCCTTCACTGATACTTAAATGATTTTAAATTCTATGAATGATGGAAAGAAAATATTTCAGCTCTTTTTCTCCCCCCCCCCCCATGAATATACAGTGGTGACAGTTGTTTGAAGACTTGAGGGGGTGAAGGTTGTCAAGATGAAAGCCAGTGCAGACTGTAAGAGCATAGTTGCCAAAAGGCAATGGTTCCAACGGCCTTCAGAGTCCTGTTGACATTCTTTGCCTTCCCTGTTTGTATTCCCCTAGAGATGCTGGTGAAGATGCTTTGGATAACTGAGACTCCTTTTCATCAGCATCCCCCAAGAAGCAAATTACTTAAGATCCTAAGAGTTCACTGTGTGTGAGATGGCAACCAGTTTATCTTTCCTAAAATAATCTGTCTTGTTTTCCCTATTCTTGACAGAGTGCAAAGCAGAACTCTTTTGAGTTCTGAATAGCCTTATTCTCTATTTTGGTTTTCCTGCTAGGTCAAATAGTTAATTGCATATTCCTTCTTCCTGTGTCACATAATATTAGATATATTAAATACTAAATATATTAAAGACAGGAAGTAATAAAAGTATCTGGAACCAAACTTCCTGGGTTCCAATACAAGCTCTGCCTTTATGTGGCTGTGTAATAGGGAGAAAGTTACTAGATCTCTCTGGAATTCTGCTTTGTTTTTAGTAAAATGAGGTTACTGTGTGAGAAACAAAAGGGTTAATTCTTAAAGGCGTGCCTGTTATAGTTATTGTTAGGTACTGTAGATTTGGAACTGACCCATATCTGACCCTCTGTTGGGCTTTCAGAAGCAGTATATTGCAGAGGAGGAGACTGCCCATCTTTCTCCCATGGAACAGATAGTGGATTTGAACCATGTGGAATAGCACATCAGCAGAGAACTGCCAGAAGTCCAGGCTGGGTTTAGAAGGGATTGTGGCACTAGGGATATTGTAGCTAATGTTAAATGGATCTTGGCTGAAAGCAGGGAGTACCAGAAGAATGTCTATCTGTGCTTCGTTGATTATGCAAAGGCATTTGACTGTGTGGACCATAACAAATGGTGGCTGACTCTGAGAAGAATGGGAATCCCAGAACACTTGATCATGCTAATGCGAAACCTATACTTAAACCAGGAGGCAGTTGTCAGAACAGAGCAAAGAAACACTGCATGGTCCAAAACTGGAAAGGGTGTACGCCAGGGATGTGTCCTGTCTCCATACCTTTTCAATCTGTATGCAGAACAGATCATCCGGGAGGCTGACTCTATCAACAATCTGCGTTATGCAGATGACACAACCCTGCTTACTGAAACTGAGGAGGACCTGAAGCACCTGCTGCAGAGGGTCAAGGACTGCAGCCTTCAATATGGATTGAGGCTCAATGTCAAGAAGACAAACATTCTCACCACTGGACCAATTGGCAGCATCAGGATGGATGGTCAAGAGATTGAGATTGTTCACAGCGTTAGTCTGCTTGGCTCCACAATCAACACTCTTGGCACCAGCAGCCAGGAAATTAAAAGACGTATTGTGGTGGGAAAGTCTGCTGTTAGAGACCTCTCTAAAGTACTGAAGAGCAATGGTGTGTCTCTGGAGACTCAGGTGCGTCTGTTACAGGCCATGGTCTTTGCAATCACTTGTTATGCATCAGAGATCTGGACAATGACCAAGGAGGATAAAAGGAGAATTGATGCTTTTGAGCTTTGGTGTTGGAGAATAGTGTTGAGGGTAGTATGGACTGCTAGGAAAACAAACAGATTCATCCTGGAGAGGGTTAAACCGGGCTGCTCCTTGGAGGCAAAGATTCTGAAGCTTTGTCTGACATACTTTGGTCATGTTGTGAGGAGAGACCGGTCCTTGGAGAAGGACATCATGCTTGGGAGGGTGGAGGGCAGGCGCAGGAGGGGAAGGCCCTCTGGGAGGTGGATTGATTAGGTTACTGGGACAATTGGGATGAGTGTGTCAGAGACCATAAGATTGGCACAAGACAGAGCAGAGTTTAGAGCTGTTGAACATAGGGTTGCTATGAGTCACAAGCGAGCCGACGACACATAACAACAACACCAGCACCTTTGGATTGCCAGCTCAACTCCTTACCACTAGACCAGTAGAGCCCCCTTGTTGTTTTTAGGTACCATCAACTCAACTATGACTCATAGTGACCGTATGAGCAACAGATCTGACCCTTGTCCTACACTGTGCCATTTTTACCATCTCTGATTTGCTTGAGCTCATTGTGACCGTCACTGTGTCAACGCATCTTGTTGTGGGTCTTCTTTTTTTCTTATTTGTCTCCTTTCCCAGCACACTGTCATTCTTCATGGATTTGTCCCTCCTCACCATCCTTGCCTCTAAGGAGCAGCCTGGTTGCACTTTCTCTGAGACAAATTTGTTTGTTCTTTTGACAGGCCATGGGATATTCAGTATTCTTCTTCACCAACACAACTCAAAGGCATCAGTTCTTCTTCAGTCATCTTTAGTCATTGTCCAACTTTCAGATGCATAACAAGTAATTGAAAAGACCTTGGCTTGTGTAAGGTGCATTTGAGTCTTTAAACTGACATCATTGCTCTTTAGCACTTTGGAGAGTTCCTTTACAGTACATTTCCCAATGCAATATGTCTTTTGTTTCCTTGACTGCTATAGATGTTGATTGTGGATCCAAGTAAAATAAAATCATTAGCAATGTCAATAAGTTCTCCATCTATCATGATGTTGCCTATTGGTCCAGTAACAAAGACTTCTGTTTTCTTGGTGCTGAGATGTAATCCATATGAAGGCTGTAGCTAAGACTCAACACTACCTCAGACCATATCCACATCACCCCTTTTATGGTGTCATATGCTCTCAGAGCTTGTGGATTGTGCCACTGCTGGCCTGCAATAAGTTGCTTATTGTTGCTTATTTTACAGTTTGTGTATAAATATGTTTGTTTGCGTATAGTATACTATTATGTGTACAGTACTTGTCTGTTTGTTTTCTGTATTAGGATGACTTACAAGTTGCTGTGATGCTATCTACCTGAGTCACGCATGGTAGACAGACTTCAGCAAAGCTTTCAGACTAACACTAAGAAGCAGGATTGGCCATCCACTTCAGAAAAAACAGGGCTTGAAAAATCTCTTTGAATAACAGAGGGACATTGTTAGAGATAGCACTGGAAGTGGAACCTCTCAGATTGGAAGTCACTGAAAAATGAGGAGAAACAGCTACAGTTAATGATTGGAATGTGGAACATACGAAGTGTGAATCTAGGAAAATTGGAAGTTATAAAAAGTGAAAAGCAGTGCATAAAGATCTGCATCCTAGGCATTAATGAGCTGAGATGGATTGGTATTAGCTGCTTTGAATCAGATAATCCTATGATCTGTTACGCTGGGAATGACAAATTGAGAAAGTATGGTGTTGCATTGATAGTCAGAAAGAGCATTTCGAGTTATAATCTGAAGTAAGATGTTATGAGTGATAGAATACTATTCATATGAATACAAAGAAGACTTGTACATATAGTTATTATTAAATATATGCACCAACCATTAAATCAACGGTGATGAAGTTGAGGATTTCTACCAACTTTTGCAATCTGAAATAGCTCAAAGGCTTACTCAGGATGCATTAATACTAATTGGTGACTAGAGTGAGAAAGTTGGAAGCAAAGAACAATGTATTGTCCTTGTTGTGTGCCATCATGTCTTTTGAGACTCATAGTGACCCTACGTGTAAGAGCTGTGAATCCTGCTCTGTCCTGAGCCAGTCTCACTATCTCTGATACACCTGCTCCCATTATCCCAGTTACTGTGTCATTTAATCTCATCTGAGGACTTCCTCTCCTGTGTCATCCCTCCACCTTTCCAAGCAGGCTGTCCTTCTCCAAAGGTAATTATATAACAAGTATTAGCTACAATGCACTAAGGAAGTCAGGATACACAAATTATACAAAAGAAAATTCAAACTGTTATTAAGAAATAAAGACAATTAGTCAGACGTGCTTATAAGAAAATAAGGTAAAATTTCCTCTTAATGGGGTTTGAGAACATGCTGCATTGGTGGGAGTGAGGGAATATAAATTGCTAACAAGAATGCTAGCCAGCAATGTGGCACTAACTACAAAGAGTGAAAAGACACATGTCCTTTTACCCTTCAACCCTACTTCTTGGTCACGATTCTACCAACTTAACGTGACCTACATGCCAAATTATTCCTAAAGAACTATTTTTGGTAATAGAAGTATAGAAACAACCCAATCTATCAAGAGAAGACTTACATAAATGTATACACATACAGAAAATTATTTTATTCTTGTTAGATTGTTGTAAGGTGTAGTCAAGTTGGAACGGATTAATAGGTGACCTCCCAGTGGGTTTTCAGAAACTGTATGTCACACAGGAGAGTACTCATCTTTCTCCCTTGGAGCAGCTTGTGGATTTAAACCACTTGACTTTGGATTGACAGCACAACTCTTTAGCACTAAGCCATCAGAGCATTATTTTGTAGTTATGAAAAATAATAAATTGCTCTGTGTATGCTTGATCTTCTGACATCCATTTTGTCAGAAGACTCTGAATATTGCACCGGAGCTCTCAGAAGCCAAAGAAGAGGGACAAAATCAAGATGTTAAAGAGCTGAATAGAAGATTTCAAAAGGCAGCACATGAAGACAAAGTAAAGAATTACAATGAAATGTGCAAAAAACTGGAGTCAGAAAATCAAAAGGGCTGAACCAGCTTAGCATTTCTTAAGCTTAAGTAACTGAAAAACAAATTCAAACCTCGAGTTGCAATATTTAAGGATGTTTTGAGAAAAATATTAAATGATCCAGGAAGTATTAAAAGAAGATTTAGAAAGAGTATAGAGTCATTGTACCAAAAGTAATTGGCAGACACAGAAGAATTTAATGAAACAACATATGAACACGAGCCTATAGTGATGATGGAAGAGGTTCAAGCAGCTTTGAAAGAACTGGCACAAAAATAAGACCCAGGAATGGATGGTATACCAATGAACATATTTGAACTAACAGATGCTGCCCTAGATGTGCTCACCAAGTTGTATCAAGAAATCTGGAGGACAATCACTTGGCCAATTGACTGGAAGAAATCTATATTTGTTCGAATTCCAAAGAAAGGTCATTCAACAGAATGTGGACATTATCGAACTATATCATTACTATCACATGCAAGCAACGTTCTGCTGAATATTATCCAAAAATGACTAGAACAGCACATCAACAGAGAACTGCCAGACGTGCTGACTGGGTTTAGAAGGGGTCGTGGTACTAGGGATATTATATCTAATATTAGATGGATCTTGGCTGAAAGCAGAGAATATCAGAGGAATGTCTATCTCTGTTTCATTGACTATGCAAAGGCATTTGACTGTGTGGATCACAACAAACTGTGGCTAACTCTGAGAAGAATGGGAATCTCAGAACACCTGATTGTGCTTATGTGATTGTACTTTTCCTTACTTGGACTAGGAGGCAGTCATCAGGATAGAACAAGGAAACACTGCATGGTTCAAAATTGGTTAATATTGTTCAATAATTTCTGTACTTTGTCAGATTATCGTTCTTTTCCATGGGAACAAATACAGATCTCTTCCAATCAGTTGGCCAGGTAGTTGTCCTTGTTGTCCTCCAGATTTCTTGGCACAACTTGGTGAACACATCCAGGGCTGCATCTGTTTGTTGAAATATGTCAATGGGTATGCCATCAATGGAGCCTTGTTTTTTGCCAATTCTTTCAGATCAGCTTGAACTTCCTTCATTACCACATGCTCTTGTTCATATGTGTTTATGAAATTCTTCTGTGTCTGCCAATTCTTTTTGGTATAATGACTCTGTATACTATTTCCATCTTCTTTTAATGCTTCCTGGATCCTTTAATATTCTGCCCAAAGCCTCCTCAAATATTGCAACTCGAGGCTTGAATTTGTTCTTCAGTTCCTTGAGATTAAGAAATACTGAGCGAGTTCAGCCCTTTTGATTTTCTGACTCCAGTTTTTTGCACATTTCATTATAATACTTTACTTTGTCTTCCCACCCTTCCCTTTGGAATCTTCTGTTCAATTCCTTAATATCTTGATTTCTTCCCTTTGCTTTGGCTTCTCATTGTTCTACTGTCATATTCAGAATTTCTTCTAATATTCATCTTGATCTTCCTCTTTTGTCTTTGCAATGACCTTTTGCATTCTTCCTGGATGATATTCTTGATATCCTCTCACAGCTCATCTGGTCTATGGTCATTAGTGTTCCAGGCCTCAAACCTGTTCCTAAGATGTTTTTGAAAGTTGAGGTGGGATAGACTCAAGGTCAAATCAAGGATTGCAGCCTTCGATATGGATTGAAGCTCAATATCAAGAAAACAAAGATTCTCACCACTAGGCTGATTGGTAGCATCATGGTAGATGTTAGTGAAGAGATTGAGATTGTTAACAACTTTAGTTTGCTTGGCTCAATAATCAACACTCTTAGTATTAGCATCTAGGTAATTAAAAGATGAATTGCATTTGGAAAGTCTGCTTTTAGAGACCTCTCCAAGGTACAGAAGAGCAAAGATGTCAGTCTGGAGACTAAGGTACACCTGATCCAAGCCACAGTCTTTGCAATTACTTGCTATGCATCAGAAAGCTGGACAATGACTGGGAATGGTAGAAGGAGAATTGATGTCTTTGAGCTGTTTCTGGAGAAGAGTATTAAACATATCGTGGACTGTTAGAAGAACAAACAGGTTTATCCTAGAGAGGGTGAGACCAGGAAGCTCCTTGGAGGCAAGGATTCTGAAGCCTCATCTGACTTTGAACATGTTGCAAGGTAGGACCAGTGCTTAGAGAGGGACATTAAGCTTGGGAGGGTGGAGGGACAGTGCAAGAGAGGAAGACGCTTGATGAGATGGGTTGATTCAGTGACTGGGGTCATAGGGTTAGGTGTACGAGGGACAATAAGATCAACACAGGATAGAGCAGGTTTAGGGCTATTGTACATAGAGTCACAGGCTACTTGATGACACATAACATCAACAACAACAACAATTGATATTGTCAAAAGAACAAAAAACCTGGTTTGAGGATTAGTGCTTAGCTGACCCATAATGTTCCTTAGAAGCAGAGATGGTGACACTGTATCTCACCATGTTTGGGTATATTATCATGAGAAGCCAGTACCTGGAGAAAGACCTTGTGCTTCATAAAGTAGAGTCAGTGAAAAGAAGGAAGACCCTTAAGGAGATGGATTGGCACAGTGACTGCATCAATATTTTCAAGCACAACAGAGATTGTGAGGATGATGCATGATGGAGCA
The DNA here is from genome assembly GCF_000299155.1 of Elephantulus edwardii. NCBI lineage: Eukaryota > Metazoa > Chordata > Mammalia > Macroscelidea > Macroscelididae > Elephantulus > Elephantulus edwardii. Next base: position 24,161,028 of record NW_006399775.1, on the reverse strand, counting down.
GTGTTTGCTTCTGTTGTACTTAGTGTTTCTAGAAGTCCACGTTTGATGGCCCCTTCTCAACCACCTGCTCTGCATCACAGAGCTGGACAATGAATAAGGATGGCAGAGGAAAAATTGATGCTTTGAGTTGTGGTGTTAGAGAAGAGTATTGAATATCACATTGACTGCCTAAAGAACAAGTAGCTATTCCTTAGCAAAAATGCAGCCGGAGTGCTTCATGGAGCAAAGATAGCAAAACTTTATCTTTCATGCTTTGTATATGTAGCTAGGTGAGGCTAATCCTTGGGAGAGACATCGTGCATGGTCAGTAAAGGAGAAGACCCCTAGCGAGAGAGATAGATACAGTGATTTCAGCAGTGGGCTATCGTGTGTCAGAGATGATGAGAATGGTACAGGACAGGGCAGGATTCAGGTTCATAAGTCACTATGAGTTGTACTCAACTTGAAGGCATCTAACAACAACAGCAACAACAATGACTACTGACATGAAAAGATGTTTAAAATAAATTGTTAAATGCAACAAAGTAAGCCAGGCATGAGACTGAGTATGTTAATAGTATAAATAAAATCATTATCATCATCATCATCACCGTCATCATCATTATCCATATCTCTGTTGGTACATAATGTATTTTATAAAGTTTGTAGGAAACTGGAAAAAGTCGTCCTCTGGAGAGGGGAGTAGTGGTAACTGGGAGACAGGTACATTTTTTTTCTTTGTAGATTCTCTTAAACCTTCAGATGTTATACCAATACAACATGCTCATATATTTTAGTAAAAAAAGAAATAAAACTTATTAAAAAAAACTACTTGTCAAAAGAAATTTAACTCAATATACATTGGATTGACTTTGGGAGAAAGTCAATTTGACCTAGTGGTTTCAAATGTTTTGCATTTTGCTTTTTCACTCTGGATTTTAACTGAAACAGTTTATCTAGCAGGATTGTCTTATTTTGATAAAAGACTTCATTGGTCCAGTACTATTATCTTTAAGTTGATGACAATGTACTGACCTGTCTTGCAGATATGTATCTGATGAGAATATCAACAAATAAATGGAGTTGGAGAAATGGGAACTGCTAAATAGTTTGATAGACAACTCTGCCTTATATTTTTCTTTTATTTTTTATTGTGATTTGGGTGAAAGTTTTCAGAGCAAACTGGTTTCCCATTCACTGACTCATTCTATCTTGCTTCTTCTGAGATTAACTTGAAACATCACCCACCACCAAACCAACCACCCACCATCCAACCACCCAAATCCATCCTTGTTGACTCAAGACTCTTCCCTCTTCTTCTTCTTCCTCTTCGGTCAATGTCAGGCCCATCCATTACCACACTCTCTTGCTTACATCATCCTAATATCTCCCTCACCTGCCATTGAATCATCATCTATGCAGCCCAAAATAGCAACTTAATGTACCTTCACTGGGCCCTCTACTTGAATCACCCTCCTGGGTTTGCTTTACCTGGTGTATGTACCTAATTTGTGACACTCAAATTAAGTCTCTGTGAAATCTGTGCTGAAACTTCTCCATGAAGGTTACCATACATTGAACACCTACTGTTTGTATTTGTACTTTGTTCCCTGAATTTTCTACATATATTCTAGAGGATCAGCAAAAATGAAAGAATTCATCCAGCAAATGGGTTGGCACAAACACCACAGGAATGGATTCAAACAGACCAGTGATTGTGAGGAAGGCACAGGATCAGGTAGTACTTCCTTGTTATATGTAAGGTCACCATGAGTCAGAAGGGATTTGATCTCCAGGTCCATTTTAAGAACACCAAGGAAACTTTCCAGGCCATCAAGGGTATGCATATCTGTAAAGCCACCAAGTATCTGAAAGATGTCACTTTGCAAAAGCAGTGTGTGCCATTCCAATGTTGCAATGGTGGACCTGGTAGGTGTGCCCAGACCAAACAGTGGGGTTGGACACAGGGTCAGTGACCCAAAAAGAGTGCTGAGCTTTTGCTGCATATGCTTAAAAATGCACAGAGTAATGCTGAACTTAAGGGTTTAGATGTTGATTCTTTGGTCATTGAGCACATCTAGGTGAACAAAGTTCCCAAGATGCGTCACCACATGTAGAGAGCTCATGGCTGGATTAATCCCTACATGAGCGCTCCCTGCCATACTGAGATGATCCTTACCAAAAAGGAACAGACTGTTCCTAAACTAGAAGAGGAGGTTGCCCAGAAGAAAAAGATCTCCCAAAAGAAAGTGAATAAACAAAAACTTATGGCTCGGGAATAAATATATCCTCAAATAAAAGGGAAATAGCTTAAAAAAAGTTATTTGAGGGACAACTAGTAACAACTTTGTGCACATCTTTTGTAGCCTTTATAGCAGCATATTCCTTGTGATTTGCGTGTTTGCAGTTCTCATTAGGCTAGGAGCACCTCTAGGGTATGAACAAACCTTACTCCCAAGTCTTTTCTAAACTACCTTTTATTGATTACATTCTGTGTGACAAGTAACTTACTAGGAATTTAACCAATGTTATCTGGTTTCATTGCTTTGTCAGTCACTATTGCAAACAAATACTATGTTCTCTGCTTTAGAGGTGAAAAAATAAGATCAGACAGTTTAAATGACCTACCAGGTTGGAATTTGAACCTGTCTTTATATTCTACTGGAGCAGCTAGTCCTAGGGCCAGAGGCATAGGAGATCATGAGTGCTAGTTTCCTAAGCAAAATTATTAAATGCAAACTTTAGATCCTGTCCATTCTAGAAATCCTTATACCTGTATGCTCACCTTTTTGTTACCTGTAAGCCTCAGACTGACCTCTGTTATGGCTCACTTACTGACTTGTAATGACTGATCATGTTCAATATCTTTATGTCCATACTGGCCTTTGTGGATTATGTTTTTCTCCTGGAAGGTGTGAATAGGACAAGGGTGGGATGTAGAAATGCCAATCCAACTCTTGCATGTTTTTTTTGAAAGAAACCAGGGCTGAGGTAGTTAATTTGCCCCAGTGGTGAGGAGGAAATTTCTTGTAAAAGCTAGCTGCTCTTGGAACAATGTGGCCTTTTATTTTTTAGCTTTGGAATGGAGCCTAGCTGTCCATGGAAACAAAGCGAGAAGAGACTCACTGAAGCAGTCTCGCACATAAAACACTGGCCATGTCTGTCTTTGAAGTCTCCTTTATGTTGTTTAGAAAACTGGATTATAGGGGTGTTTTTCCCTCCTTTTCTTCCTCAGTTCCTCATCCCTCCCCAACTTTCCCCCCCCTTTTTCTTTTTTTTCCAGAGAAAAGAGAGAACAGGGTGTAAGGGAACCTTTCTTTGAAATAGGGCAGAAGTCATTAATTAAGGCTCCCATTCTTTGCTGCTGACACTTGCTCATCAATCAGATTTCCTCTTAGCATTCTGATGACCCCGCTGACCTGGAGCCCTCCATACTGTCTGCCAGACAGAATTGAAACCCAGACCACACACCAGAGGAGAGGGAGTGGGCTCAGCCTGCTGGCTTCCTGAGATGGAGGGGAGAGAGTCCGGACAAAGCTGGCTGGTTGGGAGTTCTGGGTTGAAGTGTGGGTGCAGCAAGAAGACATGCTCTTTGCGGAAGCAAGTGTTACTCACTCCAGTTGAACAATGATCGATAGCTGCCTTTCCGTGTCTCCTCCCATCTCAGCCATGGAGTTTGGAGTCCCGGAAACAAGGCCAGAACTCTTCTCTGCCAGCTCAGCACTGCTGAAAGAACAGCTCTCGTTTTTTTATGCCCACAAATACAGGGAGCTGTTTTCAGATAGGAGTAATGTTTGCGGAACAGCCTGAGGCGTGAGGCTTTTTTTTATTAATTGTAATTAGTTGATCTCTCTCTTTAATAGACATTTTTGCCCTGTACTCACTATGTAAATGATACGTGCTCAGTTGCTAACTGAAACACCAAGCGGTTCAACCGCACTCAATGGGGCCATGGCAGAGAGCCTGGTGGTCAGCTTCCTTTAAGATTACAGCCAAAAATCCCCTGGGGAGCTTTGTCTTATTTTATAATAGGGAGGATTGCTGTGTGTTAGCATTGACTCAATTGCAATGTGTTTGCTTTTTTGTTGTTGTTTAATCTTGTAAACGGCATCATACTAGTTACTGAGGACAGAAATGAAGTGAGGAAGATTGAGTTGTTGTCTTCAAACTGCTTATAGCCTAGATGAGGATGGATCCTGGGCTTCTCTTTAAGGACTGTCTGAAAGGAATGTATGATTAGGTGTTATGTGAATGATAACAATCTGGAACAAGAGATGCATTACAAAAGTGGACTGGGGGAGGGAAAGGAGAGAGAGGGAGGAAAAATGTGCAACAATGAATGAAGACCCAACCATTCTAGAAACCTTTGTTAAAATCACAATTTAAAAAAAAAAAAAGGAGGACATTTTAAGGAGACCTAGTGGTCATCAGGGACCTCTCCAAAGTGTTAAAAAGCAACAATGTCAGTCTAGAGACTAATGTGGACCTAATCCAGGCTATGGTCTTCACAATTATTGTGCTTCAGAGAGCTGGACAATAACTAAGCATGACAGAAGAAGAATAGATGCCTTAGAATTGTGGTGCTGGAGAAGAGTCTTGAAAATACCATGGACTACCAAGAAAACAAATAGGTCTGTGTTGGAGAGGGTGAAACCAAGTTTCTCCTTGGAGGCTTGGATTTTGAATCTCTGCCTCACATATTTTGGGCACATGACCAGGAGAGACCAGTCCTTGGAGAAGGACATCATTCTTGGAAGGGTGGAGGGACAGCACAGGAGAGGAAGATGCTGGATGAGATGGGTTGATACAATACCGGGACAATGAGGGTTGGTGTGTTGGAATTAATGAGACTGGCTCAGGACAGGGCAAGGTTCAGAGCTGCTGTACGTAGGGTAGCTATGAGTCACAGGTGACTTAACAACACATAATAACAACAACAGTGGTCATATGTGAATTCAATAAATAATTCCCATGGATGACCTTCTATATAGCAGGCACAGTGGTAGACACTAGGAACTCTGAAGGGAAAGAAAGAAAAGCAAAAACACAATAAAAGATAATGGCAGGAAAACATAGTAAAAGATAATGGCATGGCAGTTTGTAAACTCACTAGCATTCTTTGTGAAAAAGTGTCATTGATTAGAGTGGCACATCCATGACTGAGAGGAAATAGAGAATGGTTTACTCTTCTTTGGGTAGAATTACATTAGAAAAGCTCTGAAAAGTGGATGAGATCTGAAGTTTGTTTCATATTCACAAGCAATGTTTAGCTGTTTACTTTCCTTTTTCACTAGTTCATACAATCATCATGCACATTATGCTTCATTCATGTACATTATATTTTCTACAATTATTCATAGGTTATGTGCTTCGAGTCACCTGTAACTTGTAGTGACCATGTGTATAATATCTCTGAACCCTGCCCTCTCCTGAGCCAGTCTCACTGTTTTTGGCACATCTGCCATTATCACTCTCATTCCTGTGTCAATCCATCTCCTAGGTCTTCCTCTCTTGCATTGTCTCTCCAATCATATACATTGTTTTACAGAATTAATTACTATTGATCAGTGCCCCATTTCATGCTTGTATATTGCATTTTATACACTTATTCAAATATATTATATTTACTTATCCCCCTCCCCTTCTTTCACACCTCCTTTCATTTTCCCCTTCTGAACAGTTTTACTTACCCATACTGTTTTTTTGTCACTTCTTCCCAAGTTGATTGCCCCTTGTGCTGGTCCTTACAATGTTCATTGACTGTACATTCTAACTATATTCTCTTGATATCCCTCACCTCCCTAATTACCCCTCACAGTAATGGTCTTATGTAGTATTTCTCCTTTTGTGACTGAGTTATTTCACTCAGTATACTGTTCTCTAGCCTCTCTCCACTTTGCACAATATTTTGCAAGTTGGTGGCGCTTAGTGTTTGATAGTATTCCATTAAGTGAATGTACCACTATATCTATATCCATTCATTTATTGATGGGCATTTGAGTTGCTTTCATTTTCTTGCTAATGTGAAGAATTCCACGACAAGCACGAGGGTACATATCTCTGTGCTTTGGCTCTGATTTCCTTGGTGTAAAATGATTATAGGCAGCATGACCACGTCTGACTTTGGCTAATTCCACAAAGGGAAACTGTCCATATCAACAGTAATCATAGGACAAAACTAATCTCTGTAAGGCCAGACATGGTCTCCCATGCTCTTGTACCAACTTCTACTAATTCCAACATCAATCTTACTACCCTACTGAGTTCAAAGTTCATTGCAATGACTACACAGAGTTTACAAAACCATACTCATCGTATTGGAGTTTATTAGGAAAGTTACCAGGCTATAATTCAGGTGGACAACAGGGTACAATCCCTCAGCCCAGATAGCTTCTAAAGCATGGTGACAGGCCTTTGACTTTCAGCCTCACAGTTCAGATCAGTGTTACAGAGTCCCTTTAGTCCTGTCAGTTATGGCATCTTCCTTCAATCTCCCAGAAAACTTTGGTGGTGGCCTCTGACTCTGGCTTTGTAGGGTAGCAATACCAAGTCAGCTCTGTCTCAGTTGGTCTCTAGCTCTCTGCTGAGACTACTGTTGCTCTTGTGTAGATCTTGATGTAGCTGGTGTAGGAATCTTTGGCCCTGAAGAATGCATGCTGACTCTTCTTTGTTGATGTTGAATTCCCAATTGCAGCTGCTGAAGCAGGACTAGTCAATCCTCTTGTGGGAGAATTAATGCAATTTGAATGATCCCATCCATCTATCTTGCAGAATCAAGGTAAATGACTAGGAAAATAATTTTGAGCAATAATCTTTTGACACCACAGACCTCTACCAGGCTTTTCTAGCTATTTGTCCTTTACTATGCCACCCTGGGTACATTCCCAATAGTGGGATAGCTGGGTCATATGGGTTTTCAGTATTCACTGTTTTGAGAAATGCCAAGCTGCCTTCAATTGCAGCTGTGCCATTTTACAACCCCACTTGCAGTGCAGAAGAGTTCCAATCCCTCTGTATACATTTCAACATTTATTGCTTGCTGTCCTTTTAAACTTGGCATATAATGTTGGGGTGAGATGGTATCTCACTGTTATTTTGATTTGCATCTCTCTGGTTTCTAGTGATTTTGAACATTTCCTCATGTGCTTGTTTGCCATTCTAATACCCTCCTTGGTGAAGATTTTCCCCCATTTTGTGACTGAGCTCTCAGTACCTCTTAGTGGAGACACTGAGCTGTTGTTGTCATATGCTGTTGAGTTGGAACCAACTCATAGCTGACAGTTGTAAATCACACAGAAGAAAATTACCCATCTATCTTCTGTGGAGCAGCTGGTGGATTGGAACCATGTGCCTTTGGTTTGGCAGCACAACATCTTACTACTAAGCCATCAGAGCAGTCCATGGAGACACTGTTGTTGTTAGGTGCCACTGAGTCAAGTACAGTTCATAGCAACCCTGTGAACAGACCTGCATCCTGTCCTATCCTGTGCCATCCTCATCATTTCTGATACACTTGAGCTCATTGCTGCAGTCACTATGTCAATCCACCTCATTAGGAATCTTACTCTCTTTCATTGACCTTCTACCTTTCCATGTATGATAACTCTTTTCAAGGAATAGTCTCTCTTAGCAACATGTTCAAAGTATGAGAGATGAAGCTTCACCATCCTTGTCTCTAAGGAGCACTCTGGTTGCACCTTTTCCAAGACATATCTATTTTTTTCTTTTAGCAGTCCATAGAATATTCAGCACTCTTATCCAACACCACAACTCAAAGGCATTTCCACACCCAAACCCCCGTTCTTATTTATTGTCTAGGTCCCAAATGTCTAGCACATAGTTGAAAAGACCATGGCCTGATCAGGTGCACAATATATTTCAAACACATTGGGAGACACTACAATATTATGTTAATTTTAGTTATGAGTACCTTGTCTTAAATGTCATTGCCAAATATTTTTTCCCAGTCTGTGGGCTTTCTTTTAATCTTGATAGGAAGTTGTTGATGCACATAGAATTTTATTTTTAGGAGGTCCAGTTCATCAATTTTATCCTCTCCTGGTCATACATTTTAGCTGTTTGTAAGCATATTTATACCATAAACAAAGATTTTTAATTTGTTCCTAGTTTTTATGTGATGATGTTGTTTGTTGTTGTTATATGACATCAAGTTGCCTGTGACTCATAGTGATCCTATGTACAACTCTGAACTCTGCCGTATCCTGAGCCAGTCTCAATGACTCCAGCACAATCAATCCTATTGCCCCAGTTATGTGTCAATCCATTTCACCTGAGGTCTTCCTCTCCTGCGCTGCCCCTCTACCCTTCAAAGCATGATGTCCTTCTCCAAACTGGTTCCTCCTTACCACATGCCCAAAGTATGTGAGACAGAGTTTCAAAATCCTTGCCTCCAAGAAGAAACTTGGTTTCACCATCTTCAAGACAGACCTGTTTTTTTTTTCTCCTAGTGGTCCATAGTAAATTCAAAACTCTTCTCCAGCACCACAACTCAAAGTCATCGAGTCTTCTTCTGTCATCCTTAGTCATTGTCCAGCTCTCTGATGCATAGCATGTAATTGTGAAGACAACGTGTTATTCATAGGTCTCTGATCTACTTTGAGTTGTTTTTTTGTCTAAGGAGTAAGATGTGGGTCCAGTTTTACTTTTTTGAAAGTAGATGCTGATATTTGCCACACCATTTGTTAAAAAGGCTATTTTCTCCACATTTAATGGGTTTTGTTTCCTTGTAGAATATCAATTGACTCTAGGTACATGGATTGAGTTCTGAGTTTTCAATTCTATTCCATTGGTCTGTGTGGCTGTTGTCGTGCCAGTAGTATGCTGTTTTAGTTAATACAGTTGTGCAGTAGGGTTTGAGATCAGGACGTGTGATGTCTCCTACTTGGTTTTTATTTTTCAGAAGAGTTTGTATGTTTGGGGTCACTTTCCAAATGAAACTTGAAATTGTCTTTTCTATCTCCTTGATAAGTGAGTTTGGTACTTGTATTGGGACTGCATTCAAGCCATATATTGCTTTTGGTAGGATTTAACAATCATTTTCACAGTCCATGAACAGGAGATATTTTTACATTTAATTGTTCTTGTAGTTATGTGCCATTGAGTCATTTGTGACTCAGAGTGAACCTATGTACAACAAACAGCCCTAAACCCTGCTCTATCCTGTGCCAACTTCATTGTCTCTGACACACCTTCTTCCACTACCTTGATCATTGAATCAATTTATCTCATTGAGGGTCTTCCTCTCCTGCGCTGTCCCTCCACTCTCCCAAACCTGATGTCCCTTTCCAAGGACCAGTCCCTCCTTGAAACATGCCCCAAATATGCCAGGCTAAGCTTCAGAATCCTTGCCTCCAAGGAGCAGCCCAGCTTCACCCTCTCCAGGACAAACCTGTTTGTTGTTCTAGCAGTCCATGGTATATTCACACTCTTCTCCAGCAGCATAGCTCAAAGGCATCAATTATCTTTCTAGCATCACTAGTCACTGTCCAGGTCTCCGATGCATAGCATGCAATTGCAAGGACTATATAGCCCGGATCTGGTGCATCTTAGTCTGTAGTCTGATGTCGTTGCTCTTCAGTACTCTGGAGAGGTCCCTCACAGCTGACTTTCCCAATGCAATTCATCTCTTGATTTCCTGGATGCTGGTACCAAGAGTGTTGACTGTGGAGCCAAGCAAACAAAAACTGTTAACTATCTCAGTCTCTTCACCATCCATAATGATGCTGCCAATTGGCCCAGTGGTGAGAATCTTTTTTTCCTCCCTCTTGATGTTGAGCTTCAATACATACTAAAGGCTGCAGTCCTTAACCTTCTGCAGCAGAACATTGCTTGCATGTGATATTAATGATATTGTTTGATAATTTCTATACTCTGTTGGGTCACCTTTCTTTGAAATGGGAGCAAATATTGATCTCTTCCAGCCAGTTGATCAAGTGGCTGTACTCCAGATTTCTTGGCACAGCTTAGTGAGCACATCCAGGGCAGTGTCTGTTTATTCAAATATTGCACATTGTTAAGAAATAAATGGAATGTATAAATATTGACATAGTAGGTATTGGGTAAGTGAGATGGCTTGGCATGGGACATTTTGAATTAGTTAATCATATGATCTACTATGCCATTGATGAAAAGGTGAGAAAAAATTGGTATGATTTTATAATTAAAACAGTAATTTCTATATCCATCATGAAATACAGTGTGGTGAAATGACAGGATAATATCCATACACATACAAGGAAGTCCAGTGAATACCACTATCATTCAAATATATGCACTGAAAACTAGAGCCAAAGAGGAGGAAATGGATGCTTTCCATCAACTTTTGCAGTCAGAAATAGATCAAACATGCTATCAAGATACTGATAAAAATGGATGACTGAAATGCAAAAGTTGGGAATAGGGAAGAAGGATCATGGAAAACATTGTCTCGGTGACAGAAATGTGGCTAGTGATAGAATGATAGAATTCTGCACATTTAATGATTTATTCATTGCAAATACCTTTTATAAGAAACACTAGCATAGATGAATGGGACCTTCTAAGAATCAAATCCCTATGCACATTCAAAAACTTCTCCAACAGGGTAAAAAGGGAAGCCCCAGACTGGGGAAAAAGTATTTGGAAATGACATGTCAGATAAGGGACTTATATCTGTAATTTATAAAATACTTGAGCACCACAACAAGAAAAATGTAAATAATCCAATTGAAAAATGGACACAGGATATGAACAGATGCTTCAACAAAAAAGACATTCAGATGGCCAACAAACACATGAAGAAATGTTGAAAATCCCTAGCACTAAGAGAGATGCATATAAAAATAACTATGAGATATCATCTCACTCCAGTAAGAATAGCAAAATTTAACAGAACAGCAAACAACAAATGCTGGGTAGGTTGTGGAGAAACTGGAACCCTTATTCACTGTTGGTGGAAGTGTAAAATGGTGCAACCACTGTGGAAGACGGTATGCCGCTTTCTCAAAAAGTTGCAAATAGAGATACCATTTGACCCAGAAATCCCACTACTGGGAATATACCCTAAAGAGTCCATAACCACCATCCAAGCAGATATATGCACACCCATGTTTATTGCGGCTTTGTTCACAATAGCAAGGAGTTGGAAACAACCCAGGTGCCCATCAACAAACGAATGGATAGAGAAGCTGTGGTATATTCACAC
>NW_006399775.1:24139966-24145196 GCF_000299155.1 Elephantulus edwardii | reverse complement strand
GTGGCTCCTTGGAGGCAAGGATTCTGAGGCTCCGTCTAACATACTTTGGACATGTTGTGAGGAGAGACCGATCCTTGGATAGGGACATCATGCTTGGGAGGGTGGAGGGACGGCGCAGGAGGGGAAGGCCCTCTATGAGGTGGATTGATTCAGTGACTGGGATAATCGGGATGGGAGTGTCGGAGCCAGGGCGATTGGCACAGGACAGAGCAGAGTTTAGGGCTGTTGTACATAGGGTCGCTATGAGTCTCAAGCGACTCGACGACACATAACAACAACAACAGCAACAGAGGTAAATAACTCACGTTGTAATCCTCATCCTAGATTCTATTTCTAGGGACTACAATCTAAGTAAGAAAAGCTGTCATCAAAATTATATACATCCTCAAATATAATGCCAATTGCTTGTTCCAATTTCTTTGTGAACATTAGTATTTGCCATTAACAATTTGGTAAATGTTAATAGCCCTGTGGCATTAATAAGAAATGTGTTCAGTTCTAGTATGAGTACAATGTCGAATATGTTTCTGGTGTTTTGGTGTCTTGTGCTTTTAATGACCATAATTTTATACTAGGAAACATTTTTGTCATTCCTCAGGAAAAAGCAACCTATGTTGTGTAAGGAACGACAACATTTTCCTTTGTGTCAAAAAACAGTGCTTTTACAACACTAATTCTTGAGAGTGTTTCATTTTAGAAAAGGTACTGACAGTGAAATAATTGCCCATGCGTTTTCTTTGTAATTACTATTAGTATATTTTCTTTTAAACTAATTGTTTGAAATTGTCACACTTGCACATTCAATAGGCCCAGAAAAATGGATAGATAGTACATTTTAATTTGAAAGTCTCATTTACTATTATTATTCTTGATGTTATTTTGAATAATGCATCGAACATCAATGACTGAAGATCAGATGTGTTGTGGGATAACATTGAGAACATCATATATGAATATTGCGAACATCATATATGAAGAAAGTAAAAGGGCATAAATGATAGGAATGATAGAAAAGACCAAAATGGATGTCAGAAGAGATTCAATCTTGCTCTTGAACACAGAAAAGTTTAAGTGAAAGGATTAACTGCTGAAGAACTCAGAATAAAAGTACTTACTTGACATTTCTCAAGCTGACAGAACTAAGGAAAAAAAAAGTTCAAACCTTGAGTTGCAATGTTGAATGATTCCATAGGCAAAATATTGAATGAGGCAAATATTATCAAAAGAAGACAAAAAGAATACACAGTCATTGCACTGGAAAAAAAAAATTGGTTCTCACTGAACCATTTTAGGAGGTAGCATGTGATCAAGAACCAGTGATACTAAAGGAAGAAGTCCAAGCTGAATTGAAGACATTGACAAAAGAAGGAAAGAAAGGTGAAAAAAAAAAGAAAAGAAAAGAAAACTAGTCAGCTAGCTAGCTCCAGAAGCTGACAGAACGCAAATTGAGATATTTCAACAAACAATTGCAGTCCTGGATGTACTCACTTGTACCTAGTCAACTGACTAGAAAAGATGAATATTTTCATCCATTCTAAAAGTATGATATGACAGCACATAGGAATTATTAAGCAATATAATTAATATCATCTGAGTAGAAGATATTGTTAAAAATAAGTTTAAAAGGGCTGGAGTAGAACATCTATAAAGAATGGCCAGAAATTCAAGCTAGATTCAGAAGAGACCATGAACTATTGGCATAATTTCTCACATTAGAAGGATTTTTTTCTAAATTTTATTCTGATTTTAGAGAGTTCTCATTCCTTCATTGTTGCACATTTTTCTTGCTTCCCTCCAATCTACTTCTCCCTCCCCCAGGTCACTTTGCAATATACCTCTTGTTCCAGCTTGTTAATTGTAATATGTTTAATGCCTAATTATATATTCCTCTTCTACAATCCTTCCTATCTATTCCAATGTTTCATTGTTCATTATCTGTCCACTCTTTTTCTGTTCTCCTGCTGTTTTGCGGCAATCCTATTTTATATCAGCTGTGTTGTGTAGTATTTGTCCTTTTGTGACTGAGACATTTCATATAGCATAATACCTCTCAGAATCACTATTCTGTGCAGTGTTTTACAAATTCATTGTTTTTCAATGCTGCATAATATACCATAGTGGGAATGTACCACAGATTTTCTATTCATTTATTTGTTGATGGGCAGTTGAGCTACTTCCATCTCTTTACTACTATGAATAACAAGCAATAAACACAGGTTTGCATGCATTCATTTGCAGCATGCCTCTGATTTCCCTAGGGTATTTTCCCAGTAGTGGGATAACTGGGTCAAATACTATTTCTGTTTTCAACCTTTCTAGAAAGTGCCAGACCACCTTTCATAGGGGTTATACCATATTACATTTTAACAGGATAAAAAGGGAACCCACAGACTGGGGAAAAAATATTTAGCCATCACATATCTGATAAGATATTTACATATAAAATTTATAGAATACTACAGCACAGCAACATATTGTGAGGCTGTGGTGTTTGTCTTAAGTTATCCTTTGAAACTTTCAGTTCAATGTTTAACTACATTTCTTCCACTTACTTTAGTGACACCGTGTTCAAAGATCAAGTTTCAAAGTTTCTCTGACATCTATTTTGGTTTTTCTTTCTCACCTTTTTAATGAATTTTAGTTTTCTTCATGTATGATCAGATATGCGTATGAAAGTTAAATTGACTAAGGAAGAGCAAAGAGGAATTTAATCCTTTAATTTATGTCGACAAAGTGTATAGACTATGTCAGGAACTTCTGGAAAAAGTAACAAATCTATCTTGGCAGAAGAACATCCAGGAAGTGAGTTAGAACTGAGAATGATGAGACTTTGTCTTAGCACTTTGAACATGGTATCAGGAAAGACTTGCCCTTAAAGAAGGACATTATGCTTGTTATAGTTGTTGTTTAGTTATCATCAAGTCAGAATCAACTCATAACTGACACAGCAGTGGGTTTTCAGAGACAGCAAATCTCATGAAAGGAGATTGTTTATGCTTCTCCTGCAGAGTGGTCAGGGGATTTGAACCGTCTTCGAAATTAAAGTTCAGCTTCTTACCACTAAACCACTGTTATATTTGATGGTCAGTAATAAAGAAGAACTGCTGTGAGATAAGCTGACAGTGACTCCATCATGGCAATGAATGTGAAGATGACATGGGACTAGACAGTGATTTGTTCTCTTATAAATAGGATCACTGTGAGTGAGACTGACTTGAGGGCATGTGGTTTCTTTGTACCATAGAGTTGGAACTGACTCATAGCTCACCTTCTGGCAGGTTTTTGGAGGCAGTTAATCACAAAGGAGGAGAATGCCCATCTTTCTTCCATGGAGTAGCTGGTATCCTCAAACGGTGTGTCTTCAGAAACGCATTGCAGCTTCTTGCCATGTGTGCAATTCTTGACTATTTATAAAGCTGGCCTCAATATTTATTTATTACTTGACTCTCACAAGAAACCTTGAAACATTATGCTCACTCTACAGATGAAGGAATCAAATATTCAAAAGGTCAAATGAACTATTGGCATAAGAAATGTGTATAATGGAAACTTACACTAGATCTTTTATTCCTAGATAAACATATATACATGAATAGCTTCTATTTTGTTTAAGGATGAAAACACCATTTGCCACATAGCTCCAACTCATAGCCACCTCGAGTGTGTCAGAATAGAACTGTGTTTTTATAGGCTTTTCCTTGATGGATTATTTTGGTTAAGTAGCTCACCAGGTCCTTCTTCCAAGGGTTTTCTGGGGAGACACGAACCTCCAACCTTCTGATGAGCAGCCAAGCATATTAAGTGTGTGCCCCTCCCAGAAAATCCTCAAGGACAGGACGACAAATTCTTGTTTTCCCTTCGAGAGGGATAAAGACTCCTCAGATCTCTTTCCTGTCTGTGTTCTTGTTCTCTGACAGGTAATTGCCTTTATGTGCATAGCTGTAATATTCAGTGCACGTGAAGTCTGAATTTTGAATCGGTGATCGATGGTGGTGGTGTTGTTTTTGCCTCCTCCAGTCTGATGGTTGTCAATTACTTCTACTGAAAAGTAGGAATGTGGCAAGAAATAGAGCCTCTGGAGGCTGCTTAGCCGCAGGCCAATAAGATCACACAAGACTCCTGTTTCCTCACCTTTGAAAAGGGTTCCAGGTGGACCTATACTTGTCTTGCTATCTGTTTTGGTGTCTTTTCTCCTCTGGTTTGAGGAATTATGGGGGTTGAGGGATAAGGGGCAGATGCTCCCTTGAGAGAACTAGCTTGAAAGCCTAAATAAACTGGGTTCCACATAAAAGAGTGGAGGGGAAGCTATGAATGAATTGCAAATAGAAAGCTGATGTGTCTCTTATCGGTCTGTTGCCTGTTGACTTTGGCTGTGAGATAATCACCATGGTTAACGTGGATCCTGGCAGCTGGTTATTATTCCTCCCCAAACATTTTCTTTCACCATTGTTTTGGCATATAAAGCCCTGAGAGAATATTAATATTAAAATCTCCACTGTTCTGCAGTGCTGTGTTTTCTCTGTATGAGCTCCCCTCCACCTCCTCATCATTTTCCCAACCCTCTCATTCTGTCTGTAACTTCCTTTAGCCCTCCCAACTACAAGGGCTAAGGAGGGACTGAGCAGAGCAGCTGTCCATTTGTGAGTTTTATTAAATGATCCACTGAATACCATTTGCTCTGAAGGATTCCTTTGTGGAGCAGTCAAAAAACAATTGCTCTAAGGTGTCCACAAACTGTACAAGGAGAACAGAGATAGGCAAAAGGGCAAGGCAAGTGTATTGAGGCTTCTTGTTTTCTACCCACAATATTAATAAGTGAACATTTTTGCTGATGCTTATTATTATCCTTTCTCCAATTGACTCCAGAATAAAGGTAAAGAAACCCTGGCACATCCTGTTTGTACACGTGTTCCATACCTGCTTCCGTGCTTTTTCTTTGTCAGCTCTCAGTTTCTGAGGAAATATTAATTTTCTTGTAAAGGTCAGGATGTTGGCTCATCCCTGCTTGGTCTAAATTTATGTGGTCTCTGAGACAGGTTTGATGCTCCATAACATCCAAATGTTTGATGCCTTAACAGGGCCCACATAGCTCTGTTCCTTTATCCTCGTATGACTTACTTAAATACATATTGGGAATGTTGTTGTTGTTATGTGCCGTCGAGTCGCCTGTGACTCATAGCGACCCTATGTACAACAGCCCTAAACTCCGCTCTGTCCTGTGCCAATCACA
>NW_006399775.1:24138113-24139866 GCF_000299155.1 Elephantulus edwardii | reverse complement strand
GGAGGGGTGGTCAGGGAGAAAAGTGCAACAATGAATGAATGGAAATCCAAAATCTCTGTAAATGTTCATTAAAATTAATAAAATGTAAAAAAACCAATCATAAAATGAATTCAAGCCATGAGTGGTAATACTTAAAGATGCTTTGGGCAGAGTGTTAAATGATCCAAGAAATATTAAAAGAAGATGGAAGGAGTATACAGAGTCACTGTACCAAAGGAATTGGCTGAACAGGAGAATGTTATGAAAGAATGTATGAGCAAGAGCCTATGGTGATGAAGGAGGAAGTTCAAGTTGCTCTGAAAGAATTGGCAAAAAACAAGGCTCCAGGAGTTGATGGAAAGCCAATTTATATGTAATTAGATCTCTTATTTCTTGCAGTAGTGTTCTGTAGCTGTCCTTATACAGGTCTTTTGTATTTCTTTGTTATTCTTCTTAGGTGCTGTCAAGTCCACAATGACTCATAACCACTCTATGAACAATGGATCTGAAATTTGCCCTATCTTGTTATCATCTTCAATATAGTTGAGCCCAGTCTTACAGTCACTGTGTCAATCTATCTCATTGAGGGTCTTCCTCTCTTTAATTGAAACTCTGCCTTTCCAAGCATGATGTATTTTTCCAAGGACAGCTCCTATTAAAAATATGCCCAAAATGTGTGAGACAAACCTTCACCATCCTTGTCTCCAAGGAATATCCTGGCTGCACTTTCTCTAAGATGTGGATGTTTGTCCTTTTGATAGTCCATGAGATATTAACTTCTCCAACACTACAACTCAAAGGCATCAATTCTTCTGTTATCCCTAGTCATTGTCCAACTTTCAAATGCTTAACAAGTAATTGAAAAGATCATGTCTTGAATTCGGTCTTTAAACTGACAACATTTCTTTTTAACACCTTAGAGAGGTCCTTTTCTTTTTATATGATATTAATGATATTGTTAGATGATTTCCACATTCTGATGGATCATCTATTTTGGAAATGGGAACAAATATGGATCTTTTCCAGTCAGTTTTCTTTCAAATTTCTTGGTATAGACTGGTACACATCCACAGCTGCATGTATTTGTTAAAATATTTAAATTGGTATTTCATCAATTCTTGGGGCCTTATTTCTTTGCCAATGCTTTCAGTGTAGCTTGAATTTCACCCTTCATCAGATGGTCCCTGATCATATGTTACTTCCTGAAATGGTTCTGTTTCAGCTAGTTCTTTTTGATACAGTGACTGTGTGTTCCTTCTATCTTCTTTTGATGCTTACGGGATCATTCAAGATTTTGCTCACAGCATCTTTCAGTATTGAAACTCAACTCGAATTTGTTTTTCAGTTATTTGTGCTTCAGAAATGCCAAGTATGTTTTCCCTTTTGATTTTCTAATTCTTGCTCTCTGCACATTTTATTGTAATACTTTGTCTTCTTACTCTGCCCTTTGAACTCTTCTGTTCAACTTTTTTACTCCACCTTTTTTTTCCCTCCATGAAGAACTCCTCTCTAGGTAAGACCACATTCCTGGTTAGCTGTTTCTTCCTGGATCTTCTGTCATTTCTTCTTTAAAGAGGTAAAAGACACGTGTGCCAAAGGCAGGGACAACACTGACACTAATTTTTAACTCTACAATAAGGGATATACCTTTAACTTGCTGGTCTGTCTGATACTTCTCTAAATCTGAACATTCACATTAAGACAGACTAGGAAGAAGGATTGGCCATCCACTTCTGAAATAGCAGGCCTCTGAAAACCCTATGTACAACAGAAC
>NW_006399775.1:24115543-24128460 GCF_000299155.1 Elephantulus edwardii | reverse complement strand
AATCTTGCTTGCATGTGAAATCAATGATATTGTTCTGTAGTTTTCACTCTCCATTAACTTGTTTTTAGAATTAATTTGAACATCTCCATTAACTTGTTTCAGTGCCACATTCCTTGTTTCCAGGTACCCTATGTGGCTTTCTTTGGTCATTTGATTCTCTCTTTAAATTTCATCTAATTGTCTTTTATTTGCACCTTATTCTGTACTTGCAAGAGAAAGATGGCCAATCACCTCCACGTGATTCTTAGCCACTGAAAACCCACTGGACGGTCAGCTGTGAGTCCATTCCAACTCAATGGAAATGAGTTTTGGGTTTTTCTGTCACAATATCAGCATTTTCCTTTCAAATGTTTTGCTCAAATAGCATGTTTGTAGGCGGTTTAATAGTCTATAAACAGTGCCATTTTTATTTAAGATGCTTTTAAAAGAATTATTCACTGAATTCGCAAATTAGAACTGGGTAGTGCATCCCTACCAAAATTCTCCACTCCTGCCAGATCATCAGAGATAAATTCTAGGACATTCTCTTTCCTGAATTTCCTGTCAGGGTGAAATAAAATGAATGTGAATGCTCTGGGAAATCCCGGACAAGACAGAAAATCTCCATCAAGAATGGAAAATTGAGTGAAGCACAAAGAATGAACAAGACTCAGTGGTTATCTTCACTTCATGGTTCTCAAAGACTAGTAGATTAATGACTTCCAAAAGAAATAGTTTTGGGGAGCTCTGGTGGCCTAGTGGTAAAGAGCTGTACTGCCAACCCAAACGCATACTGCTCAAATCCACCAGCTGCTCAGGAGGGGAAGGATTGGTAATATCCTCCTGTGCTATTAGCTGCCTCTGAAAACCCATTGGAACACACAAACCAAACCAAAATAAATAGTTTTAATAAAGTTTCACAAACCACAATTTTTTCAAAATATATCAGTCTTTGTAGAGAATTATCATACTGGGAAAGATACCAGGTAAACAAAAGAGAGGAAGACCTTCGAAGAGATGACTGACATAGTTACTACCACAATGAGCACGAGTATGACAGAGATTGTGGGAATGGTGCAGGATGGAGAATGGTTCAGATCTGTTGTTCATAGGGTTGTTTCCAGTCATAGTTGATTTAATGACACCTAACAACAACAATATACTTATAAAAGGAGCAGATACAGGGTGGAGATGATTGAGTCTGACTTTTACCTACTTCATAAAAGGGAACTCTCCCCATCAATAGCATCTATTCTGCCAAACAAATAGCTACATGGTCAGATATGTCACCCTACATGCTCCTGTGCTTATTTTTATGAATCATGGGTCCAATGATTGTTACAACTTGATTCACAGACCTTACTCACAGTTGTGGGGTTTTTTTTAGGGAAATAGGTTGAGGAGTATGGGAGGCAAAGAATATCACACAATGCAAATCCAGGTTTAGTCCATTAGTCCCAAGTCAGATTAAAAGGGCACAATTTCTCAATTAGTGACAGTCTAGGTTCTGTTCAGCAGTACAGATACACCTCTGGTTTTCTCAATCACCCAGTAAACTTTATCTCAGAGACGTTATAAGTCAGCTTTTCCTTTAGTCATCCAGCAAGCAAAATCTATAACTGTAGCCTCATTTCCAGCGTTTCTCTGTTTACATCTTGCCACAGTCTTTCACAGTCTCTTCACAGCCATCCCACCATCTCTTCACTCTCTCCACCACCATTTTTCACAGTGTGGAAAGTGCTCTCTTAGATTGGTCCCATAACTGTTGATGATTTGCAAGACCATGTGCCCACAGTTAAGGTAGCTGAAGACCATGCCCTCAACAGGGGTTAAGACAGTGGATAGAAAAGCTGTTTTTCAAAGTTCTAACACCACAATAGTTAATTTAATTTTATAAAAATATAGGGAAAACAGCTCGATGAGGGCAAGAATCATGCCAATCTTATTTTCTTCTATGTACCTAGGATCTAGTTTCGTGACTGAGACATGTTGTTGTTGCTGTTGATTGCCTTTTAGTTGGGCGCGACTAATAGAGATCTTATGAACAAAAGGCCTGAAGCCTTTCTATAACTATCGACACTTATCAAAGCTCATAGTGTTTCCACAGGCATATTGTTTAGGATGTGGAAGCCACTCCTGCTTCCAAACCTGTCTTAAACTGGGAGCTCCACCAAACACTTTCCACCATGGATAACCATTATGGTATTTGACACCCCAATGGCACAAGTTTCAGTATCACAGCAAACCCAGGTTACCTCAGTACAGCATATTGACAGAAGAGTGCTATACCACTTAGATGAATGTTCCTCCAAAATATAATAACAACCAACTTTAAATACAAAGGCCTTCCTTGAGGTCTTGCTGATTCTAAACAAGAGGCTTAAAAAAAACCAAAACACCAAACAAAAATATAGTATGTTATTATTGCTGTCGTTATGTGCCGTTGAGTTGCCTCTGATGTATAGCAACCCTATATACAGCAGCTCTGAACCCTTCCCTGTCCTGAGCCAGTCTCACTGATTCTGACAGACCAACCCCCACTGCCTCAGATACTGTATCAATCCATCTCATCTGGGATCTCCCTCTCCTGTGCTGTCCCTCCACCCTTACGAACATGATGTCCTTCTCCAAGGACTGATCTTTCCTGGCCACGTGCCCAAAGTATGTAAGACAGAGTTTCAAAAGAGAAACTTGGTTCACCTTCTTCAAGACAGACCTATTTGTTTTTTGGCAATCCATGGTATTTTCTTGCCCCCTCTTTTGTTATTTTGTGTGTGTGTGTACCGTCAAATTGGATCTGACAGGTACAGGTGGAGATTGCCCCTCCTTCTTCAGCAGAGTATCTGGTGGAGGCAATCCATGGTATTTTCAAGACTCTTCTCCAGCACCACAACTCAAAGGTATCTACTCTTCTTCTGTCATCCTTGATTATGGTCCAGCTCTCTGAAGCATAATATGTAATTGCGAAGGTCATGGCCTGGATTAGGTGAACCTTTGTCTCTAGTCTGACATCATTGTTCTTCAGCACTCTGGAGAGGTCCATGACAGAAGATTTTCCCAATGCAATTCATTTTTTAAATTTCCTGACTGCTGGTATTAAGAGTATTGATTGTGTATCTGAGCAAGTTGTAATTGCTAACAACCTCAATCTTTTTTCCATCTATTATGGTGCTGCCAATTGACCCAGTGGTCAGAATCTTTGTTTTCTTGATGCTGAGCTTCAATACATATTGAAGACGGCAGTCCTTGTCTCCTCAGTTTCAATAAGCAAGGTTGTGTCATCTGCATATAGTAGGTTGTTAATAAGTCTTCTTCCAATCCTGATGCCACACTCCTTCTCATAAAGCCCTGCTTCCTGAACGATCTGTTTTACACATGATTGGAAAGGTATGGGGACAGGATACACCCTTTATCTGCTCCTTTCCTGATTTTGAACCAGGAACCAGGAAGAAGGATCAGTAGTCAGAAAATATGGACTTGGTGACAGAAATGAGGCTGGGGATAGAATGATAGAATTCTGATGGGATACACAGGAATCATATCGATTAGATCTGTACAAGAAAACACTGGAGAATTTTCAATATCATCAGTGAAAACTAGGCCAGGTGTGTGAGGAACAGACCATCAACTGTTCATATGCAAGTTCAAATTAAAACTAAAGAAGGTTAAATTATATTCACAGGCATAAAAATTTGACCTTAATTCTATCCTCCATGAATTTAAAAGCCAACTGAAGAATAGGTTTGAGACCTTGAACACTAATGAACAAAGATCAGATAAGCTGTCAGAAGATACCAAGAGTACCATTCAGGAAGAATACAAAGTCATTACAAAGAAGGAAGAAGAAGAAAAGACCAAAATGGATGTCAAGAGAGATTCTGAATATTGCACTAGAGCACCCAGAAGCCAAAGTAAAGGGAAGAAATCACGAAGTTAAGGAGCTGAATAGAAGATTTCAAAGGGCCACTTGGAAAGACAAGGCAAAATATTATAAGAAATGTGCAAGGAGCTGGACTGGTAAATATATAGCTGGTATTTAATACATAATTGTTTAATTTAGTTTATTAATTTACACTGTATATGCAATGGCTTGATTACTTAATTATTCTCTCATTCATTTAGTTATTCATTCACTTCTTAAATGATTTAACTATTTTTAGATAATTAGCAATTTATCATAATTAAATTTGAATGCAAGTTTATCCTTGAATAAGAGCAGGAGGAAATGTGTTTAAGAATACTAAGAGTTATAATCTTGAAGAAACCTTGAAGGAGATGAATAATAATGAGGAGCACCTATACTTTATTACATAACTACTGTATACCAGATTTTCCATAAAGCAAATAATATTATATTACCTACACAAGCAGACACAGATGTTTATAGAAAGGAAATTACTTATCAACTCATATCATAACATACTTAGAAGTCTATCTGACTCCAAAAATCTAGAATTACATTCATTGCTTCTGCCTTAGGATATGAATTTGTAATGTCAGGAATGATACTACTTAATGAAAGAATATCAATCACTGAGACTTGGGCATGGCAGGGGCTGGAGGAAATAAGTTGGCTGTCGTATGATCACTGAAAAGATTGGCCAAGAGTCTAAGGGGTTCTGACAAAATTAATTTGATTCAAGTTAGTCTTAGTAGTTAAGCACTTTTTTGCTCTCTGCTCCTTATTGATCGACAGATAGTCTTCTTTTCTTGTACAACCTAAGCCACATTTCTGAGACATAATGATAAAGGTCAGATTAGATGGATTTTGCCATATTAGATACATGACCATCAGGGCTGCTTTTAACTCATGTTGGAGTTATCAGTGACCCCTTAATTGAACTCAATTACATGGTCTGTCTATATGTTAAGTATGATTCCACCAATGTCAAGTTCAATGGCACTGTCAAGATTAAGAATGAGAAGGTTGTTATCAATGGGAAAGCCATTATTGTCTTTCAGGAGATCTATCAACGTCAAGTGGGATGATACTGATGATGAGTATGTTTTAGCGTTCACTAGTGTTTTCACAACCTTAGAGAAGACTGGGGCTCACTTGAAGGGTGGTGCCAAATTGGTAATCATCTCTGCTCCTTCTGCTGATATCCTCATGTTTGTAATGGACATGAACCATGAGAAGTATGACAACTTTCTCAAGACTGTCAGCAATGCCTCCTGCACCACTGACTGCTTGACCTCTCCTTGCCAAAGTCATCTGTGACAGCTTTGGTGTTATAGAAGGATTCATGACCACAGTCCATGTGAACACCCAGAAGACTGTGGATAGTGCTTCTGGATAGCTGTAGCATGATGGCTACAGAGCTTCCCACAATATCATCCTTGCATCTACTGGCACTGCCAAGGTTGTGGACAAGGTCATCCCTGAGCTGAATGTGAAACTTACTGGCATGACTTTCTATGTTCTACCCCCTCCCTAACAAGTTGATAATGGATCTTACCTGCTTGGAGAAAGCTGACAAATATGATAACATTAAGAAGGTAGCAAAGCAGGCATCAGAAGAGCTCCTAAAGGGCATCCTGACACACACGGTAGACCAAATTGTCTCCTCTGACTTTCATAGTGATATCCACTCTTCTACCTTTAATGCTTGGACTGGCATTGCCATAAATGATCAATTTGTTAAACTAATTTTCTGTTATGACAATAAATTAAGCTTCAGCAACAGAGTGGCTAACATGGTGGTTCACATGGCCTCCAAAGAATAAGAGCCTTTGGACCATCAACCTCAGCAATAGCACTAGAAAAGAGACAGACACTCAGCTGCTGGGAAGTCCTTGTCCCAACTAGGTCTACTCCCTGCAGCCCCCACCTCTCACATTTTGAACTCCACATCCTTGACACCATTTCCACCCAGTCTCCCTGAGAAAGAGAAGAGACTTAGCCCATCTATTGATGGTCACGTACCATCAATAAAGTACACTGTACTTAGCCAAAACAAAACAAAAACAACAACACCCGTAAGCACTTTTATCTAGAAAGAAGGCAGTGAACTATATGGCAGCAAAAATCTGTGGCAGTGATTATACTTAGAAAATAGGGGGAGAGAGTAAGTCAGGAATATAATTTGAAGTAAGACCAGAATTAGCAACAGGTTGAGAGGTGTTGATGAGGAAATGGAATGGGGCCCACTTCTTTGAGAGAGAAGGTTAGAAAGATTAGGAAAGTTTTAGAAGCCAAATCAAGCAGGACTAGGTTTGGTGTGTGGTTGATATGTGCAGTAGAGTGGGAATTGACTCTCCAGCAGGTTTTAAGAGATTTTCAATCACATGGGAGAAGATTACCCCTACCTGAAGAAAGCAAAAGGTCATTACAATGACAGGGTAAAAAAGAAAAAAACTAAAATAGATGTTAGAAGGGACTCTAAAAATTGCACTAGAAAGAAAATCTACTGACTTGGGAAAAATATTTGGCAATACCATCTCAGATAAGTGTCTCATAATGAAAGCTTATGGAATTCTACAGGGCCTCTACAAGAAAAAGACTGATAACACAATTACAAATGGGCAAAAGACGTGGAAAGACTTTTCACAAAGGAAGACATTCAGACAGCCAATAGACACATGAGGACATGCTCAAAATCACTGGCAATAAGAAAGATCCAAATCTATCTCACTCAAGCAGCAGTGGTAAAGTTTAACAGGACAGCAAGCAATAAATGTTGGAAAGGATGTGGTGAGATACAAACTCTCATACATTGTTGGTGGGATCGTAAAATGGTACAACTACTCTGTAACACAGTTTGGTGTTTCCTCAATAAGCTGAACATAGAAATTCCATATGACCCAGTTATGCCAGTGCTAGGAAATTGGAACTGAAACACAAATGGAGATTTGTACACCAGTGTTCTAGCAGCATTCACCATCACAAGAACATGGAAATAGACCAGATTGAGAAATTGTGGTTCATTCACATGATGGAATACTACACAGCACTCAGGAGCAACAATTTTGATAATTACTCCATAACTTGAGAGAGACTGGAGAGCCTTATGCTGCATGAACTAATTAGTCTCATAAGGATAAATACAGCATTAGACCATTATTGTAAAAATAGAAGGATAACTAGTAATATTTGTAGAGGAGTCCAAGGAGGAAAGGGGTGGGAGCAGAGGCATGAGGATGGGTAGTGGGGGAAATCATAGGGTTGTACAATTAGGTGGGTGGAGGGAGGGGGCATAGGAAATGGGGACTATCCAGTGTGGATATAAAAAGACAAGGTAATGGTGGGCATAGTTCAATGGTGATTAATTTCACAAAATGCGATGAATGGAAATTATTATATAAAACAGTATGAATGAATGATAGTGTGAAACACAATGTATATGAATCTTGAATTCATACTAATATAAAATAAAAATTTTAAAAAAAATTTAAAAAGAGGCAAAAATAATGGAAAGAAAGGATAAAGTAAAAGAGATGAACAGAAGATTTTGAAGAGCAGCTAGATAAGGCAAAGCAAAATATTGTAACAAATTGTGCAAATAACTGAGGTTAGAAAATAAAAAGAGAAGAATTTGCTTGGCATTTCTCAAGCTGAAAGAATTGAGAAACAAATGCAAACATTGAGTTGCACATTGTAGGATGCTGTGGGCAAAATCTTGAATGATGCAGGAGGCATCAAAAGATTATGAGAGTCACTGTATAAAAAAAAGAATTGGATGTCAGTGAAATATTTCAAGAAGTACCAAATGAGCAAGAACCAACAGTAATGAGGGAAGAAGTTTAAGATGCACTGAAGGCACTGACAAAAAAAGACTCCAGGAATTGATGGAATACTAAGAAATATGTTTCATTAAACAGATCTAGCCCTGGATGTGCTCACTAACTATGCCAAGAAATTCAGAAGACAGGTACCTGGCTAACTGACCGACAGAAGTCCGTATTTGTTCCCCAAAAAGGTGAGCCAGCAGATTGTGGAAATTATCAAATAGTATCATTAACTTCACATGCAAGTAAAATATGACTGAAAATTATAGTAAAACAGCTAGAAGACTATCTAAAAATGGCTAGCTCATAGGCAGGGAACTACTAGAAATTCAAACCGATTCAGAAGAGATCTTGGCACCAGGGCTAGCATTTCTGATACCAGATAGATCTTGGCTAAAAGTAGAGAATACTGAAAGATGTTTATTGGTGCTTTATTGACTATTCAAAGACATTTGACTGTGTGGATCAAAACAAATTATAACTAACATTGAGAAGAATAATTGTACTAAAAAGAATTGGCTGATCTGGAACCCTTTCAGGAAGCAGTAGCACATGATCAAGAACCAATAGTAATGAAAGAAGTTTAAGCAGCACTGAAGGCATTGGTAAAGAAAAAAAAAGTCCCAGAAATTGATGGAATGCCATGGACTGCTAAGAGAACAAATGTGCTTTGGAGAAAATGCAACCAGAGTGTTCCTTAGAGGCAATAATGATAATACTTTGTCTCACATACATTGGGCATGTTATTAGGGGAGACTAGCCCTTGAGAAAAGCCATCATGGTTGGAAAAGTAGAGTGGAAGACTCTCAACTAGATGGATTGACACAGTAGCAATGGACTCAAGTATATCAGAAATTAGAAGTATGTCACAGGATAAGTAGGGTAACATTTACATCTGTTGTTCATAGGATCTCTATGAGACATAGTTGACTTGGCAAAACCTAACAACAACAACAGCAATAGGGAACCACTCACGCCTTAAAATGATCAACTACAGAAGATCCAATGGATAGCATTTGCCTGAGAATGAAGCTCAGAAGGCAGGAAGCAATAGCACAGGATTGATGAGAAGGAGAATCATAGGGGGGAAGTAAGAGTAGAAGAGTGTAGTTACATTGTGGGATTGTAATTAATGTCATTATAATGCATATGAAGGGTTGAGGGGAAAATGAAGTCGTTTTCGTAAACTTTCATTCAAATAAAAAATTTTCTTTTTGTGTTTTTTATTTCTTTCAAATCAAAATTTTTAAAAGTTAAAAAAATACCACAACCAACCCAACAAACCCAAAGATCTTATAACATGTGCCTCCTCTTCAGTTGTCAGGATCATAAGAGAGAAAGAATTTATGCCACACCATTTGGATGCTGAAACTATAACTTCTGAGGTCTTACTCTTATGTACTGTGACTTTCCTTAAAACCATGGTTTGAAAACTTGGGAATGAATCTGTGAATATTCTTATTTAGAAAATGCAGCCCTGTGAGCCTGGAGGACATTATGCTGAGTGAAATATCTCAGTCACAAAAGGGCAAATATTGCATGGTGCCACTGCTGTAAAATGGGACTGGTATCAGGGTGGGGGTAAGACTGAGAAAACTGGATAAATTGTGTATACTGCACTGAAACAGATGAGGGACTGAATAATTTAAAAGCGATGTATGATAGGGTATTATGGTTATCACAAGAGTCCACAATTAAGGTTGCATAGTAGAATGTACTTGGGGCTGTGGGAGGGGTGCGGGGGCATTGTGTACCAGGGAGGGAGTCTTTCTTTTACTTTTGAAAGAGAGGCGCGAACTGGGGGGTGAGGGGAGAGGGCTGGGTGGGGAGAGAAGTGCAGCAATGATGAATGGTAATCCAAATTCTCTGTAAATGTTCATTAAAATTACTAAAAAAATAAAATAAAAAAAAAAGAAAAGAAAATGCAGCCCTGGACGAGGAAGGCAGATTGGTGTTGATGGAATAGTACACACTAGTGATTGTAGGGTAATCAACTCAACTCATTGCTGTTGATTCAGAACCAACTCTTAGCCGAGCTTCCATTGAATTTTCAAGGCTGTACATTGTATAGAGAAAGAATGTTCTTCCTTTCTCTCGAGAAGCAACTGGTGGACTCAAACTACCAGAGGTACAGCTTTTGTGTTAGCAGCACAACTCCTTACACACTATACCTCCAGCAGTCTCCTGTAGGGCAATAGGGCACCATTGCAACTTTCACTGGAGGGAGGGATTGTGAGTTTAAAGGAAAGTAAGAAGACATGCTCTTAAAACAGTTCTTTATTTCATGAGTTCCTTATTTTTCAATGCTACATAGTATCCCATTGAAATATAATGCAAAATGGATGACCCTGGAGGACATTATGCTGAGTGAAATATCTCAGTCACAAAAGGGCAAATATTGCATAGGGCCACTTTTGTAAAACAGGACTGACATCAGGATTGAGAGAAGACAGAAAAGGAGGGGAGGAATAATGTACATTGCATTGAAACAGATGAGGGAGAGAACTGTTTAAAAGGGATATATGAATGGGTATTCTCGTCATTACAGAAGTCCAGAGTGAAGGCTGCATGGACTTGGGGGGAGGGATTGCATAACAATGAAAGAGTTTTTCTTGCTTTTCAAGGAGAAGAATGAATTGGTGGAGAGGGAGTGGGCAAGGAGAGAAGTGCAACAATGAATGACTGGAAACCCTGTCTCTGTAAACTTTCCTTAAAATTAATTAAAAAAAACAAAAAACAAAAAACTCCAAAACCCCAGTTCTTTATGTAGAAAGGAAGTAGATTTTGCCTTTTTGCTAAGGCCCTATATGTTTCCAGGCTGTGTTTTGTTATCTATGTTTTCTTTTGGGGAACATGGTGATATTGATCTCACAGTTAATTAGATCAGTGTCATCACTTGCATTGTTCTCATTCTGTTGGATCTATTTGCATGAAAAATAGAAGTAGATAATCTTCCTTTCTTTTTAACTAGGTTGAGTTGCTTTTTCTCCTTTTTAGAATCTCTTTTCATTAACAGTTGTGAGGTTTAATAGGGAAGCAGGTTAGGTTGAGGGTGAGTGGGGAGGTAAAGGATATCACATTAGGAAGGTCTAGGTTTAGCAGTCCCAAGCCAGGTTAAGAGCTAGGCATAATTCCTCAATTATTTTAGATAGCTTCTCAGTCAACAGAAAGATACCTCTGATACAGGAACCTCTGGCCCCAAAGATTGGTTGATGCTTTCTCTCTTTTGTTGGTGTTCCCATCTCAAGGGATTTGGCCCTGGCACCACCTGGCTCAGTCTAGCTTCATCAGGTCATGCCTTACCACAGTCTCTCTATAGTTTAGTTAGCTGTCTCTTATGTTGGTTTTGCAGCTGTTGACAAATGTTGAAGATGTTGATCAAAGGCAAACCATGTGTCTACAATTGAGGCAGCTGAAAACTAAGCCATTCTCAAAAGTCCTAACCACACCTTGATATTCCTTGACTTTTCTATCTTCTTTGTGTGCATATCTCTACATGTGTTTTGCTATTTTTGAACACATCAGCCAGAAATTATTAGGTTTAGGATTCTCCATACTCAGGTCTCAATAACATAACAAAAGAAAACTCTTACCTAAACAGGGTTGACTATTTAAGTATGTTGTTGTGTGCCTTCCAGTCAGAATCAACTCATACCTGACCCAACAGCAGGATTTCAGAGGCTGTAAACTGCATGGCAGGAGATTGCCAATCTTTAAGGATGAGCTTCTTATTGACATGTAATTTAGAGCGTCATCCACATATTAGAGCGTTGGGAGAAAATATCAAGCCAAGATGAGAATGACTTAAAGTGGCCGACAAGACCAAAGGCTCAACAAAGTCTTTTAACTTGTGACACTAGTCTTTAAAAAATTTCCTGTTTGGAGGAAAATGCGCAACAATGAATGAATGGAAATCCAAGCTCTTTATAAATTTTCATTAAAATCTAAAAAAAAAAAAGAAATTTCCTATTCATTACACAGATCATTTCCATCTATGCTTAATCAGAATGCAACTTGTACAAGAGAAACTTTCTGTACTGAAAATTGTTCTGATGTTAATAAACATGTATATAAATATATGTATATATTTGTAGGCTTTTCCTCTGTTTAAGACTTATCGGAGAGCTAGACCTAATATAAACATTACTTTGCAACAATGCAATTTGGGAAGAGGATTCACATATATGTCACTAATTTGCTATAAGCAGGGGAGATATGGTAGAGAATGAATTTCCATTGTCAGTTAGAATCTTGTTTAAATACCAACTCCACTCTAACTGGTGGTGTAACCTTAATAACCCTGTTTTTGCAGTTACAAAATGCACACAGCACTATTCTCAGCACTCTAATTCTCGTTTATTAAAATGTCACTGTGTATAGAATAGGTTCAGCAAGGTAGAAACTAACTGCCTTTTAGTTGATTCTGACTAATAGTGCCCTAAGAGACAGAGTAAAATTTCCCATAGCATTCCCTAGGCTATAAATCCTAACCCTGTGGAGCAACTGGTGCATCTCTGACCTTTTAATTAGTAGAGACAGATGTCTTAACCACAGTGTCAGAAGAGAGCTCAAGTAAAGTAAGAGATTTCTGTCAACTATTCATTAAATACTAATTCCATTCTTCTTTCCCCATCTCTTTCCATTCCCTTATAAACCTGTTGTCATCCAGTTGATTCTGACTTATAGCAACTCTATAGGGCAGAGTACGTAACTGTACCACAGGATTTCTTAAGCTTTAATCTTTATGGAAGTAGATGATTTTATTTTTCTCTTAATTCGAGGCTGGTGGATTTGAACAACAGAACTTTTTAAGTTTAGCAGTTAAAAGCTTTAACCATATCATCACAAAGGCTCCTATCTTTTTCTCAGTCCTTCAAACTAAAACTTCACTCATTGCCATCATGTCAGAACTGACTCATAGCTGACTCTGCAGTGAGTTTACAAAGCTATTAATCTTACAGGAGGAAATTACCCATCTTTCTCCTGCAGAGCAACTGGTGGATTCGAATCTCTGTACTTTTATGTACAACAAAGTCACCAGAGCTCCTCTCTCTATGGCATGTTGTTATTAGGTGCTGTTGAATTAAGCATGACTCATAGCAGCCTTATGAACAACAGATCGGAATCCTATCCTATCCTATCCTATCCTATCCTATCCTATCCTATCCTATCCTATCCTATCCTATCCTATCCTATCCTATCCTATCCTA
>NW_006399775.1:24114089-24115168 GCF_000299155.1 Elephantulus edwardii | reverse complement strand
ATTGTTGCACCCTTCTCCCCGCACAAACCCCTCCCCCCTCCCCCACCCATTTGCTCCTCTCCTTGAAAAGCAAAAGAAAAACTCCCTCATGAAATAGTCAGTACTCTTCTTCAACACCACAGTTCAAAGGCATCAATTCTTCTCTGCTATCCTTATTCATTGTTCAGTTCTCAGCAGCATAACAAGTGACTGAAAAGACTGTGACCTGAATTAGGAGCACCTCAGTCCTCAAATTAACATCATTGCTCCTTAATAATTTGGAGAGGTCCCTGACTACAGACTATTCCTAGTATAATGCATCCCCTGATCTTCTGAATGCTGATACTAAGGGTATTATTAATTGTAGATCAAAGTAGGATGAAATTGTTGACAGTTTCAATCTTTTCTCCATCTATCACGTTGTTTCTTGTGGCCCAGT
Source organism: Elephantulus edwardii (assembly GCF_000299155.1). Taxonomy (NCBI): domain Eukaryota; kingdom Metazoa; phylum Chordata; class Mammalia; order Macroscelidea; family Macroscelididae; genus Elephantulus; species Elephantulus edwardii. The sequence continues at coordinate 24,114,750 of NW_006399775.1, read as the reverse complement.
GGTGAGAATTTTTGTTTTCTTGATGATGAAATGTGATTCATATTGAAGGCTGCAGTGTTTGATCTTCTGTAGTGAGTGCTTCAAGTCCTCTTCAGTTACAGCAAGCAAGATTATGTCATTTGCATAACAAAGGTTATTGAGGAATCTTCCTCCATTACTCCATTACTGATGCCATGTTCTTCATAGAGTTCAGTTTCTCAAATAACTTGCTCAGCATACAGATTGAATAGGTATTCTTCAATAGAATATTCTTTTTTAAAAAATTATTATTAATTTCAATGAAAATTTACAGAGACTTTGGATTTTCATTCATTCATTGTTGCACTTTTCTCCCCTCCCAACCCTCGCCCTCTTAGAAAAGTAAAAGAAAAATTCTTCCATTGTTTTACAATCCCTCCCCCCAGGTCCACTCCACTATGCAGCCTTCACTCTGAATTCCTGTCATGACAAAAATACCTAATCACATATCCTTTTAAACAGTTTTCTCCCTCATCTGTTTCAATGCAGTATACATTATTTATCCCATCTTTCTCAGTCTCCCCACAACCCCGAGGTCAGTCCTGTTTTACAACATTGGCACCATGCAGTATTTGTCCTTTTGTGACTGGGATACTTCACTCGGCATAATGTCCTCCAGGGTCACCCATTTTGAATAATATTG
>NW_006399775.1:24101931-24112581 GCF_000299155.1 Elephantulus edwardii | reverse complement strand
TCTCTTTGGGGTATATTCCCAGTAGTGGAATTGCTGGATCAAATGGTACCTGTATTTGCAACTTTTTGAGAAAGCGGCATACCGTCTTCCACAGTGGTTGCACCATTTTACACTCCCACCAACAGTGAATAAGGGCCACAGTTTCTCCACAACCTCACCAGCATTTGTTGCTTGCTGTTCTGTTAAATTTTGCTATTCTGACTGGGGTGAGATGATATTTCATAGTTGTTTTGTGAATAGGTATTTTTAAGTCATGTAGTGATGCTCTGTTCACACAATAGCCTCTTGGTCTAGGCATAGGTTTTTCATGAGCACAATTAGGTATTCTGGGACTCCGATTCTTTTCAATGTTAGTCATAATTTGTAATGATCCACACAGTCAAATGCCTTTGCGTTGTCAATAAAGTACAAATAGACATTTTCCTAGTATTCTTCACCTTCAGCCAGGATCTATCTGATATCAGCAATTATATCCCTGATGCAATGGCTTTTTCTAAATCCAATTTGAAAGTCTGGCAGTTCCATATCTAAGTTGTTTTTGAATGATCTTCATCAGTATTTTGCTTGCATGTGATATCAATTATATTGCTCGATAATTTCCACATTGTGTTGGATCACCTCACTTGGTAACAAATATGGAGTCAGTTGTCCAGGTAACTGCCTTCCAAATTTCCTGGCATAGATTGATGAGCATACCTATGGCTGCATTTGTCATTTGAAACATGTAATTTGATATCCTATCAATTTCTAGGATCTTATTTTTTGCTGATGTCTTCAGTGTAGCTTGAACTTCTAGCAACTGGCTTTTGATCACATGATACTTCCTGAAATATTTCTGTGTCAGACAATTATTTTTGGTACGATGGTTCTTGTATTCCTTCCATCTCTTATTGATATTTCTTGGATCATTCAAAACTTTGCCAATAACATCTCTAATTACAACAATTTGAGGCTTGAATTTGTTTTTCAATTCTTTATATAGGCACTAGTAATTTTTAAAAAACATTTATTTTATATAAGTTTACTTACAAAGTTTTTATACATTTTGTTTCATACTATTCTTCACATTGTGTTTCATACACTCATTCTCATTCATTATGTTTTATAAAGTTAATCATTAGACTATGCCTACCCGTACCCTGTCTCTTCAGGTCTCCACTGGATAAAGAGATGATCAGTTTCAGCACTAGATTTTTCTGTTCAATGGCTTTTACACAATTTCCTGTACCACCTATGACATTCTTCACATGGGGCAGTTTGTTTCTGATACATAAGTAACTCAAATCCACCTCCATCAGGTTCATTTCATACTCTTCATGGTCCCATATACAAAACTATACAAAAAACATTTGGCCTCCAAAAATTACTCTCAGGTTAGAAAATTTTTTAAAAAAATCCTTTTGGTAATCACTCTACCAGTTTTAAGAAAAGAAGAAAAGAAATATTCTTGAAGCACTTACGTAACTATCTGGTTTTAGATTTGTGTATTAATTGCGTGTTAATTTATTATTTTTCATGTTTTGTCATTTCCTTATTCCTTTTTTTTTCCTTCCCCCCCCCGATGGTAAAATAGTAAAAGCAGATTTATTGGAAAGTTACATCCCTAAAGGGACAGACTTCCCACCGTGAAAGGAAGTATAGAGGAGAGGCTCCATGCTAGTGAGGTGAGGCTCTGTTTATAGTCTTCTTCTCTGAGAGGACCTCCAGCCTGGAGTCTGTTCTCTGATGTCATTCATTTACCCAAAGTGTCCACTACTTCTGACATCACTCATGTGTCCAACACACCAGTTCTATGCATGTCAATATTGGCTTCCTGGTTCTGATAGCTCAATTTTCTAAGCATAGACTTTTGTGTCTTGGTTCTAATCCTAACATTTCCCCCTGCACAGAGAAGGCACCTAAAATCATTGAGGGTTTTAGATGATGACCACTCTAGCTGCTTCATGCTGAAATTGGGTATTGTCCTGCCTACAGGAGCTCTGAATCTCTCCATAACCCTACTGCTGTGGGTTCCTAAATGTTTTGGCCACTTTGCCAAGTGGGCTGAGAGGCATAGGGTTAGTAGGGATGATTGAATGAGATGGTGTCTGTTCTTGGCCATTTGATTAGCATTGAATATTTGGAGCCAGGAAGACACAAACTTTATTGGATTAAACAAGTACGGTTTAAAAAGTAGGCTTAATTTCAGATTTATCATGAAGAACTTTAAGAATTAGGAGCTGATTGATTTAAGAGATTTGGTTTGTTAGTGGTTTTGAAATAAAAAAGTTATCTATGGTTATTAACTGGAAAGAGTAGCAGTAGGGTAGGACACTTTTACTGTAGAGAGTTTACTATTAAAGATTTGTATAAAAAACATTAAAAGATGTAGGCTAAAGCCTAGGGCAAGAGTGCCTTTACTCCTTTGGTTTGTTTGAGAGTAAGCCTTTTTGAAAAATAGATTAAAAAATTTTTTTTTAATTTTAGCAAGTTTAGTTTGTTAACGTTCTTTTCTAGTAGAAAGAGAAGGGTTGGGTCTCTATATTTTTGTTGGGCCAACCATCTGTTCTGACTATGAGACATGAGGCTTGGGATAAGGAGTTGTCAAAGATTTTGAGCAGCTCTTATTAGCTAAAATGAAACATCTTGACTGAACACGTCTAGGGTCACTCACATGTGATAATGTTGGTACAAGTGGCAGCTGCAACAGGGCTTAGGCTCTTTGGGGTTTTGGGTGGTTTTTTTTTTTTTTTTGCCTTTCCCACCAGATGGGCATGGTGATTTCCTCTGTGTTCCTTTCAGAACACAGGGCAATCACATGCCCAGTGCTCACACTCACTTAAATTGAGGGCATGGATTTATGGGAGGCTTTCACTGGCACATTTGGCTCACCCTGGCTGTACACTTATTGTTGTGTCCTGGTTTCCTATTGTAGAAACTCCAACTTTAGGTTGTTTTGGGGTGAATTTAGGTGTCTGCTTTCTGAATGCTTTGTATATCCAAGACTAGGAGCTTGCTCTTTGGCAGTCCCTCTCCAAAACCTTTATGTCTCTGTTGTTAAAACAGTAGTCATGGCTTCCAAAGGGTTATTTTAGACTGACTTAGAGCCTTAATGCTACCTTTTGGGAACATTCTTGTGACTATTAAAGCAATTTTAATAATAGAAATGGACATTTATGACAATAGCAACATCATGGGAGTTTAGATTTATAGATCTCTGAATCACTTTGGTAATCCTGAATACAGCTGGCCTTTCTTTTACTTCAGTTACTTTAGTTACCTTAGTAAAGTGAAAAGGTTTAAGGTAGGTAGCTTGTTTTCTTTCCAGAAGGTAAGCCAGACTCTGTGCTAGCTTGTCTCAGGATTTGTGGTAAGGCAAAACAAATCAGTCTATATCTTCTGATTGTTGATGTCCAGAAGTCTAAGTCTGTGGTAAGGAGTGTGTTAGTATTCTAAGAGGTAGGAGTAACAGAGAAAGCCATCTTGGGAGAAGACCGAGGTTCCTGGAGACTGAGAAGAGAAAAGATTTGTAAGTCCCTATGAACAATGAGGTCAGCTTCCCTACTCCTTGACAATTCTCCCTTCTCCAAAATGTCTAACACGTTAAAGGAATCTCCAATCTTATCCATGGTTCCCATGCCATGAGTAATTTTTTTCAAAAAGGAAAAAGTAATAGCTATCAGTTACATAACTTTTAGTGTTTCTGTGTGGTGATTCCATTAATACGGTTAGCTGTTAACTGAAAGTTTGGAGGTTGTAGTCCACCTAGGATCATTTGGTCAGAAGACCTGGTGATCTAGATCTCCAAAAGCAGCACTGAAAACACAACAGAGCACAGTTCAAGTCTGAATCCAGAATTGACTCAAAGCAACATTTTGAAAAGAATACATAGTTTTAAAACCATCTCCAAGCACTGTTGAAAATGTACACATATTTTTATTAATTCACCTATTTCTTCACATTTTTCCCACTGTAATTTGAATATATTTAAAGATACTATTTTGGATTCATGTGGAATTTGTATATGAATAAGGAATAAGATTGGAATTATGCACACACAAACACACATGCATACACATTGGTACTGTAGTAGATTTATCAATATTATCACATTGATCAATATTATCACATTAATCCAGTGACTCTAGATGTGGTCAGTAAAGATGTTTAATTTTAGTTAATAAGAACCACTCAAAGTCTTTGACAACTCCTTGTTCCAAGTCTCATATCTCATAGTCAAAACAGATGGTTGGCCCACAAAAAAAAAAAAAAAAAAGAATAGAGACCCAACCTTTTTTCTTTGTACCAGAAAGAAAAACAAACGTGTACTGTCCTAAGTACAAACAGTTGTCTAATCTTAACAAATCTGAAAGGGAACTCTAGTGGTGTAATCTATTAAGTTGGACTGCCAATTCAAAGGCTGAGGTACTCTGGCAGTTCAAATCCATTAGTGGTTCTTTGAGAGAAAGAAGGGCAATCTTCTTTCTTGTAATCTGTAGCCTGAGAAACACAATGGAGAGTCAGCTAGAATGAGCTTCTTACTCAATGCTAAAGAATTAGATTGTAATTTGACTTTTTTTTGTACTTTGTACTTTTTTTGTTTTCAATTATTTTGACTATGAGACATTTTCTAAAATTTGCTTTTATTTTACATTGGTTTGCATATGAAATTCATATACATTGTATTTTTATACAATCATTTCTATATATTGTTTTATAAAATGAATGACTATTTTTTAATCTCCTTCAGCCAATTTGTTTGACATTATTTTTTTAAGAACTGAACTTTTTAATATTAACAGTCATCTTTATCAAACATGCTTTTTCATATAACTTTAATAAATTTATGGATTCATTACTTTATTATATTGATCTATTTATAAATACTTTCACCAGTGCCAAGTTTGAGAATCACCTACATTTTATTTCTTACCAATGAGGTTGATTTTCACCTCATTGGAGTTCTTCCTTTTGAGAATTAGTGATTTTCACAATGTATACACCACGAGTTATTTTGTTATGTTAGGTGCCATCAAATTGACTATAACACATAGTCAAAGAACAACAAATCTGAGCCTTGTTGTATCCTATGCTGTCCTCAAAATTGCACTTATGCCTGAGTCTATTGTTACAGTTACTGTGCCTAATCATTTCTTTGAAGGCCTTCCTCTCTTTCACTGACCTTTTCTAGTATGATGTATTCTTCCAAAGACTGGCCTCTCCTGACAACATGTTCAAAGTATGTGAGATGGCATTTCACTAACCTTGCCTTCAAGGAGCATCCTACTTACACTTCCTTCCATTTGACTAATTTTTCTCTACTGCTTGCCATTTTTGGCTTTGTTTGCAAACCCACTTATGGCATAGGCTATGGCTTCTACATCTCAACATCAAAAGGTCCTTACTACAGGACCAAATGTCAACATTATGATAATTGGAGAAAGGATTGAAGCTATCAATGATTTATAATCGTGCTTGGATCAACAATCAACACCCTTGGTACCAGCAGTCATGAAATCAAGAGATGTATTTCACTAGGCAAGTCTGCTGTAAGGACCTCTCCAAATTACTGAGAAGCAGTTTGAAGACTAACATGCACCTAATTCAGACCATAATATTATCAATCACTTTGTATGTATCTGAGACTGAGACAATGAATAGCGATTACAGAAGAAAAATTGATGCCTTTAAGTTGTGTTGGAAAAGAGTACAGAATATCCAATGGACTGCCAAAAGAACAAACAGATATGTCTTGGAGAAAGTGCATTTGGGTCCTCCCTGGAGGCAAAGATGGTGAAACCTTATCTTTTATACTCTGGACATGTATGTAGCTGGGCAAGGCTATTCCTTGGAAAGGGATATCATTCTTGGGAAGACAGAGGGTTAGCGAAAGAGAAGACCCTCAATGAAATGGATTGACATAGTGACTGGCAATGGACCCTAGTGCATCAGTAATGACGGATGGTACAGCACAGAACAGAGTTCAGGTCTATTGTTCACAGAGTTGTTATGAGTTGTACTTGACTCAATGATGCCTAATAACAATAATAGCAACAACAACAATAGGGCTTCTAGATTTGTTCCCATTTTATCTCTTATGATAGTGTGAGTGTGTGTGTTCAGGTCTGATCTTGATAGTTTTGGATTTTAACTTCTAGTTCTCTGATCTACTTTGAGTTGTTTGTGTGTGTGTGTGTGTTGTGGGATGTGGATCTTATTTAAGTTTTATGCAGGTAGATGTCTAGTTTTGCTAGCACTATTTAAAGAGGTTATAGTTTTCCCACTTAATGGTTTTTATTTCTTTGTCAAATACCAGGTAGTTAAATTGTTAGTGTTTTAATTCTATTTCTGTGCTATATAGTTCCCGTGCTTGGGAATATATCACGACCCAAGATGTAGGAGAACAGAGAAAGAAAGAAAGTAATGGAGATGCATAGAGAAGTTGTCTGGCCTTCTTGGAAACATGATTAAGTACATAGAAAAAAACCACAACAGTTATTTAAACAGAACAAGGAGACCCTTCATCATTTAAAATGAGGTAAAGTATGCATCAGGTTTGCTTCCTTTCCTCATATGTATTCAATATGTATCCTAGACAAATGAGTTGAGAAAGTAGACTATATGAAGAAGATTTCATCATTGGGATTGGAGGAAGACTCAATAATGATTTATTTTATGCAGATGACACAATCTTGCTTGCAGAAATTGAAGAATATTTGAACTATTTATTGCAGAAGATAAAAACCTACATTTTTTAATATGGATTGCACCTCAATCTCAAGAAAACAAAAATCCTTGCAATTAGACCAATAGGCAACATCATGACAGAGGAAAGATTAAAGTTGTCAGTCATTTTATTTTGCTTTGATCAACACCTATGGTAGCACCAGTCAAAGAATCAAAGGATGTGGTGCACTGCACAAATCAGCTCTCAAGGGCCTCTTGAAAGCACTAAAGAGCAAGGATGTAAGTTTAAACATTAAAGTGTGCCTGATAGAAGCCATTGTATTTTCAATTGCTTCATATACCTGTAAAGGTGAATAATGAATAAGGAAAATAAAAAAAATGATGCTTTTGTTGAAGAACAAAACAAGAACAGGAAGCGCTAGTGGTGCAGCTCATGAGGAGTTCCACTACTAATCTAAAGACTGTGTCTTTGGAGCTTCCAATCCACCAACGACTCCTTGAGGAAAAGATGAGCAACATCATTCTGTGCAGTGCACAGCCTTGGAAAGCAACTGGTGGATTATATACGAGTCAGTGTCAATTTGAGTGCAATGAGTGAGTGAGTGAATCTAAAGAACATACAATTCTATCTCGGAGGAAGTACGATCAAGGTGCTTCTTGGAGGCAAACATGTTGAGAATATATCACATACTTTGGGCATGCTGTCAGGAAGTACCAGTCCTTAGATAAAGAACTTTGGAAAGTTGAAAGTCAGCAAAAAAGAGGAAGACCACAATGTGCTGGATTGATACAGTGACTGTAACAATGGAAGAGATTATGGGGATGATATGTTAGAGTAAGGTTTTAATATGTGTTCATAGGTGTCTTTGAATTAGAGTAGACTCAAAGGCACTTACCAGCAACAATAACAACAACAACAACAACCTGGAAATAGAGTTGTCTGATGGGAGGAAAATTCCCTAGAATATCATTTTCCTTAACTCATGATCTGGGCTGTGGTCCAACCAGTGCAGACTTGGGTAGCCTTTTTCTCTACTTTTTAAATGAGGACTTATTCTTTTTGATATATTGATGATTATTTATTTAGGAATGACTCTTGGCCTAGAAGGGTACACCTGAATGGCCAATGCCATATGTAGAAGCTGGGCTTGTCATGTATGTAGTTTCTAATGGATATTCATCTATAACTAAGTGCCACACTAATTAGGTCTACACAATGCACCTAGGATAACATAATCATTCTGGTTTCCTGCAATCTTTTGTAGAAGGGAAATGAGATTGTATGTGTTGCTCTGATGCTTATACATACAGTAATAGCTATCCAGTGCTGGCAGTGGTAAAAAGAACTCCCAGAAACTGTCACAAGCAACAGTTCTAGTATGAACTCAAAATTTATCGGTATGCAGGTCATGATTTGCATTAGTCAATCATGATTCAGTAGAGGTAGATGGACAAAGAATAAAACAATTTTATTTGTGGGTCACAATTTTATTGTGGGAGCTTTGGTGGCCTATGGATAAGAAGCTGCATTGCAATCCCAAAGAAACATGGTTCAAATCCACCAGCTGCTCTGTGGGAGAAAGCTGGGCAGTCTCCTCTTGTGCAATTGGCTGGAGAGTCAGTTATGGGCTGGCTTGGACTCAACATAGTAACTATTAAAAACAAAGATATGCATAGATTTACTTTTTTCAATTAGAGAGTGTTTTCAAGGTGGCTTTAAATTGTCCACTGCAGTGTCCCCAAAATTAAACTGATGGCTTAGAATTCACAATGAAAAATGAAGCTCCAGAAAGAAAGAATTAAATTTCTTAGAAAGGCAATTTTGCCTTTTCTGTATGGCTTTACCACTGAAAAGTCTGTTTAGTTTCCAATGACCCTGAACAGTAAGAGCGGAAGTTGGTCTTTATTTATTTCACAGTATCTTTCAAATTTCTCTTTAAATTTCTTGTGATGAGTGACTTAATTATATTTGATTGTAAAAAAAGACTGAAAAAGATGAAGACCAGACAGGACTTTGACTAGGTCATGAGGCCTGTAACATACGCAGAAGCAAACTCCATAGAGATTTTAAAACAAAGAAAAGGGGAACATGTTAAGAATTCCAAACTCACAGCAGTTTTGCAGAGAAAAGCTAAGCTTAACCAATAGTTATTTTATCTGCCAAAACACAATGGTTTTTGCTTTTTGCACATGAGGACTATTGGAAGCTATAACATTCAGTTTAACCCAGCCGAAATTATCTCTCTCCATGATTAGAAGTTACCATATAACTCAGAAGAAATTGTGGTGAAAATTCTTTGGAGCTTTAATTTTCAATTTTGGAAATCTCAAACCTAAGAGGTTACTGAGTCAGATTTCAGAGCCAAGCAGTGAAATCCAATATAACTCTGTAGTGTGAGGAGAAACAAATGAATTTATTCCCAGAGAGATCTTTTATCCTTGAAAGATAAACTGAGAAGAATGGCTCCTGGTCTTTCAGATGTTCAAAGAATTAAGAAGAAAGTCTTGCCTTAAAACAATTAAAAACAAGCACACAAAACATGTTTAGTGGCATCTTGAAGTCTGATCCTATTTCCTTCTGAAAATTTTATCATCTCTGTGCACCTCTAAGATCCAAGACTCGCTACAGGCAACTTTAATGAATGAACAGCAAGTACTAACTCAAGTCTGCATTCGAACTTATATGTCTCATTGCCTGTCACAAGGAAGCTTCCTGAACATTTTGTACTTTTAAAAACTGTGATTCATTAAAAATAAAGATTTTCCTTTTAGGTCACCATTTCTTCTGGCAGACTGAGCCTAAAGTGCACTTTATTTCCCTTTAATTTAACAGCTCCAGCAGCTTTTCCAGTTAAATCGACTGTTCATTATTGAGCCCCATTTATGAAGGGGCTGTGCAGTGCAGTTTAATGAATCCTTGGCACAAAGATCCCTTTCAGGGCTGGGAAAGAATAGAGGCTGTTCAGGCCCTGTAGGGCTGTATGTCAAAGCCAGCCCATAATGCCTGTCAGCCAAGGGCAGAAATTCCCACTGATATAAGAATGTGCAAGAAATCAACTTTCACCACCGATGCGCAGATTAAGACATGATCAGGAAATGAGACTGTAGGTTTAGAACAGTGACACCTGTTTGAACAGAGCGATTTTCTCATCCGTTGATCACTGTGTGGCTGGGTGGGGGCTGGGAAGAACAGCAGCTTCAAAGCTCTCTCTGGTCCTCTGAGAGCCTGAGAGAGGAAGGGAGGACCATTGTGGATGGCAGCATCTTTGGGCTGGACCCTCTGCTAAGGCATTTATTTTTCTTTTTTGCACTTTTTCTCCTTTAATCTTTATAATAAACTGATGAGGATAATTTACATATGACAAATGAGGAAAATGAGGCTCAAGTGTTCTAATTTCCAGTTAGTCATAGCTGTTGTTAAGTGCTATCAAGTCAGAACCAACTCATAGCTGACTCTCGAGTGGGCAGAGTGGGTTTTCAGAGGCTGTAAATTGCATGGAAGGATTTTTCTCCTGTGAAGCAACTAGTGGATTTGAACTGTCTGCCTTTCAGTTGACAGCACAACCACACTGATAATTTGTCCACTAAATGGCAAAGATGGGGTAGAACATAAGCTCTGCTGGCTCCAGGATGTACACCTTTCCCTCTACTCTGAACTTGAGGCTCATCAAATATGTTTGAACCTTTGGAAGTCTAGTCTTTAAGAATACTTTGAAAATTTTAATTGTGTGCAAGTATATATTGAGCTCCTACTATGTTGTCTGTATAAATGGTATATATTGAAGTTATGGGCAGATGAGATACTGGAATAAAAAGATATGAGGGGAGTGGTCTATCTTTAGTAAGATGAGCCTGAATTTGAATCTCAATTCTGCCAATAAGTAGCTTTCTAATCTGAAGGAGCTTGGGAAGAAAAGTCCCTTTGATTAAGTCCACTGCCCTCATATTCACACACACACACACACACACACACACACACACACA
>NW_006399775.1:24094688-24100447 GCF_000299155.1 Elephantulus edwardii | reverse complement strand
GCAGGGTTTAGGGCTGTTGTACATAGGGTCGCTATGAGTCGCAAACAACTCGACAGCACATAACAACAACAACATATTCCTTTTATGCAATTCTCTCCCTCATCTGTTTCAGTGCCATGTACATTATTTATCCCCGCTTTTCTTAGTTTCTCCCCAATCCCCAAGTCAGTCTTATTCTATAACAGTAGCATTATGCACTGTTTGTCTTTTTGTCACTGAGCTTTTTACTCAGCATAATGTCCTCCATGGTCACCATTTTGTATAATATTTCATGAGTTATTTGTTTTTTCAGTGCTGTATAATATTCCATTGTGTGAATATACCACAGCTTCTCTATCCATTTGTTTGTTGATGGGCACTTGGATTGTTTCCAACTCTCTGATATTGTAAATAAACAGCAATAAACATGGCTGTGCATATACCTGCTTGAGTGACAGTTCTGGTATCTTTAGGGTATCTTTTCAGTAGTGGAATTTCTGGGTCAAATGGTATTTATTTCTATTTGCAACTTTTTGAGAAAGTGTCGTACTACTTTCCATAATGGTTGCACCATTTTACACTGCCACCAACAGTGAATAAGGGTTCCAGTTTCTCCACAACCTCACTAGCATTTGTTGTTTGCTGTTCTATTAAATTTTGCCATTCTGACTGGGATGAGGTGATATCTAATAGCTGTTTTGATGTGCATCTCTCTTAGTGCTAGGGATTTTGAACATTTCTTCATATATTTGTTGGCTATCTGGGTATCTTCTTTGGGGAAGTGTCTGTTCATATCTTGTGCCCATTTTTCAATTGGGTTGTTTACCTTTATCTTCTTGTGGTGCTCGATTATTTAATAAATTCTAAATATAAGTCCTTTACCAGACATGTAATTACCAAATACTTTTCCCCAGTCTGTAGATTCCCTTTTTACCCTGTTGGGGAAGTTTTTGGATGTGCACAGGGATTTGATTCTTATCCTCTCCTGGTTATAGGTTTTTCAAGATGCTTTGGAGACTCTATACGTTGTGAATTAGTGCTTCTAGGGTTCTTCCAAGCTTTTCTCTAATGAAGTTTATAGTTTTTGGGTTTACTCCTAGGTTCTTGATCCACTTTGATTTGGTTTTTGCATATGGTGTGAGGTGTGAGTCTTGTTAGAGTTTTCTGCAGGTGGTTTTCCAATTTTGCCAACACCACTTGTTAAAAAAGGCTTTTGTTTCACCATTTAACTGATTTCATCTCCTTGTCAAAAATCAGTTGACCATAGATAGATGGGCTGATTTTTGTGTTCTCAATTCTATTCCATTGATCTATGTGTCTGTCATTGTACTAGTACCACAGCAGTATAGTAGGATTTCAAATCAGGGTGTGAGATGCCTTCTACCTTGTTTCTCTTTTAAGGAGTGTTTTGCTTATCCAGGTCTCTTTCCATTCTAAATTAAATTGGAGATTACCTTTTTCATCTTGTTGAGGAATGGTATCGGTATTTGTGTTGGGATTGCATTGAACGTGTAAATTACCTTTGGTAGTATTGTCATTTTCACAATATTGAGTCTTCCTATTCATGAGCAAGGAATATTCTTCATATCTTTTTTGCATTTTTTTTATTATTATTAATTTTAATGAAAATTTACAGAGACTTTGGATTTATATTCATTCACTGTTGCACTTTTCTCCCTGTCCACCCTTCCCCCACTCAGTACACTCTTCTCTTTGAAAAGTAAAGGAAAAATTCTTTCATTGTTTTACAATTCCTCCCCCTAGGTCCACTCCACTATGCAACCTTCTTTCTGAACTCCTGTCATGACAATAATATCTAATCACATATTCCTTTTAAACAGTTTTCTCCCTCATCTGTTTCAATGTAGTATACATTATTCTGAGTGAAATATATCAGTCACAAAAGGACAAATACTGCATAGTGCCACTGTTGTAAAACAGGACTGAAATTGGGGTTAGGGCGAGACTGAGCAAGATGGGGTAAATAATGTATTCTTCCATTTCTATAGATTTATTTTAGTAATGTTTTGTAATTTTCTTTTAATAAATCCTTTGTGTTTCTAGTTAGATTTACTCCCAAATATTTAATCTTGTGGTTAGCTATTGTGGTGAGTATTGTTTTTCTTAGCTCCAGCTCGGTATTCTCTTTGTCACTGTAGAGAAATCCAGTTGATTTTTATATGTTGATATTGTATCTTGCCACTTTGCTGAATTGGTCAACTATGTTCAGTAGTTTTCTTGCTGAGTCTTTAGGGTTTTCTAAGAATACTATCATGCCATCTGTAGATAAAGATAATTTTACCTCCTCTTTGCCAATTTGAATGCCTCTTATTTCCGTCTCTTGTCTTATTGCTATCGCTAAGACTTCTAATACAACATTGAATAGGAGAAGTTGTATTAAACATCCTTCCCTAGTTCATGTTCTCAAAGGGAATGCCTTTAACCTCTCTCCATTGAGAACAACACTGGCTCTCGTGTTTGTGTATACACTTTTTACTGTGTTGAGGAAATTCCCTTCTGTTCCTATTTTGTTGTGTGTTTTGATCAGGAAAGGATGTTGGTTTTTGTCAAAGGCTTTTTCTGCATCAATTGATAGAATCATGTGGTTCTTGTTCTTTGCTTTGTTAATGTGATGAATTACATTGATTTTTTTTTACATTGGACCATCCTTACATACCTGTTGTGAATCCTACATAATCATGGTTTATTGAATATTTTTTAAAATTTTTCTTTTCTATCCCTTCTTCCCCCATAAAAGTGTATTCTTCTCTGAGTGCTCTGCTCTTTTTTAAAAATAATTATTTTATGAAACTGCATTCTCTTTTTCATTAAAAAATATTTTTATAGATTTTCATAAGTATATTTCATTCATATACATCTTGTTTTATACAACCATTCATTTATATTGTGTTTTATATAATCATACATTCTATTTTACACTATTTTTTATACTACTTTACTTACAAAATTCAAGTACATTGTTTTTTACACCATATCCTATCCATCTCCCTTACTCTCCCCTTCAAATTATGTGATTCCATGATTAATCTTCCCCCACACATGTCCTCACCTCTCTGCTTCCACCACCCCCCTCCCCTATCCTCATGCTCACTCTACAATTATGGTTTTATAAAGTATTTGTCCTTATGGGACTGAGTTAGTTCACCCAGCATAATGCTCTCCAATCTCTCCCAATTTAGGTAATAATTTGCAAAGTCATTGCACCTGTGTGCTATGTAGTATTCCATTGTGTGAATGTACCATAATTTCTCAATCCATTAGATTGTGGCTGGACATCTGAGCTGTTTTCATGTTCTGCAATTGTGAAAAAAATTTTTTTTATTACTCTGATTTATTTACAAAGTTTGGATAGATTGTGTTTCACAAAAGCTCCATTCCTGCGCATGCGTGGCACAATCTCCCGGGAGCACCCGTGGGAGGTCATGCCCGATCTGTACTTCTACAGAGATCCGGAAGAGATTGAAAAGGAAGAACAGGCTGCTGCTGAAAAGGCTGTGACCAAGGAGGAGTTTCAGGGAGAATGGACCGCCCCTGCTCCTGAATTCACTGCTACTCAGCCTGAAATGACAGACTGGTCTGAAGGCGTCCAGGTGCCCTCTGTGCCGATTCAGCAGTTCCCTACTGAAGACTGGAGTGCTCAGCCTGCAACTGAAGACTGGTCTGCAGCCCCCACTGCTCAGGCCACTGAGGGGGTGGGTACCACCACGGAATGGTCTTAAACTGTATTTTAAAAAGTGGAAATAAGGTTGACGGAAAATAAACAATGCGTTTCATAAGAAAAAAAAAAAAAGCTCCATCCCATTTCCTTTTCTCCACCCGCCCATCGACTTTTAAAAAATTTCACCATCACTCACTTTTATGCAATTATTTGTACACATGGTTTCATTCATGTGCATTTTGTTTTGTACAATCATTTCTGTAGAGTTTCTTATGTAGTTATATGTAATTATAACAGTGATTAATTATATAATAAATTACTATTATTTGTCACTTTTATTTCCCTGTCTCAGGTCCTCCTTTTACTTTACCTGTTTCTTCATTCCTCCACCTCCCTACTAATCTCTGCTGTCCTAGTGGCTTCCTGTCTTCTCTCACACTTCTTCTCCCCTTTCTCTCTTAAACAGTTATATATCTATCTTATTATATGTTGTTATATATCTATATCTTCCTTATTCCTGTCCAGCTTTCACGTGAATAAGTGGTGACTGAAATGTGCATGGTTTGAGTTATGTGCATATTCATCCTCAGAGACTCCTGTACATTTTTGTATTGTTTAAAATTTGAGTGAATGTTTACCAATAATGTTTTATTTTTATTTTATTTTTAATTCAATCATTCAATTGTGTGGCCCCATGCCCATTCTCACTCCTCTGCTCCCCTGCTTTGGATCCTCATAAACATATTAGTAGTTTTCTTTCTATTTCTACAATAATAGTATTATGCAGCATTTGTCTTTATGAGACTGAGTTACTTCACTTAACGTAATGCTCTCTAGCCCCTCTCAAGTTATGTAGTAATTTTCAAAATCATTGCTCCTGAGTGCTGCATAGTATTCCATCATGTGAATGTACCACCATCTCTCAATCCGTTTGACTGTGGTTGGACATTTGGGTTGTTTCCATGTTCTTGTGAAGGTACTATGAACATGGGTGTACAAATTTGTTTGTGTCTCAGTTCTAATTTTCTCAGGATATATCCCTAGCACTGGAAGAGGTGATTCATATAGAATTTCTATGTTCAGCTTTTTGAAGTAATGTCAAACTGCCTTTCAGCATGTTTGTACCATTTTACAATCCTATCAATAGTGCATGAGAATTCCTATCTCTCCACATCCTCTTCAACATTTATTGCTTGATGTTTTGTTAAACTTTGCCAGTGCTACTGAGGTAAGATGGAATATGATTGTAATTTTGATTCGCATGTCTCTTATTTTCAGTGATTTTGAGCATTTCTTCATGTGTCTGTTTGCCATCAGAATGTCTTCCTGTTAGACTAGACATCTCCTGCTCTTTTCCTAGTTGCTACAAATTTCCCTGTTTGCTTTCCCAGAAATAGACACTACTATGACAGAACTGAGGGTCATTCCAAATACTTCTTCTTTTATATATGTAACGAAATACTTTGTTTTATACATAAGCATAGGGACTTCTGTTCCCTCAGTGTTTAGTATTATGCATAATATATGTTTAAAGCTTGATGGATTAACTGTTGTTACTGGTATTTGCACTAAGAAAGACTAAAAACATTTTCCTTGCAAACAGGGACCAGACAAGGTTGCCCACTGTCACCACCACTTTTCAATACTGTATTGGAAGTGCTTGCTAGGGCAAACCAACAAGAGAAGGAAATAAAAGGCATCCAGATCAGATGGTTAAACTCTCACTGTATGCAGATAACATTATAGTGTACACAGAAAACCCCAAAGACTCAACAAAAAAAACCCTGTTAGAGTTAATAGGCCAATTTAGTAGAGTGGCAGGATATAAGATCAACATCCAAAAATCAATAGGATTCCTCTACAGTAACAAAGATAACTCAGAGAAGGAAATCAATTAAAGCAATATCATTTATAATAGCCAACCACTTGTATTGAGACACTTGGGAGTGAACCTAACTAGAGATACAAAAAACCTATACAAAGAAAACTACAGAGCATTTTGGCATGACACAATAAAAGACCTAAAGAAATGGAAAAATGTGTCCTGTTCATGGATAGGAAGACTCAATATGGTGAAAATGACAATCCTACCAAAAGCAAT
>NW_006399775.1:24073793-24092258 GCF_000299155.1 Elephantulus edwardii | reverse complement strand
GGTCATTACAAAGACAGAAGAGGAAGAAAAGACCAAAATGGATGTCAGAAGAAACTCTGAAGATTGCACTGGAACATAGAGAAGCCAAAGTACAAGGAAGAATCCAAGACACTAAAGAGTTGAACAGAAGATTCCAAAAGGCAGCACAGTATGACAAAGCAAAATACTACAATGAAATATGCGAGGAGCTAGAGTTGGAAAATCAAAAGGGCCGAACTTGTTCAGCATTTTTCAACACATGGTGCTGGCAAAACTGGACTTCTACCTGTCTACATCTCACACCATAAACAAAAGTCAACTCAAGGTGCATCAGAGACCTGGGAGTAAAGCCCCAAACCATAACATTCATAAGAGACAAACTGGGATCAAGCTTAGAAATGCTAGTCCAAGGTATAAAGAGATTGCCAAATACAACCAGAAATGCACAATCTGAAGTGGATAAAACTGATGTATGGGACCTTCTAAAGATTAAATCCATGTATGCATAAAAAACTTTCTCCAACAGGTTGAAAATAAAACCTACAGACTAGGAACAAACACTTGGTAATACCATCTCAGACAAGAGTCTTATAACAAAAGTTTACAGAATACTCCTGGGCATCCACAGGAAAAAGACTGATAACCCAATTACAAAATGAGCAAAAGACATGGAAAGAATTTTCACAGAAGAAGATATTGGAATGGCAATCAGACACATGAAGAAATGCTCCAAATCACTAGCAATAAAAGAGATGCAAATCAAAACCACAATGAGGTACCATCTCACTCCAGTAACAGTGGCAAAGTTTAACAGGGCAGCAAGTAATAAATATTGGAGAGGATGTAGAGAGAAAGGAACTCTTATACATTGTTGGTGGGATTGTAAAAGGGTACAATCATTCTGGAAGGCAGTTTAGTGCTTCCTCAAAAAAGATGAATATAGAAATTCCATATGACCCAGCTATTACACTACTTAGAATATACCCTGAGAAAATGAGAACTGAGGCAGAAACAGAGATTTGTACACCAATGTTCATAAAAGCATTATTCCCCATTGCAAGAACATGGAAACAACCCAAATGTCCAACCACAATGAATGGATTGAGAAATTATGGTACATTCACACAGTGGAACAATATGCAGCATGCAGGAACAAAGATTTTGTAAATTATTACCTAACTTGGGAGGGACTGGAGAGCCTTATGCTGAGCGAACTAACTCAGTCCCAAAAGGATAAATATTGTATAAAATAATTTTTGTAGAATGAGTATAAGGATCCAAGAGGGATGGGAGAGTTTGGAAGCAGAGGGATGAGGATGTGCAGGCGGAGGGTTGTATTAATCAGGGTTGTACAATTTGTTGTGTTGGGGGGATGAGGGAAATTGAAAGAATTTGTTCTTGAAAACAATGTATTAGAATTTTGTAAATAAACTAGTAGAAAATAAAAAAAAAAGAATGACAAATCTAAGACATCAAGGTTTCTTGTGTCATCAATGTTTCCTCTACAGGCATTGCCATCCATAGTTTTCCAGATAAACCTGTGGCGTGGTTACTCGTTCTATGGACAGAGATTACTTACATATCAATGGAATAAAACTCTACTAATTAACAATTCTGCTACATTTTAGTCCTTTGATCAATAGCATATGGGGAATTGGATGAAATACATTGGCTAGAAAAATCTTTGTTCTGCTTGATATTGAAAGTATGAAGACCTTAATTCCAAGTTTTGGACAATTTTTCTTATAAGCCCTGTATTTTGCAGACAAGTAAACTAGGAGCCATCCTGAAAGAGAAAAGCAATTGCTCAGAAGGCAGTGATTCATTGGCAAACTCAGAATTGAAGTCCCTCTATGAAAGTATTTGCACCATTTGATATTGTAGAAACACATAGCAATCTTGCTTCTTTAACCTGCGGTCTAGGCTAGAGGCCAGAGAGCTTTTGTTCCAGCTTCTTTCTTTGGAAGTTTCTCCCTTTCTTTGGACTCATTTGGACTCTGGTTGCCTAG
The DNA here is from genome assembly GCF_000299155.1 of Elephantulus edwardii. Classification (NCBI taxonomy): domain Eukaryota; kingdom Metazoa; phylum Chordata; class Mammalia; order Macroscelidea; family Macroscelididae; genus Elephantulus; species Elephantulus edwardii. The sequence goes on along the minus strand of NW_006399775.1, from coordinate 24,090,270 downwards.
TATCCTAAGTGCTTTTAGAACTTCAAAGAAGACTGACAAAAAGGGGTTTTCTTCAGCAACTTCTGATCGTGACTTTGTTGTTGTTATTAGGCACTGTCACTATGCTGTTTAGTACATAGTGACCCTACGCATGAAGGAATGAAACACTGTCTGGTCCTAAACCATCCTCATAATTGTGACTATGTTTGAACCCACTACTGCAACCACTATGTCAGTTTACCTCATCGATAGTCTTCCTCTTTTTCATTGACCTTCTACCAAGGACTGTTCTTTCCTAACAATGGCCAAAGTATGTGAGACAAAGTCTTGCACTCCTGCCTCCATCCTCCTTCTAAGGAGTGTTCTGGTTGTACTTCTAAAACAGATTTTGTTTCTGACTTAGCAACACAACCTCTCTCATGATTTTTCCTGGCAATGTTCCTACAACTGGTAAGGAGATGGTAAAATATGAAGATGTGAGGCAAAAGTAAAGAGAGATGAAAATACCAATTTGACAAAAAAAATATTCTGTCACATAGAAAATAGAACTTTGCAGATATAACCATTAGCTCATCTGGCTGATGGTACTTTGACCCTCTACTAAAACAAAAAATTGTTAAATTTAGAAGAGAAAATAACTATCATCTCCCCATTTTTGGGATGGCAAAAAAGGCCAATATTCTTGAGCAAGGAACTTGTACAAAAGTTAGGCCCTGAGTTTGTTAAGCCTCCCAATCCAGTGTTCCTTGCATGGGACCAACTATTATTCAACTTCTGTTCTCCAAAGAGAAATTAGAAAAGTGACAACAACATGGAGTCAGCAATTTGGCCTCAGTTGAAAGAGTAAGATTGCTTGCAGACCTGGGATGGCTTGGCAGCTAGTTGGCAAGAAAATTACTATATGCAAGAGCATGGGGCATTATTTTTCCTCGTGTAAACAGAGCATGGCACCAGGTTGGGGGCCAGAGGTTTCTCTAGTGCCAGGAAAGTGACAAAGGCTATAAATGCTACTGAGAACAAGGCAGTGTGCCACACGCCATGGAATACAAAGATAAATAAGCTCCTCTGCTCAGAAATCTCAAATTACTTCCCACTTTTATAGGATCAAATCTAAGCTCCTTTGTACAATATTTGAAGGACACTTTCCAGATGTATCCCTCCACAATCTGCCTCATAACCCACACTCTAGTTTCATTGTTGTCATTAGATCGTGTTGACTATGACTCATCGATGTTATGACCAACTGATCTGAACTGTGCACTATCCTGCATTTTCCAAGGATCTTTGCCATACTCAAACTCATTATTGTAGTCATTGTGCCAATCCATTTTACTGAGGGTCTTCCTCTTGTTAGCTGATCCTCTACCTTTCTCAGAATTTTGTATTTTTTTTTCAAAGACTAACCCCTCATGAGGGGATCTCTGGTGGCTGAGCGCTAAGAAGTTGCTCTGTCAACTTAAAGGCAAGTAGTTTGAATCCACCTGTTGCTCTGTGGGAGAAAGATGTGCAATGTCCTCCTGTGAGATTTACAGCCTCTGAAAACCCTCTGGAAGATCATCTTTGAGATAGTTCTGACTGGATAACTCATAGCAACCACAAAAAAGAGCCCTTACAAAATACCCAAAGTATGGTAGGTGAAGTTTTGCCATCCTTTCTTCTAAGAAACAATCTGTATGCATTTTCTCCAAGACAAATTTGTTCTTTTGTCAGTCAATGGGCTGCCACTCCATGGCTATTCAGTCCTTTTTCTAATACTATACATACAGTTCAAAGGCATCAGTTCATCTTTGCTCTTTCTTATTTATTGTCCAACTTTCTGATGCACAGGAAACAATTGAAATATCATGGCTTACACCAGGCATACCTTAGACTTTAAACTGACATCCTTGTTTAACCATTTTAAAAGGTCCTTGACATCAGATGTATCCAATGCAACACATCTTTTGAATTATTGACTGCTCTGATGTTGCTCTGCAGCTTTGTAGCTTCTTGTGCCTCAGGAAGACTGTCTAGAATGTCTTTCCCCTTTTTGTTAAACAAAACTCCACTCATTCTTTAAGGCCTAAGTCAATGTCATCTTCTTTAGAAAGCTTTTGCTCATCATTGAACATGAAAATAACTTCCTTTTGTGTGTTCCAGTAGCAATTTGCTTATGATGGTTAAAACACTGTCCTGGGAACAAGAAATGTAATCATGCCACTTCCTCATGCCTATTGTGTGACATATCTGGGGTGTAGCAGATGCTCAAGAACTGTTTGAGAAATGAGTAAATGTCTTTTATTACTGGACTCAAATAGGTCATTGAGACATATTTGTCTTTTTATGGTCAGCGGTTGCTGACATGTGTGTTTTTTGGTGCTTCACATAGTGCCCGACACATAGCAAGTCCCCTAATTAATACTTATTAAGTGAGGGAGGTAGACAAGCACACAAATAGCTGATCCAAGGCAGAATGAGCATTGGGATAAGGAGTTTTGCGCTTACTAGCTATTTAAAATTTGACAAACCACTTGAACTCTGTGAGCTAATGGGGAATGATATTAACCTATCCAAAAGGGTAATTATAAGGATTAAATTAATAATAAGTGAAATTGCCAAACATTATGTCCAATGTGTAGAGAAAACTCAGTCAATTCTTATTAAATGGATGGATGCTTTTCTAAATATGTTGTTGTTGTTATGTGCTGACAAGTCACTTGCGACTCATAACAACCCTATGTACAACAGCTCTAAACTCTACTCTGTCCTGTGCCAATCTCATTGTCTCCAACACACTCATCCTAATTACCCCAGTCACTGAATCAATCCACCTCCCAGAGGGCCTTCCCCTCCTGCACCTGCTCTCCACCCTCCCAAGCATGATGCCCTTCTCCAAGGACCGGTCTCTCCTTACAACATGACCAAAGTATATCAGATGACGCCTCAGAATTCTTACCTCCAAGGAGCCACCCGGTTTAACCCTCTCAAGAATGAATCTGTTCGCTTTCTTATCGGTCCATGGTACCCTTAACACTCTTCTCCAACACCAAAGCTCAAAAGCATCAATTCTTTCTATCCTCCCTGGTCATTGTCCAGCTCTCTGACACATAACAAATGATTGCAAAGACCATGGCCTGTACCAGACGCACCTGAGTCTCCAGAGACACACCATTGCTCTTCAGTACTTTAGAGAAAGTCTCTAACAGCAGACTTTCCGATTGCAATACATCTTAATTTCCTGGCTGCTGGTGCCGAGAGTGTTGATTGTGGAGCCACGCAGGCTAAAGCTGTGAACACTCTCAATCTCTTCACCATCCATCCTGATGCTATCAATTGGCTCAGTGATGAGAATCTCTGTCTTCTTGACATTGAGCCTCAGTCCTTATTGAAGGCTGCAGTCCTTGACCCTCAGCAGCAAGCGCTTCAGGTCCTCCTCAGTTTCAGCAAGCAGGGTTGTGTCATCTGCATAACGCAGATTGTTGATAAATCTTCCACCAATCCTGATGCTGCATTTCTTCTCATAGAGCCCAGCCTCCCGGACGATCTGTTCTGAATACAGGTTGAAAAGGTATGGAGACAGGACACATTCCTGGTGTACACACTTCCGAATTTTGAACCATGCAGTGTTTCCTTGCTCTGTTCTGACAACTGCTTCTTGGTTCAAGTATAAGTTTCACATTAGCACAATCAAGTGTTCTGGGATTCCCATTCTTCTCAGAGTCAGCCACAATTTGTTATGGTTCACACAGTCAAACGTCTTTGCATAATCATTGAAGCACAGATAGACATTCCTCTGGTACTCCCTGCTTCCTGCCAAGATCCATTTAACATTAGCTACAATATCTCTAGTACCACAACCCCTTCTAAACCCAGCCTGGACTTCTGGCAGTTCTCTACTGATGTGATGTTCCAGTCGTTTTTGGATAATCTTCAGCAGAATCTTGCTTGCATGTGAAATCAATGATATTGCTTTATAGTTTCCACACTCTGTTGGATCACCTTTCTTTGGAATGGGAACAAATATAGATCTCTTTCAGTCAGTTGGCCAAGTGGTTGTTCTCCAGATTTCTTGACATAACTTGGTGAGAACGTCCAGGGCAGCATCTGTTAGCTGAAATATGTCAATTGGTATATCATCTATTCCTGGGGCCTTATTTTTTTGCTATTTCCTTCAAAACAGCTTGAACTTCTTCATCACCATAAGCTCTTCCTCATATGTTGTTTCTTTAAATTTTTCTGTGTCTGCCAATTCCTTTCGATACAATGACTCAGTATAGTCTTTCCATCTTCTTTTGATACCTCCTGGATCGTTTAATACTCTACCTAAAGCGTGCTTGATTATAGCAACTCAAGGTTTGAATTTGTTCTTCAGTTCCTTGAGCTTAAGAAATGCTGATCAAGTTCGACCCTTTTGGTCTTCTGAATCCAACTAAATATCAAAATGCTATAAGAGAGAAAGGTAAACTCTTGTTCAAAATCAAGAAAGGAGTACATCAGGAACATATACTTTCTCCATATCATTTCAGTCCATATGGAGAACAGATCATTCAGGAGACTGGACTTTACGAAGAAGAATATGGCATCAGGATTGGAGGAAGACACATCAACAACTATGTTATACAGATGACATAATCTTGCTCACTGAAACAGAGAAGTACTTGAAGGCTTTGCTGCAGAAGTTCAAGGACTGAAGTCTTCAATATGGATTTCCTCTCAGCATCGATATCAAAGTTCCTCCCTACAGGGCCAGTTGGCAGTATCATGATAGATGGAGAAAAGATTAAGATTGTTAACAATTTCATGTTGTTTAGATCCACAGTAAACACTATTGGCACCAGTGGTTAGGAAATGAAAAGAAATTGGGAAATTTCTTTGGATTAGCAATGGGAAAACCTGCTATCAAGAAGTCTCCAGAGTGCTAAAGAACAATGATGTCAGTCTAGAGATTAATAAGGTGCACGTTAGTCTTAGCCATGGTTTTCTTAATTGCATGCTATGCCCATGAAAACTGGACATGGAAGATAAATTACAGAAGAAGAAATTATGCCTTTGGGTTGTAGTGCTGGAGAAGAGTATTGAACATACCATTGACTGCCAAGAGAACAAATAGGTCTGTACTGAAGAGGGTGAAACCATGTTCCTCCTTGGATGCAATAATTTTGAAATGCTATCTCAAATACTTTGAGCATGTTGCCAAGAGAGACCAGTCCTTGGAGAAGGACCTCATGCTTGTAAAGGGTAGAGGGGTAGTGCAGGAGAGGAGACCCTGGGTGAGATGGACTAATGCAGTGACTGTGGCAATGGGTTCAAGTGTGCCAGAGATGACGAAATTGGCTCAAAATAGGACAAGGTTGAGAGCCATTGTTCATAGGATTACTATGAGTTGCAGTTGGTTGGCTGGTACATAACAACAACAATTACAACATTGGGGCTCTGGTTGTTTTATTAACATGTTACATTGCAAAACCAAAGTTACATGGTTCTAATCCACTAGATACTCTGCAGGAGAAAGATAGACAATCTCCTCCTGTATGATCTACTGCCTCTGAAAACCAACTGGAGAGTTAGCTATGAATCAGTTCTGACTCTGCTCAAGTAACAATAATAATTTGGAGAGCATCAGGAGGGAGATATAATAGCCTGAATTAATGGTAATGAGGACTTTGGTGGGCTTTTTTTTTGTATTATTTTTATTATGCAAAATCCACTATGTGGTAGCCACAGCTGGAGCCTGAGTCCTCTGCACGGAGGCTCTGGTGTGAGTCTTTACAAGATGATCTGTGTGTTCTTCATAGGAAGACTTGGTGAACACAGTCTCTTTCCAGAGATTTGGGGTCAAGTTGCTGTAGGTCTTGGAGATGGCAACAAAGGGTGGCCTTGGCAAAGTTGTCCTGGGAACAACTGAGGTGTAGCAGTCATCAATTCCAGCCATCAGCAGCAGCTTCTTGGCACAGGGGCTGAGATGATTCCAGTGCCTTGGGGTGCAGGGATTAGAGTCACCAACACAGAGCCACAGCACCCAGTCACCTTGCAGGGAACGATGTGAGGCTTGTCAGTCTTATTCCCCCATTAGCCACACTGTGCAGGGACAATGGAGAGCTTGGCTAGGATGATGGCCCCATGGATGGCAGTAGCTATGTCCTTGGAACACTTGACACCTGAGCCAACAAGGTCATTATAATTTCTAATGGTAACAAAGGCCTTGAACCTGGTCTGCTGGCCAGCATGTGTCTGCTTCTGCACAGGCATGATTTTCATCCTTGAGGGACATCCCCAGGAAAAAAATCAATGATCTCCGACTTCTTGATGGGCAGTGAGAAGAGAGATAAATTTCCTCCAAGGATTTGATCTTCATATCTTTGATCAGATGGCCCAGCGTCATGATGGGGAGCCACTCCTTGTCCTCACTTTGTCTCCTTGAGCTCTGTGGCTCCACCCACTGCTGCAACCCTGGCCCTGCAGACCACTGCTAAAGTCTCCAGAACCCACCACGGATTCCCATCCCAGGGCCTCCAGGGCCTCTGGGCCCTCCTGCTGTACCGATGTCATCCATCATTTTGTGTTTTCTCAGAAAACAAGGTGGTGGGCTTTTTAGAGACGCTAAAATTTAATGTGGGTCTAATAATAGTAGCCTCATTAAGTTCAATGGGATGATGATTTCCTGGTGCAGTCAAAATGCTACACTCAACAAATACCAATTTTAAGAATAATGACAAAACCCCTAGCATAACATAGCAAAACCAAACCTAGACAGAGGAGTGTAAGTTCAAATTTTCTTTTCCTAAAAGTGATACTATGGGGTTGGGGAATGAGATGAAAAGATAGATGTGCTGTCCTAAGACTTGAAATGTTTCTCAATTGATTCATCACCTCCCTTAATGTGGTCAGAAAGTGCTCTCCGGAAAGAACATGCAGGTTTAATGCAATTATGCAATGTTGGCCATCCAGGGCTTGGCAACACGCTAGACAACTCCAGCTGGCCCCCCACAAGAGAAAGCAAACTTCAGCTGCCCCCGCTGGCCATTGTTTTAGCACTCTGCTTAGAAGTGTTCCGGCGGCTGATCGGAGCTGCTTAAGCTGTTTAATTGAATGAATTCAACCTCATATAATAGGATCGAGGTCTTTAAGCATTTCTGTCTGGTGCGCCGGATATTGGGCCACTGGCCTGCTCAAATCACTGGGCCTCAGCCTCATAAGATTCTGGGCTTTTCTGGGGTCTAAGTTTGTCCCATTGGTTTAAGCCACTGCGGGATCAGAGCAGCTATAGATTGTGCTCTGATTGGATATTGCTCCACACTAATGATCTAAGCATCACTTCACATACAATGTCTCTCTAAGAGGCATATGCCAGTTAGATACTTGAATAAAATAGGAATAAAAAAAGTTCCAGGTGGAAGGGCTTGTGCAATATTGTTCATTTCTAGGAAAAAAGAAGAGGCATAATGGCTTTTGGAAATCAAGTCCTTCAGCTTACACTTGGCCTCGTTTGCTGATGCCTAGAGTAGTTAGGCTACATGACTGAGCAGTTACTAATTGCATTGTAACAACAACAATACCACCACCACCACCACCAACAGAACCAAGAAGCAGAGTGATCTTGTTCTGCCTTATTCTCTGACAGTCCATCATTCACAATGATACCAGAGGATAGTGCTTGCTTGCATTCTTGTATACTATTTAAAGGTACCCATCAGCTCTTAAGTGTACAGCTCCATGTATTTTGACAAATATGTTTACTCCTGTAATCAAACACATTTTCACTGTCGTGGGGGCGGAGGGATCCTTCCTGACCCTTTTTAGTTTATCCTACTCTAAACCACCAACCCATTCCTGATGAGTTACTTCTGTTCCATAGTGACTCTCCTTTGGTTTACTGGGACTGTAAATGATAATGTGAGGAGAATGTTCACCTTTCTCTTGCAGAGTGGTTGGTGGATTTCAATTGCTGAATGCTTGGCCAAAATTCCAACATATCATGCATTAAGCCACCAGGTATCCTTCTATACCAAACTACTGTTGACATGTCAATTTTGACTCATAGTGACCCTTCAATGGCTGCAAGGAACCCTCAGCATCCAAGCTGTAAATACTCTTGGAAGGAGAATGCTTATCTTGCTCCCATGGAGCAGCTGGTGGATTTGAACCACTTACCATTTGGCTAGTGGTGCAAAGTAACAACTCACTGTGCTACCAGAGATCCTTTCTACTTTCTATGTTGTGGTATGTGCTGTTGAGTCATAACTGTCTCATAGCTGACTTTCTAGTGGTTTTTTCAAAGGCTAATAAATTGTGTGTGGGGGGGGGGATATTGCCCATCTCTCTCCTGAGGAGCCGCTGGTGGATTTGGACCAAGTGCCTTTGCTTAGCAGTACAACCGCTTACCAACAAGGCCACCATAGCTCCTACAGAGAATGATCTCTGTAACATCAAGGACTGTTTGATCTCTTTTAAATTCTTCAGAGCTTCCTATGTTTGTACAACACAAAAGAATTAGGATTCATTTAAGATTCGTGTTCTTTCTCATCTCATTGCTGCCTCATCTTCTGCCACTCTACCCATGTAAACCATCCACAAGAACATCTCAGTGTTTTAATACTGTATACCTCTGAGCATTCTAACCTAGCTAGTCCTTATCTGGAATGTTCTTTGCTCCTTTCTCCCCACAGCAGTTCCTTCCACAGCTTGCAAATCTTTGTGAAATGCTTCCTCACTTTCTAGTTGTATCTTTGCTCCCTGTGTTGCCAAAACCCCTTCTCTAGTTGTCATCAAGTTGGCCCAAACTCATGATGACACCATGAGTAATAAAATCAAGAACTTCAAAGAAATTATTTTCAGGAAATTAAAAGATGACTTGCATTGGGAAAATCTGTCAGGAAGACCTCTTCAGAGTACTAAAGAGGAATTGTGTCTATTTCAAGACTGAAATGAGCCTGATCCAAGCCATGTTGTTGTTGTTGTTGTTAAGTGCCATCAAGTTGATCACGACTTGTAGTGACCCTATGGACAAAAGATCTTAACACTGTTTTATAACTATTGTCATTTCTCCAAATCCAAGTCATAGATTTTAAGTTTCTTGATATGCATCTAAATGCTGGAAAGTGGCTAAAGATGACAGAAGAATCAATGTGTTTTGCTGAAGTGTTGGAGAAGAGTACTGAATATTCATAAACTACCAAGAAAATAAACAGGTCTTTCCTGGAAAAAGTGAAATTAGGGTGCTCCTAAGAGGCAAAGATGGTGAAATTCCATCTCACATTCTTTGAGTATGTGGTAAGGAGGGGCCAGTCCTTAGAGAAGGGCATCTTGTTTGGGAAAGATCAGTCTAAGAGACTTCATCAAGATGGATTGGCATGGCAGCAATGATCTCAAGTATGTCAGAGTTGGTGAGGATGGCACAGGACAGGGTCAGGTTTAAATCTGTTGTTCATAGGATTTCTATGAGTCCTAGTTGACTTGAAGGTATGTACAATAACGATTTGGTGACTTCAATTGTGTCAGAGTGAAACTACTCCATAGTGTTTTCAGTGGCTGAGATATATGAAAGTAGATCACCAGGTTTTTCTTCCAAGGTGATTTTGGGTGGTCTTGAACGCCTGACTTTCTGGTTAGGGGCAGAGCATATTAACCATTTTCACCACCCAGGCTTCCCAGGCCTCTTATGTTGTCATTGAGCAGTCAACATTGACATCAATTATAGACAGTATTTAGTGGACTTTTAGAACAGAATAATGCCTAACATCTTTTGGCAGTCCCAACATTACAATAGTACTATGCTCTGCAGCTAGAGAATTTTAGGGTAGCAACTTGTTAACTGGATTAGTGAACTGCACAGCTCAATATAGGCAGCATGATTTTAACAACTCACATGAATCAGAGCATCTTCACAGCCTGTATAACAGCTTGAAAATAATTTTTTCTTTATACTGTGACTCGTTATAAGATCAGAAAGGATTTGAGGAAATAGCACTTTGTTCCTTTAGAATGCAGGTGTGATATCTAGATGTGTCATAGTCATATTGCCACCAATAGGCACCTACATAAGGATGAAAGCTAAAACACTAGTGAAGACATACCATACAGTCTGGGTCCCTAGTGCTGCCATTGGGCAACTAATTCAATGCCATAATTGACTCACATCAAAATCTCTCTATATATATCACTCTCATCTGTGTATAGCCATCTCTGTCTGTCTGTTTATCTTTTGGGTTTTCTATGGCTATAATCCAAGTTATAAAGACTCAGAAATTATAAAAAGATTTATAAAACAATCTTGATATTTCAGCTGTAAGACTATTCCTGGCAATTCAGGAGACTGAATATGTGCCAAAATACACGTGAGAAATTCCCTTGGCATCATTACAAATGTCCTTATTAGTGTTATAGCATCATTCTTTTTATTTGGAATACAGTCATCGTTTAAGTGAAAAAGCTTCTGTGGAACAATTTTTAAAATTTGTTTACTAAAATGAATGTGTGTGGTTTAGAAAGGAACACTGTATTACAAACCTTAAAACAACTTTCTTCCCTCTTTATTCCTATTTCTGACTTCTCCACTCCACTACATGTTTAACATTAAACATTTTAAAGCTCTATCTTCTTTTTCACTTTAACCTCCATGTTTCAAAATAATCTTATGTGGCAGGTATGGAGATGCACTGTTCAGATTCCTCTTCAAGATAAGACTAAATGTCTAGCTTCAAGGAGTATAGTTAGTGGACAGCGTCCAGCTAACTGATTACCTCAGACTCATCCACTCTTCGAGACTGAGACCATGGTTTTCTCAGAGTGGCTCCATCTCATAACTGATCGTAACTACAAAGGCCTCGTCGTCTCTGCCTGGCTGGTACTCTTTCGTGAGCTCTCGTGGTGTATGACAAGCCCTAGATGGCACAATAATGGTGACGATTTGAAGCCCCAGTCACTGCAGAAGAAAGATGCTACAGTCAGTTTCTGTAAGTCTAAGCCTTGGAAATTCTGTAGGCAGGCCTACTTTATCCTGTAGAGAATTAATTCAGACTTTGAAATATTTACTACCTTGGAGATAGTCACTCTCTGAGACTCCTTTGTGTTTCTAATTTGTATCTCTTCTCTTTTCTCAGGTGCCATATTTGTGTTGTGGATTGAACACTCTCCTTCTCATCATCCTTACATGTTGCTGTTGTTGTGTACCATCGAGTTGGAACCCACTCATAGCTGACCCTCCGGAGGAATTTCAGAGACTATTAATAACATAGGAGGAGATTGCCCATCCTTCTCCTGTTGAGCAGCTGGTGGCCTTGAACTGTGTGCCTTCGAGATTGCAGCACAGCTACTTGTCACTAGGCCACTCCTCTAAAAAAATCTTTCACTACAAATGCTATTACTTTTAGAATTCTTACACCTTCTCCCGTTTAGTATCCTCTTTTCTTCTACATAGTCTTCCAAACAGTACAGCCCAAATTTCCCAAACATTACTTTTAAGATTCTTGTACATAGTCTTCTAAAGACTAGAGCTCAAACTTCCAAAGATCACAGCTCAGGTTGTAGTTCAAACAACTTTGTAAGACTAAGACTTAGGGTTGGTAGATCTGGTTTGCAAGGGAAAAGAATGAGAAAAACAAGGGATATCTTTAGGGGCATGTATAATTTGTAAGGTAACATTATTTTATGACATTGATAGTTTATAAATAAACTGGGTAATTAATTTGCTTTATTTGTGATTTAAAAAAATAGTGGCAGGAAATTGGTATGGGAAAAGAGCTTGAGGAAAAAAAAGCATAATTATTTCTCCCATTATGAATGTGCATTCCTGACATCTCTGAGGACTAAGATTTTCCTGCAGGGAATATGATTAAAGTTACAAAGAGGAAAACAAAATAAGTAAGTCAGCTTTTGATCCTGCTGCTATATTTACCCACAAGAAGGGAGGCAGCTCTCAGGTGGGCTTTTGTCTAAATAATGTTCTGAAATCCAAGTGTAAAAGAACAATATGAAATCTCAATTCTCCCAAACGATTTGGGGTAAATTCAACTCTTGATCCCCTGGGGGGGCTTGGTTCCCAAGGAGACTAATCCCACTTGCTCAGCATTAGACATCACAAGGGCGAAAAAGTTTTGGCTTGGAGCTCTGCAGAGAGGCTCTAGTGAAGGCTGATGTTAGCTCCCTTTGCCCTGTAGGAAGTAAAATGTATTGATGTCAAAGCCACTCAAGTGAGTGAGCTCACTCAGAGGATGGAAGGAGGGGCCTGATGGGCTTGTCAGGAGCTTTCCAGTGACTTGACCAAAACTGATTTCATCCCAGCTCGAACACTTACCCAAATGAAAAGAGATCCAGGGACATGGGGCAGAGGATGGAACTGAGATCTTGAGACAGGTTTATACTTTTAATTTAGTAAGGTAGTTTTTACTAACAAGCTCTGAGGATTTATTTGGATCTCAGGGAAAGAGTTATTTCAAGAAGTTGATCCTTGTTGTGTTATTACCTAGACTCTCTAACTACTAATCTAACTAATCAATCCTTTCATATGGTGGTGTCTTTGCCCAGGCTGTTTCCTTAGCTGGCGACACTGCTTGTTCACCAGGCCCACTCTAATGCATTATCCAAGTCTTTGCTTAGATGATGTCTATGTAGGCTTTCCTAAGTGCTCTGGGCACACATGAAGGTCCTTCTAGTACATCAGCTGTTATATCTTTATTTCCATTGATATATGTCACATTATATGATAATAATTTGCTTGCATGTCTGTCTGTTTACTAGAAAGAATATGGATTGTTGCTTCCTGTCTCTATATCCCTAGTACTAGCATAGTGTCAATACCTGCATTGGTATCATTGTATTTTAGTTGACTCACTAAGTGACGAGGTAGATAGTTTATGTGTAAAGAAAAATTCCGAGAATCAACCTAAAGTATTTTTAAGATCAGAATACTTCATATGTCTAGATAAGTATTGTATAGTTGAAAAAGAACTTCTATTACCTTATTGATGTAAATAATGCTCTCTTTAACTAAGCTTATGTTATTATCAACATTCCAGTCCAGAGGGGTTAAGGGACTTGTCTATAATTGTTCAGATAATGAAACACAAGATTGACATACAATCTTCATCTCTAGCTTTAATGTCAGCATTTACGATATACATCACACTGTCTTTTTCTAAATTTCTACAGGCAACTACTACAGCTGCTCCTTCACATTTGTAATTAGTTGCTCACTATGCTGGGAGCATGCCAAGGATGGATCCCATCTCCATACCTTTTCAATCTATATGGGGGACAGATCATTCAGGTGGCTGGGCTCTGTGAGGAAGAATGTGGCATCAGGATTGGAGAAAGATCATCAACAACCTGTGTTATGCAGATGACACAACCTTGCTTGCAGAAACTGAGGAGGACTGATGTGTTTGTTGCAGAACATCAAAGACTGCAGCCTTCAATATGGCTTGAAGCTCAACATCAAGGAAACAAAGATTCTCAGCACTGGGCCAATTGGTAGTATCATGATAGAAGGTAAAGAGATTGAAATGATTAACAGCTTCACCTTACTTGACTCCACAATCAACACTCTTGGTACAAGCAGCCAGGAAATAAAAAGATAATTTGCATTGGGGAAAATCTGCCATTAGGGACCTCTCCAGAGTACTGAAGAGTAATGATGTAAGTCTGGAGACCAAGGTGTGCCTGATCCAGGCCATGATCTTTGCAACTACTTGCTATGCATTAGAGAGCTAGACAATGACTAAAGATAATAGAAGAAGAAACAATGCCTTTAAGTTGCAGCACTAGAGAAGAACATTGAATATATACTGTGGACTGTTAGGAGAATCAACAGATCTGATTTGGAGAGGGTGAAATCAGGCTGCTCTTTGGAGGCAAGGATTTGAAAGCTCCATCTCATATACTTTGGGCATGTTGCAAGAAGGGACCAGTCCTTGGAGAGGGACATCATGCTTGGAAGGGTAGGGGGACAACATAAGAGAGGAAGACTCTAAAAAAAAAAGGAGATAGAGAGAGGAAGACTCTGGTTAAGATGGATTAACTCAGTGACTGCAGTAATGGAGGTAGATGTATCAGAGACAATGAAATTGCCTCAAGATAGAATAGGATTCAGATCTGTGGTACATGGAGTCGCTTATGACTGTGAGTCGACTTGACAGCACATAACAACAACATGCTGGGAGTGGGGAACTTTGAGGTGTTAACCTGGCTCCCATTGCACAGAAGAGAAAAGTGAGATTCAAAGTTTGCTATTTGACTGTTAATGTGTTTAATTCTCACACACGCTCTGAGAACAGTTGTGACATTCATATTTTTTCCTTGAGGAAAACTGAGGATGAGGAAACTTAGACTTATGAAGATGACTGATTTATCTAAGGACAGTCAGCAAATAGCCGGGCCAGAATTTGAACTTGTCCCATTTAATTTCAACCCAATGCTGAGAACTCTTAAGTATTTGGAAATGAAGAAAGACTTTCATATATGAATCTTTTCACATTCCATTTATTTGGAATATGATTATGTTGGAACTTTGCTCCAATCCTCTGGGGTTAAGAAAGATCTTAAGATGAAAGATGTCTCATAAATGCTAAGTCTTGTGTTGTGTTGAGGGCTTGTAAGAAAGAGATGCTCAGTTTATAGGTGAAAAAAAGAATTAATGCTCTTGACTGCCAGAAGGACTCTGCTGAGAAGGGGAAGAGAACAACCAATATGTTTACACAATGATCTGATTGCAAACGTCACCGAGAATGAAATAACTTTGCAGTACTCTGAAAGAAGGCAAAACCCTGAGTGCAACTTAAATGAAAGGAACATGATACTTGGACCAATGTGAATTTAAAAAGAGAAAAGGATGATTCAGCCAAGCTGTCTTGGTAAGTGGCTGCTTCATCTCGCCTAAATGAAGAGGGTTTATCTGGCCTCTCTTCTCTCCTAAGGATGTGCCATCAGGGTGCTCAGAAATAGTTTTCCTACACCCTGAAAATGAAAGCATAAAGAAAAAAAAATCATTCTTTTAAAAATTTTTTTACTGTGAATTAAATGGTTTATAGAAAAATGATCTTATAATAAAAAATACATTCACATTTTGACTGGTGACATTACAATCCTCACTCTAATAGCACTCTATTTCCTCTGTGTGTTTCCTGTGCCTATCCCTTATTTTGTCCTATGCATATCTGCCTTCTGAGCTTTCTCCTTGGGATAATGCTGCCTCTTTGATCTTGAGTGGCTGATTGTTCTAAGGAGTGTATTCATCACCTTTTAGGTCTATCTGTTGGTCCAGCTGTACCAAAGTTATAGAAACTTACTTACAGATCACTTTATCATGCATATACTGTTTTCATGCGTGTTATTTATCACAGTTAATCCTCATGAACATGCTGTGAAAGAGAAGACGCATAAGGGTTATAGTCACCTTGTATTTCAGAGAAGGGCAAATAACATGGGCTATGAAACAGTCAGTTGACAGAAATTTTCACAGTATGTTTCCTTTAAGTATCATCAATTTTCTGTTAAGTGAAAAACACTGCCTGCATTTAGCATGAGCAAAACAAAGCTGAGAGAGGTGAGGTGAGCTATCCAAAGCCATGATCTCAGCAGAGCTAGGATTTCAGCTCAAGTTACAGAGATTCAGTGATGGAGCTAAAACCAGAACTCTGACTCTTTTCTGATTGTCTTTCTTGTTATATCATATTGCTCATTTTCTAGTAATCTAAGAAGATCATCAGGTAATGTCAGCTCTAAATGAACTTCATGCTCATCCTTGAAATGCAAGTGAAGTTCCAAAGGGATGACGTAAATGGCATGAGAAAAGGGGATGTTTCCATCCATATTTTGTACTAAAAAGCTGAGAGGTTTGTGGATAGGTCAGTTTAAGAGCCTCGGCGTCTGTCTCGCTCTTTTCTAGCAGCTATTTTGTGAGAACAACTTCTTACTCCCTTGCAATCTGCTATCTATCTACTAACAAAGATGGGTCTTGTACTTAACTCACTCTCTTGAAAGTAATCAGTTACTTCTAAACTTTCATTAAAATAAATTTAAAATAATAAAAAACAATCAGTTACTTCTAACATCAAGTAATAGAAGATCACCAGCCCAGCTGAAATTTAGTTTGGAATCCAATACAACTTAACACTAGTTTCTTTGCCGACCAACAGGCTGCACAGCTTTGTTGGTAGGAACCCATCAGTGACTCTGTGGGACAAAGAGAGGCAGTTTCTACTGGTTAAGATTTAAGCCTCAGAAATGATGGCAGGTCTCTGAGTCTGAAGTGACTAAACGGTAGTGAAGATCTTACAGATAAGGAAAGCCAGACCAGAGGGAGGGAGGGAGCATAGATTTTGTCCAGGGGTTAGACAAGGCTTCCGAGGTGAAGTCTGGGGATTTGGCCTGAATCCCTTTGCGGCTGTTTCCTCATTTGTTTAGTGGCAATGTTGTGCACTAGCACAAGCTGCTGGGCAAGGATTAGAGGAGATAATGTTTTGGACAGCGCCTCTCCTAGACAACTGTCCTGTAAACTCAAAAAGAAAAAGAGGAGAAAAGAAAA
>NW_006399775.1:24060382-24073661 GCF_000299155.1 Elephantulus edwardii | reverse complement strand
GAGAAGAGAAGAGAAGAGAAGAGAAGAGAAGAGAAGAGAAGAGAAGAGAAGAGAAGAGAAGAAAACAAGAGAAAAGAAACCTAAACCAAACCATCTTTTGCTACGGAGTAGATTTCAACCCTCCGTGGCCTTTCCCAGGTTGGAAACCTTTTCTCGGGAGGGGATTGCCTATCTTTCTATCAAAGAGCTACTACTAGTGGGTTCAAACTGTCACCTTTCAATTTGCAGCCATTCACTAGCTTGTGGCTTACAATGTTTCCCAGAGCTTCGACTGAAACCTACAGCTCCAGGCTTTTCTTCTAGGGAGGGTCTCTCACACCAGGGCATGGTAGCAAGATTTAGAATAAGAGGTGCACATCTCTTCATCTGCTTGGAGTGAAGAGAAACGAAGGGGTTAAAGCGATGAAAGCCCAGAAAATTAGAAAAGCATGCCCGTCCCCCCCCCCCTCAACCCAAGGGGCTAAATAAGCCCCTCCCCTCTGCCAGGGCGGTCTGGTCGTGTTCCTTTCCTCCGCCCCAGACTCACAAGACCTAATGAGCTCCCCTGGGAGGCTGAGTAGCGATTCCTGCCGGCAGCGAGGAGCCTGTGCCGTGCGCGCCGCACCGGGGCAGGAGCAGAGCCTGGGCCGCTCGCTGGCCGTGAGCGGACGGAGGGCGCACGGCCGGGCTGGGCCGCCCCGGAGCGGCAGCGATGGCTGTGCAGGCTGCACTCCTCAGCCCGCATCCATTCGTCCCCTTCGGCTTTGCGAGCGCCTCGGACGGGCTGGGAGGCGCCTTCGGAGCCCTGGATAAGGGCTGCTGCTTTGAGGACGACGAGAACAGGGCACCGACGGGCACGCTGGTGGCAGAAGCCGAGGGCGGGGATGTGCGTGAGGCCACCCGCGACCTGCTCAGCTTCATCGATTCGGCGTCCAGCAACATCAAGTTGGCACTGGACAAGCCGGGCAAGTCGAAGCGGAAGGTGAACCACCGCAAGTACCTGCAGAAGCAGATCAAGCGCTGCAGCGGCCTCATGGGCGCCGCGCCCCCTGGCCCACCTTCTCCTGGTGCCGCGGACACTCCCGCCAAGCGGTCGCCTGCAGCCCCCAGCGCACCGACTGTCGCCGTCCCGGCCCATGGCAAGGCAGCCCCGCGGCGGGAAGCGTCTCAGGCAGCCGCAGCTGCAAGCCTGCAGAGCCGGAGCCTGGCCGCGCTCTTCGACTCGCTGCACCACGTCCCCGCCAGCGATGAGCCGGCAGGGGGCGCTGTGGTGACGCCCGCGGCCGGGCTCAGCGGGACCAGCGCTGGGAGCGCCGGAGGGGACAAGGTCAGCCCCGCCGGGGGCGCGGTGACTCCGGGAACCAGGAAGGTCCCGCTGCGGGCCCGTAACCTGCCTCCGTCCTTCTTCACCGAGCCATCCCAGGCTGGGGGCGGCGGCTGCGGCCCGGCCGGGCCCGGCGTGAGTCTGGGCGACCTGGAGAAGGGCGCTGAGGCCGCGGAGTTCTTCGAGCTGCTGGAGCCTGACTACGGCACTGGCAACGAGGCGGGTGTCTTGCTGGCGGCTGAGCCTCTAGATGTGTTTCCCGCGGGAGCCACTGCCTTACGGGGACCCCCAGATTTGGAGTCTGGCCTATTCGAGCCGCCGCCCTCGATGGTGGGGAGCCTGCTGTACCCCGAATCCTGGAGCGCTCCGGCTCCTGCAGCCAAGAAGATGCCAGTGGCTGTCGCCCGTGGCGGTTTGACCTTGAACGAGCCCTTGCGTCCTCTGTACCCGGCTGCTGCAGACTCTCCCGGCGGGGAGGACGGGCCTGGCCAGTTAGCCTCTTTTTCTCCCTTCTTCCCAGACTGCGCCCTGCCCTTGCCGCCTCCTCCGCCCCACCAGGCGCCCTACGATTACGGCGCGGGCTACAGTCGCACCCCGTACACGAGCCTTTGGAGACCCGACGGGGTTTGGGAAGAGGTGCCGGGGGAGGAGGGGGCGCACCAGGACTGATTGCGAGGCAGCCCTTCCCTCCCATTAGAGACTGCTGCGTGTGGGTTGTGCCTGCCTTCAGTTCTCTCCCCAAACTAAAGAACTATAGGACAATGCACTTGGAGAAGGAATGGGATTTTTAAAATATGTCAATAAAAAAGTTTCAGAAGGAGATGAAGAGGAATTGGGGATTGTTTTAATCACAACCCCCAGAAACTTTGTTTTGATATATATATATATAAAATTTAAAAAGCCATTGGTAGTATATTACTGGGCCAGACAAATCAAGAAACCAAGGCGAGGCTTGGGGAATCGGGTGGGGACGGTGGAAAAGGCAGGAGGTGGCTCTGCAGTCACCAGCCCCTTCTCCAACTTTTCAGCAAATGGTCAGTCCAAGTGCAGCATTTTTTAGTGTAATTGTCCCTCAAAGAACAACGTCCTCGTATCTATCGCCTTTTTCTTTTGAGTGCATTATGAATTAAAGCCTATCTGGCAAAGAATGATGTGAAGATATGTTGTTATTGGTTTGGGTATTAGAAGTCAGTGTTCCTAGGGCTCGCTTAGCTTTTTTGAATGGATAAGCAGGGTTGAGGACATAAGGCCCATGGCTGACTTTCCCGGTGTTGGTCCTTGCATAATGGTTCTCATCTCTATAGCTTTTCTTTAAAATCTCGCCACCTGTCCACTTCATTCTTTCATCTCTTTATCTCCTCAACACCAGTGCCCACTGTCCTCCATTTTATCTGACTTCTCATTCATCTTCCCCATATTTTTTACTCTCCTGTGGACTTTTCTCACAAATCTTTGGTAGTGGTGTTGGTGGTGGTGTTAAGTGCCATCGAATCTCTGGTGTAGGAGGCTTCCATTTAGCTGAGATGGGGGTCTATTTCCCTCCTTTCGGCTTGCTGTCTCTGACCATTTTGGGTAGTGAGGAGCTCTGGTGGCTCAGTGGTTAGGAAGTGCATTGCCAGCACAAGGTTTGAACCCACTAGCTGTGAGAGAAAGAACGGTCATCTGCTCTTAGGCTGTTTACAGACTCTGAAAACCTGCTGGAGGGTCAGCGATGGGGGTTCTGACTCAAAAGAACGTAACAACAAGCACTCTGGATGGATGAAGACTGGGTAAATAAAAACCGTTCTGAATTTAAATTTTCTCATCTGAGAGAGCGAAGATGACAATAATCCAGCACTTCATGCTTTTTCACAGCTTGCTGGGAAGCTCAGAAGAGAAACAGAAAAAAAAAGTTATGAGACCACTGCAGTGCTTGGCAAGGTTCTGCAGGTATGTGAAGCTGAGTGCACACACAGACACAGACATATACAAGTTTTGTTATTATTGTGTATGCTGTTGATTCACTTCTAACTCATAGTGGCCTTTAAAGATAAAATAGAACGCCCCCCACAGGGTTTTCTAGTCTGTAGTCTTCATAGGAGCTGATCAGGGATTTTTCCCTACCTCAGAGTGGTTGGTAGGTTCCAGTTGTCAATTTAACCTTAACCTAGCAGCTTAAGCAATGCCAGGAATACAAGTTCTTACTCTCTCTTGCGTGTTCTCTCTCTCTCTCTCTCTCTCTCTCTCTCTCTCTCTCTCGTTTGCCAGAGTTGACTCTAAGTTCACCTCCAGCAGGTTTTCAGAGGCAGTAGTCAGAGGAGGGGAGATTTTCCATCTGTCCCCTGCAGAGCAGCTGCTGGTAGATTCAATCCTCACGCTTCTAGAATTGTAGCACTAGGCCACCAGAGGTCCCTCATCCATGTAGAGATGTCTTCTGTATATGAAAGGGATTAGGACAGCTGGTTCCCAAGGTCATTTCAACTGCTCTATTTGCCCTCAACTTTTCTTTCTCTAATAAGCTGTGTACCTCTTTACCCTATCTCCCACCACTCTTTTGGATTCTGCCTCTCCATTCTTCCTTATTCCCTATACCTGCATTCTCTAATGGAGGGGAGTGTACTGGCTGTAAAGTTTCCAAAGAAGCTGCTCTACTCCCTGAATAATACATGAATAGAATCTGAAGAACATTGGGAGAGTGGAGTCCAGTCTGTTGTGTGAGGGTAAAGAGAAATTATTTAGTTGTGAATATGGCAGAAAAGACACATGACACCATCCGGATGGCTGAGGGACCCAGGAGTGAAGACTGGACAGAGAGGGAGCAGCTGGAGAGAAAGAGGGAAACTAACAGTACTGGAGATGTGGCAGCTCTCTGGTTACCTGACTAACCATTCAGTGAAAACCCATGAAGAGACAAACACCAAGGAATTAAAAAGGCAGTTATTGCCAGTTGAATTAGTATATTGCATAGGGGATTGGCCTCCGTTGGAGGCAGTCACAATAGATTATAAGAAAATCTAGATTGGAAAAACCTCACTGTAATATATTTTAAATTCAAGTAAATTGTTTGTGATGTCAAAAATACTGAGATGGTTTCAGAGGAAACTGTGTTGGAGTGGAGAGATCTGGGAAATGAGATCACGAAATAACAAATGCAATTTTAGATGCAAACATTCTTTTACAAATAAAGCCTTTCTAAGAAAGCAGCATAGGAAGGACAGCAATGGCTGACAAGAAGAATTTGTGCAATGCCAAAAAAGTTGGTGTCTAAGAAATTTCTTTCAAAGTAAAGACTGACTACTTCCTCTGTGTTAACAGATTGTTATTTCCCAATCATTTATGTGTGTGCACTATTTTATTATGAGCCCAATACAAAATAGAATGCATATTAGGAAAACATTAGTGATTTATGCTTTATAGGCTATTATTAAGGTAATAATACTATCAACATGTTTCCAATTTTTTCCATGTTCTTCTTGTGTAGTTTACTAAAACAAGGTACCTCTCTAGATTCCCACATAATGCTTGCAATGCCTTTGACTGATAGTAATAATAGCAAAACTGAGTCTTTCCATGTATGAGGCATTGGGCTAAGAAACACACCACTGAGCCCCTTAATAGCATCATAAAGTAAATATTGTTATCCTACGTAGTAACTAAAACTCACATCTCAGGTTGAATAACTTGCTGGAAGCAAATAGTAGCTCCAAGATGCAGATTTCCAAATATTTTAACTGTAAGATCTTCTCATGAGACTCGGTTTGGAAGGGTGTAGTTTCTAACCCATCCCCAGTTACTAAAAATATTTCTTAACCTCAGCATTATGGACATTTGGGTCTGGATAATTCTTTGTTGTAGAAGTGGTCCTGTACATTGGAGAAGCATTCAGTAGCATGACTGCCCTTTACCTGCTTGATGGTGGCAAGTAGGTAACATCTCTCCTGCAAGTCTCACCCATTGTACCAATCAAAATTATCTCTAGAAGTTGCTGCATGTCCTGTAAAGCTGCCCCAAGCTGAGAATCACTGTACTAGAGAAGATCTATGCTGTGCCATGGGGTACTGAGCAATAAAATATACATTATTCCATTTTATTCTTACAAGAGCCCATGCTTAGGTGTGGTTATCAAGAGAAATAAATCAACAGTGTTAGATATACTTCAATTTGCTAATTTATAAGCATAAAACCTTCAGCTAGTTACATAGTCATATTATGACATCTTCACCTTGGCAATAGGCTAAAGTGTGTCAGAGATTGTGAGAATGGCATAGGATAGGACAGGGTTCAAAACTGTTGTTCATTGGATCACTATGAGTTATACTCAAATCAATGGCACCTAATAAGAGCAATATAAATGACCATTTAAGGCCTGGGGACTCCATGTGTAATACGAAGGAGCAAGACTTGGTAATAATATGTCAAGATCCCAGATGACCCTGTTGTCACGGATCCCGAGAATGTGTACTTGGTCCCTTTGGAGGCACCAACTTATCCCAGCTCTGAGTCCTCTTCTCCCTACATTGTTTCCAGTCTAAGCACATCTGTGTTTGATCTTACTGTGGTACAGTAAACAATATCCTTGGCAACCTTTTGTTGTTAGGTGTCACAGAGCTGACTACCACAGATGGGAACAGTAAGTGGAAACCTTGCACTGTGTGACACCATCCTCACAATCTCTGCTAGCCTTAAGCCTGTGGTTACAGTCACTGTGTCACTCCACCTCCTTGAGGGTCTTCCTCTCTCTCATTGACACTTGACTTTTCCCAAGCCCTGGGCTGCCTGACAAGAATAATTATTACATTCTCTCATTTGCCATTTTCTATTGAAATCTGTAACAACTTGTTTAGCCACTTAATTGTCCATAAATAATTCTTTTTTAAAGTATATAAGTAAATATTTTCAAACACTAGAAGTAAGTTTTAAACATACGTTAAATTTTATGATTTTGGATAGGGTGACAAGTCTAGGCTTTAATGATTAGTACACTTGTATGCCACATTTCACAAGTTCTTTTCTTAGCTGATCTTTCCTTCATGCCTGGGATATGTTTTAGTGTCTTCCTGAATCTTTAGAATGGGAGTCTGAAACCCTTACTCAACTCACAGATACTTCCATCTTTCCTTTTCCTTTACTCTTGTGTCTAACAAAATTGGTACTGTCAGCCATCAGCGACCGTCTCAATTTCCCAGTCCTACATACACTCGCAAACAACTCGACGGCACATAACAACAACAAACAACAACAACATACACTCTGCCTAGTTGTAAGAAGTTGTTCTTCAATCCCAAAGGCACACGGTTCAAGTTCACCAGCAGCTCTGCAGGAGAAGGAGGGTAATCTCCTCTTGTGTGATTTACTGCCTCTCAAAAACTTCTGGAGGGTCGTCTATGAGGCAGCTATGACTCAATGTTACACAAAACCAACAACAGACACACGAAGGAACTTCTATACTAAGGGACCCTGATGATGCAGTGTCTAAGCCCTTGCTTGCCAAAGAAAGATGTGCCAGTCTGCCTCTATATAGATGACGGCATTGGAAGCCCCATGGATCACTTCTATCCTGTTGGGTAGGGTTTATATGGGTTGGAATAAAGTCATGGCAACAGGACTTCCACACCAAATTTTCCCCACGAACATGTCGGACTTTCTCATTGGACCAGGAGGTCCAATGTATCAGAAAGGAGCTCTTGGCGACCTAGTGAATAGGGAGCTGTGCTCCCAACCCAAAGGCAGATTCTAATCCATTACCTATTCTGTGGGAGAAAAGTAGACAACTTCCTCTTGTATGATTTAGAGCCTCTGAAAAGCCACTTGAGGGTCAACTGTGAGTCGATTCTGACTTGATAGCAGTGAACAAGCGTGACTTTTGAGTCTTGTTCCCTTTTCTGGTGTGGACAAAATGATGCTTTGTCAGTTATCCTTTTTTCTACTTTATCTCTAGTGAAAGAGGAATTTCCTTGATAAATTGGATTGACACATAGAAACAATAGACTTGAATACTGTGGAGATTGTGAGGATGGCATAGGACAGATCAAGTTGTGGTTGACTCAGTGGCACCGAATAACAATAATAATTTAGCATCAATTCTTCTGTCTTCCTTTTTCATTGTCTAGCTCTATCGGGATGGGTGTGTGTCGGAGACGGTGCGATTGGCACAGGATAGAGCAGAGTTTAGGGCTGTTGTACATAAGGTCGCTGAGTCGCAAGCGACTCGAAAGCACATAACAACAACAACAACAACAGCTCTCAGATATGGAGCAAGTGATTGAAAAGACCATGGCCAATCAGGTGTACCTTCGTGAAATTTACATGCATAAGATGAGTATGGGCAGCATGGAGATGGCCCTACTTAACCTCTGATAACTCCACAAAAGGAAAATGCTCCCATCAACAATATCCAGAATACAGCTGGCATCATTGCTTCTCAGTATTTTGGAGAGGTACCTGAATGCAGATTTTTCCAGTGCAATACATCTCCTGATCTTCTGACTGTTGGTATCTGGCAAATTTAGAATTGCTAATCACACTAGAATTCAAGATGTAGTTTAAACTCAACTCAAATTCACCGTTATCAAGTCAATTTTGATTATAGCAACCCTCCCCTGGGTTTCAGAGTTTATGATTCTTAACGGGAAGAGACTGTCCATTTTCTCCTACAGATCTCCTGGTGGTTCTGAACCACTGAAAACTCACTGCCTTTTGGTTAGCAGCTCAACATGCTATGTGTTATGTCACCAGAGTCTGTGAACTTCAAATAAAAGATGACACAGAGGCAGAATAATGGAGATTATATTTTCCAAGGGATTTAATTCTAAAAGGGAAGTGTTAGTAATACTTAAAGTGGAAAGCGAAGCTGAATAAGCTTTATAACCCTATACTTTACCCAGTACGATGTCTTTTCCCCAAGGACTGATCTCTCCTAACAACATGCCCCAAATATTGTTGTTCTCTGCAATCAAGTTGCCTGGGACTCATAGCAACCCTATGAACAATAGCTCTGAAGTCTGTTCTATCCTGAGCCAGTCTCACTGACTCTGATACACCTACCTCCATTACTTTAGTTACTGTGTCAATCCGTCTTATCCAGGGTCTTCATCTTCTGTGCTGTCCCTCAACCGTAACAAGCATAATGTCTTTCTCCAAGGACTGGGCCCTCCTGTCCATGTGCCAAAGCATGTGCTTCTTGCTTTCCAAGACAGACCTATTTGTTCTCTTGGTGGTCAATGGTATATTGAATACTCTTCTCCAGCACCACAACTCAAAGTCATCGATTCTTCTTCTACCATCCTTAGTCATTGTCCAGCTCTCTGATACATAGAAAGTAGTTGCAAAGACCATGGCATAGGTATGCTCACTATGAATTGGAACCAACACCATGACATCTAACAAGAGCATCATAAGCTGAAATTTTCAACAGCAGCAGCAGCAACTACAATCATCTGGAAGTAAAACAGATAATAGACAAAGGGGAAGAGAGGCAGTGGACCAGATGACAAATGGACTTTTTTCAAGCATGTAGATGAGAGATAATGAGGAAGTTGCAACAGCAATGCAGGAACAAAATGAAACAATGTTCTTGCAGCAAAATTTCTAAGTGAATGATAATGTCATTAACCAAGTTGGAGAATGTGATAATGGAGAAGGTGATATGGGGAAGAGGAAATGCAAGAGGAAAGAAATGCACTTCCTATTTGAAAAAGTCAAATCAGAGTATTAATAGCCCATTTCCTTTAGTTACTTTGCTAAAAACCAAGATCTGGTTATCCTCTTTTTGGATATAAAAATTCACTGTTGTCCAGAATTGGCAACTGTACATGAGAGAGTCACTACTCCTCACTCTCCAATTATGGCAGCCATTGCTACTTGATCAGGACACACTTGTCCTCTGAGCAGAAATCTAGTTTATATACTACCATCTGCTGAAGTTTAAACCTGCTTTCCATTTGATATTTGATCAATGTCCCAGAACTGATCCAAATTCGCATATGAGTTCAAGGTGTGAACCATGAAGCCTATTGCTAATATACAGTGAAACATATAACAGAAATCATTTAATCTCTGACCAAGTGACTCCCCAAGATCAACATGAAAATCATACTGTATACAGTAAGTAGGGACTCTCAGCCAGAGGATTAGTGTCATTAATATTAAAATTACCACAGGTTTGGATTAAAATGTGGTCATATTTCTTTTAGGTTACATACACCTAAACCTAAACGGTGTATGTAACATAGTGAGGAGAGACTGGTCCTTGGAGAGGGACATCATGCTTGGGAGGGTGGAGGGACGGCGCAGGAGAGGAAGGCCCTCTATGAGGTGGATTGATTCAGTGACTGGGATAATTGGGATGGGAGTGTCGGAGACAGTGCGATTGGCACAGGACAGAGCGGAGTTTAGGGCTGTTGTACATAGGGTCGCTATGAGTCGCAGGCGACTCGACGGCATATAACAACAACAACAACAACATATTTCTTTTATGTTCAATTATGCTCGAGGATTTTATTAGCATTAAGTTATTGGACCTTTTCTTTTAGACTGTCCTCTTTCCTAGGAGTGAATAAGAACTCCAGAAGTTTAGATAATACAGAAGACTTACAGAGTATGAAAGGAAGACTTGATCTGGCTTTACCATTCTAGTGAGTCTAGAAGCAGATTCTGAGTTTGTTGCTACTTGCCATACCACACAGAACCCCAGCTGTGCATAAGGGCCTTTGGCCAAGGGAATGAGTGAAATCTAATTGTCATTAAGGTGTATCCAAATGAAAGGATGCTTTAAAAATGGTTTTTACATTTCTTAATTGTGATTTGAATGAAAGTTTACAGACTGAATTGGCTTTCCAATTAATAATTAACACACATTTTGTTATGTAACATTGCTTATGATGACTATAATGTAACAGCACTCTTTTACTTTCTTTCTATCACTTTTATACATTCTTCTTACTCACCACTTCCTTCTTTCTTTTCTTTGTTGTTGTTAGGCCAGGACCTACTCAAAGTTGACCTTGCAATGGCTTATCAAAGCCTGTAAATCGTTCTTGAGGAACAGTTGAGATTTACCCCTCTCCTTTCAGCAAATGCTGACCTTTTGCTCTCATATGTTTAATTTTCCTAAGAAGTGGGTGTCTCCTTGGTGTTTTTTGTTTACCTTTTAGGCTTGCCTACAAGCTGTATTAACAATAATTGATCACTGGAATAAAAAAGTTGGAAACAAAGCAGAAGGAATGGTAGGTAGAAATTATGGATTTGGGGACAGAAATGAGACTAGAGCTCAAATGACTGAATTTTGTACATTTATTCCTAGCGAATACCTTCTTTTAAGAAACACAGATGGTGACAATACCCATAGACCACACCTGATGGTCTGCACAGGAATCTGATTGACTTCATTTGTGGAAGGAATTGTTGGAGAAACTCAATATTAGGAGTAAAACCAGGCCAGGTGCTGACTGTGGAACAGATCATTAATTACTTATGTGCAAGTTCAAATTGAAGTTGGAAAAAATGTAAAAAGTTCTTAAGAACTAAGATACAACTTTGGGTTTATCTCACCTGAATTCAAAGATAATCTCAAGAATATGTTTGAGACACTGAACACAAGTGATTAAAAAGTTGTGGGATGACAAAAAAAGGTATAATCTATGAAAGGAGCGAAAAGATCATTATGAAGACAGGAGAAAGACAAGACCAAAATATGTCAGAAGAGACTGAAAATTGCAATAGAGCATCATAAAGCTAAAAAGGAAAAGATGCTGAAAGACGAATAGAAGATTTCCAAGACAGTTTGAGAAGAGAAAGCAAAGTATTTTAATGGACTGTGCAAAGAGCAGAGTTGGAGAATAAAGAAGGAAGAACTTGCTCAGCATTTCTTAAGTTAAAAGAACTAGAAAAAAATTCAAACCTCGAGTTGCATTATTGAGAGATACTATGGAGAAGATCTTGGATGATCCAGGAAGCATCAAAAGAAGATGGGGAAAATATGCAGAATTGGTTGACACTAAAATATTTCAGGAAGTACCATATAATAAAGAGCCAATGGTGACAAAGGAAGATGTTGAAGCTGCAGTGCCATCTTTGGCAAAAAAATAAAGCCCCAGTAGTTGATGAGATACCAATTGACATGTTCCAACTAACAGATGCAGCCCTGGATGTGTCCACTAGTCTGTGCCAGGAAATTTGAAAGATAGTTACCTGGCCAAATGACTGAAGTAGATCCATATTTGTTTCCATTTCCAATAAAGGTGACTCAATAGAATGTAGAAATTGTTAAACAGTATCCTTAATATCACATGTAAGTGAAAGATTGCTGAAGATAATCCAAAATGAACTAGATCTGTACATTGACATAGAATGGTCAGAAGAGCAAGCAAGGTTTAGAAAAGGCAGTTGCATCAGGAATATCATTGCTGATGTCAGATAAATCTTGGCTGAAAGCAGAGAATACTATAAGAATGTCTATTTGTGTTTTATTGACTGTACACAGGCATTTGACAGTATAGATCACAACAAACTGGCTAACATTAAGAAGAACTGAAATTACAGGACACTTAAATCTGCTTATATGAAACCTATACCTAGACCAAGAAACTGCTTTCTGAACAGAGCAAGGGGATTTTATATGGTTTGGAATCAGGTAAAGTGTGCATCAGGGCTATATCCTTTCTCCATACCCATTGAATCGATAAGGAGAGCAAATCATTTCAGAAACTAGACTTTATGAAGAAGAATGAGGCATCAGGATGGGAGGAAGACTCATCAACAACCTGTGTTATGCAGATGATACAACTTTGCTTGCTGAAAGTGAGGAAGACTTGAGGCACTTGCTGATTTTAATATGGATTACATAGCAACATCAAGAAAACAAAAAAATCCTCATCATTGGGCAACTAACTGATAGATGGAGAGAAGATGGAAATTATCAACAATTTCATCTTGTTTGGATCCACAATCAACACTCTCGGGCAAGAGATCTGGAGACACATTGCCCTGGGGAAAGTCTGCCCCCAGGGACCTCTCTAAAATCCTGAAGAGCAGTGATGTCACTCTAAAGACTAAGGTGTATCTGATTTAAGTCATAGGCTTTCCAATTACCTGTCATGCATCTGAGAGCTAGATAATTAATAAGGATAACAGAAGAAGAATCAATGCCTTTGAGCTGTGGTGTTGAAAATGAGTGCTGAATGTCCCATGGACTGTCAAAAGAACAAGCAGATATATCTTGGAGGAAGTGCAGCAGAATGCCCCTTGGAGGCAAGGATTTTGAAGCTTTGTCTCACATACTTTGGATATGTTTCTAGGAGAAGTTATTCTTTGGGAAGGGACATCACGCTTGGAAAGGTGGGGAGTTAGCAAAAGAGGAGTACTTCCATAATGGCAGTGTTCCTGTATGCACCGTGGGTTTGGAAAACCACCTGAACTCTCTTATTCAGGTAGACAGCCCAGATCAAAAAGGAACTGAGACAAAACCTGGGCAAAGTAATTCTGCCCCTGCGCCAGAGAATAATGAAAGCTCTCTAGCTGAGCGTGCTCCCTTCACTTCGAGCAGCTCATCAAGTAAACATAGTTCACCCAGTGGGACTGTTGCTGCCAGAGTGACTCCTTTTAATTACAACCCAAGTCCCAGGAAAAGTAGTGCAGATGGCACTTCAACCCGGCCATCTCAGATCCCCACACCGGTGAATAACAACACGAAGAAACGAGATTCAAAGGGTGACGGCACAGACTCCAGTGGAACGCAGAGTCCTAAACGCCATTCTGGGTCTTACCTTGTAACATCGGTTTGAAGGAGCTGGAATGATGGCACTAAGAAATCCGTGTGTTAACTACAACTGCTATGTAGAAATTTTGTTTCAAATGAAACTTTAAAAGACTGAAAAATGTTGTAAATAGGTTTGATTCTTGTTAGAAGATTTTTGTTCTGGAAGCCATATTTGATAGTATACTTTGTCTTCACTGGTCTTATTTTGGGAGGCACACCTAATAGTTAGGAAGAAGATGGTA
>NW_006399775.1:24049040-24059590 GCF_000299155.1 Elephantulus edwardii | reverse complement strand
TGGATTGACACAATAACTGCAGTAATGGGCCCAAGTGTCAGAGATGATGAGGATGGCACAGGATAGGGTAGAGTTCAGATCTGTTCTTCATCAGGTACTCCTTGATGGCACTTAAAAACAAACATTGTTTGCCTGAAAGTTGAGCCACTGAGTTGAGTTTAGTTTTAAGCCTAAAGAGTCTCTAACAGACATAGCCTTAGTGGTTTTGCCAATCTCTACCAGAGCAGTAAGTCTGGTTCTTGTCCTTTTTTGTTTATTTGTACAATGGCAGTAGTGGCCTTTAAGATCACCACTGAAAACTAGTCCTATCCAGAAGAACAGCTTAGCTGGTGCCAGCTGCTCTTGTTGCTGAGAAGACCCCCGTGTGTAGTAGGAAGATGACCTCTCAGGACCAAACCCCAGGAGCACCTTGTCACAACTGATTTTTGATCCCGTTACCTGGGGGACCCGCACCATCTTCTGTTTCTGGGATCTACTCAGATTCCTTTCCTTTTAAATGTTTTCCCCAGACAATATGTGACTTCTTGTTTTAAAAAACTCTTCCTCAGAGTTCACGGTTCATTTCCTGTTCCTGCCTATTCCATGTCTATCTATCCTAGTGCTGATACCAATACCAGTTGAGGTTACATCTATTCCAACTCAGAGCAAACCAATGGGTGTCCGGGTAGAACTGTGTTCCGCCCTGACGCACATGAGGTTGTCGACAGTTAGTTTTTTCAGAAGTAGATTTCCAGAGCTCTCTTCCAAGACACCTCTATGTAAACTCAAATCTCCAACCTTTCAGCGTATTAATAATTTGTAATGCTCGATCTATCTGGGCATTTAGCGGGTAGGTCATGAACTTATGGGTTAGGTGTTCTCTTTGGAGTCATGGGAGTTAGAAAGAACGAAATTTAATTCCTGGTTGCATAGTGTGTGACATACTGAACTGTGCCAGACTAGGTTCTCTTAAAGAATGGAAAGCTGTGAAAACTCTATCCTAAATCTATGCATCTCCAGGAAATGGATCACATGCTTAGAGAGACTGGAAAGTTCCATATCTGTAGGTCAGACCTCAAGAGAAAGGCAAGGAGACTGGGAGTTAAAATCGTTGGCAGGTAGATGGGATTTCAGGCTACTGGCTTCAGAGAGTGTCATCTTCAGAAAGACAAATCCAGATGCTGTTAGGGAGGAGCAAGGCTACAGAAGGCTGACTTTGGAGACAGATAACCCCCAAATCAGCAAGTATGGCAGGCCAGGGCTTCAAGTCTGGAGCCCATAAGCCAGATAGCCAGATGTTGGGTAAAACAAAAAGTACCCTGGCTTTTCCAGAGAGTTTAAAATATTCAGTGCATAGCAAGGAAAGAATTTTTCTTTTACTTTTCAAAGAGAAGAGTCAACTGGGAAGTGGGGGGAAGTGCAACAATGAATGAATGGAAATTCAAAGTCTCTGTAAATTTTCATTAAAGTTAATAATAATAATAATAATAATAAAATATTTTCAGAGAAAAAAAATATTCAGTTCAGGTCACACCTCCAAGGAGACTTCACCTTCATTAGATAAGGCTGATCATATCTTCACAGAACTGCCTCTAGTCTTGCCTTCCTAACATCACAGAGATTAGAATTTACAGCACACAGGATAGTTACATTATACTGAAGATCAGGTCCATGTTGATGCACAATATTAACCATCACAGGCTGCTGATTAAAAGGTTGACAGTTCAAATCTACCAGTTGCTCTTTGAGTAGAAACTAGATAGTCTCTTCAAAAGACTTACAGCCTCAGAAACTCTGTGGAGCATTGCCAGGATTCAGAACCAACCTGAGGGTGGTGGACTTAATTTGGTTTTCCCTTTAAGCTCTGTACCCAGCACCTGACTTTTCTGTCAAGTGGCATTAATGATGCCATACAGGGTTATGGCTGTATTAAATGGCATAGACAGAGCCTCCAGCATTATTTAACCATAAACTCAGTGCTGTTGAGCTGATTCAGACCCACATGAATCCTGCTGGTCAGAAAAGAATTTCCTCATGGGTTTCCAAAGCTATAAATATTTACAGAAGCGGACAGCCACATTTTTATTCCAGAGCTGCCAGTAGGTTCAAACTGGTGACCTTTGCAATTGGAGTCAGATATCTTATCATTGTATCACCAGGGTTCCTTCAGTGTTTTCTAAAGATCCCTTTAAATGGAAATTATTATTGTTGCTACTATTGGCCCAGGAAGCCTCAGCACGGAGCTGCAAAAGAGCCTTGAACTTCCTGATCCCTTCCCTTCTCTGTATCCAGTGAGGAAGAAGTCTGGATGCCTCAGGAATTTCTTCTCTGAATTTAAATGGCCGCTGAAAACTCTGGCCTTGAAAACGCCTCGTCCTTCCACAATGACTCGGAATCCGTGACTAACCAGCCCCTGTCAGTTGATCTGGTTCCTAATGGAGCAATGGCGGTGTGAGCTTTACACCAGAAGACAAAACAAAATCCCACACAAAGGCCCTCAGAGCCAGGCAGGAATGGAACATCTTCCCAGCGTGCACTGGGTGTCTGGTCCCGCTCCTGGCGGGGAGCTGGCCTCCCCCTGAGGGCCTGTGGGTGGGTGGTCAGCTTTGTTCTCGGAAAGCCCCTGGACACCCGTGTCCTGGGTGCAGAGTGCAACTCAGAAGCCGATCTCTTAATCAGGGCTGCCCATAACAACAGGATTCAATGCAGAGCAGGGGAGAAACTGGCCAGAGAAACTCGGGACAAATTTGAACAGTCGCCCAGAACTCAGAAACTGAATTACACTGGCACAGGCCTGGGTTGGGAGTTGCTGCCAGAACATTGTATAAAAGTCATTCTTGTTCACACAATGGCACAAGGAAGCAGGAAGCACTGTGGCATGACTTTAATTACCATCCTCTTTCTGAGCAGGGCCACAGTTATCTTTGCTCCACAGTTACATTATCACGCACCAAAAACTGAGAGCAAGCCATGGAAATAAGTGGAATGTGGGGCAATGACAACAGCTACAGCAGCAGCAAGCACCCTGATGGTATAGTAGTTTAAGTTTTGGGCTGTAAACTAACAGGTGGTGGTTGTTGTTGTTGCTGCTGTTATGTGTTTTTGAGTCTGATCCTACCCATAGCTGATCCTCCAGAGAATTTTCGGAGACAGTAAATTGCATAGGAGGAGATGGTGTCTCTTTCTCTCACAGAGCAGCTGGTGGAGTCCAACCTTATGTCTTTAGGTTGACAGTATAGCTTCTTGTGCCTGCTAATCACCCACAACTCATAAAGACCCTTTGAGCACCAGATATGAAACTACAGCCCGAAGATCTGCAAGACAGACCAACTTATTTTATTTTTTTTAAAGTTGAAAGCATACACAGTAGAATAGACATCAACTTATAATTTCTACACGTCCAATTCTGTGACATTGATTACATTCTTCAAGCTTGCGGCCCTTTACACTTTCCTTTCCAAGTGGTTTCCTCCCCATTGACATAAATTCATTCACCACTCCCTAAACCTCAAGATGGTACTGATGCTAGTGCTAGATGATAAGATCATGCCTGTCGGGAGGGAGGAAAAGGCCTTTTCTAGGCATCTGAGAGAAAGGTTAATATTTATACTCTGTGTGAGAGCAAGTGGAGAAGTTGGCTCCTTTTACCAACAAAAGTGATGGAGTTGATATAAAAAAGGCTGGTTTTTAGAAGAAATCTGGTATTATGAATTAAAACCTTGGCCCTGCCAAAATTGGCAAGTTGCTCAGATTTTTCACATCTATAAAATGAATGCAGTGGTACCAATGGTAAAGACAACCCTTGTGCTCATGTCACTATGGTAAGGAACAAGGAAGGGTTTACAGCGCTTTGTAGATTGCAGAACGCCAGACAATGCAGACTGGTGAATGCTGAAGGTGGGTTTACTGGATAGGAGGAGGTACTGAGGTTTTGTTAATGGTTGGTGAGATAATTTGGAAACAAATAGTTGCAAAGCATTTCCAAAGCTAGAAATCTTTACAGAAGGGACTACGGTATCTTTCCCTTTTGGAGTGGCTGGTGGATTGAAATCACTTATCTTCTGGTTGGCAGTTTAGTGTTTTAACCATTACACCACGAGGACTTCTATGTGCTAAGATAACTGAATAGTCTTAACTGGCTTCACTAAAAAACATCTCCCAAGAGCAGAACTTGGAGAATCTTAAAGCCTAAAGAGCCATCTAGTGGTAGTGCTAGAAATGACTAAATTTTTTGTTTGCGTCATTCACGTGAAAGATGCTTAAACTGCGTTTTCCTTCTTAAGTTTGTACCTTACTGACAGCCATCAACAGAAGAATGTTGTAAATGGCTTCCTCTTCTGATTTTAGCCCTTCATGCTGGAGGAAAACTGTGCAGAGCCATGCTGCTATGAAGTGGTTGTTACTCTTAGCTCTTTTGCCATTGACTGTTTGTGTGACTGAGTTTTATGTGACGACACGTGAATGGATGTTATAAACGTCCCTTGCAGGAATTTTCCATAAAAGTTAAAGCATACTATACTACATGTCCCTTTTCTTCCTGTGGCTTGATACTTGCTGAAGATTATCCAAAAACGCCTAGAACAGCACATCGTCAGAGAACCGCCTAAAGTGCAGGCTAGGTTTAGAAGGGTCCGTGGTACTAGGGATGTTATAGCTAATGTCAGTTGGATCTTGGCTGAAAGCAGAGATGACAGTACATAACAATAACAGTAACAATAACCATGAGTAGAAGCTGACTTTAAGGCAGAAAACAACAACAACAACAACAACAACAACAGCAGCAAAAGCAACATTTGGTAGTTGTCCGGCTTTGTTCCTGAGTTTAGGTGAGTCATGTTCTATGAATTTATTAGAAAAAATCTACCAGGGATATTATTGCTAATGTCAAATGGATCCTGGCTGAAAGCAAGGAATACCAGAATGTCTATTTATGTTTTATTGACTATGAAAAGGCATTTGGCTGTGTGAATCATAACAAATGATAGCTAACTTGAGAAAAATGAGAATCTCAGAACACTTGATTGTGCTAATATGAAAACTGTACCTAGACCTAAAGCTGTTGTCTGAACAGAGCAAGGGAACACTGCCTGGTTTCAAATTAGGAAGGATGTATGTCAGGGTTGTATAATTTCTCCATTACTGGTCAATCTGTATTCT
This sequence comes from Elephantulus edwardii, assembly GCF_000299155.1. Lineage (NCBI taxonomy): Eukaryota > Metazoa > Chordata > Mammalia > Macroscelidea > Macroscelididae > Elephantulus > Elephantulus edwardii. The sequence continues at coordinate 24,054,454 of NW_006399775.1, read as the reverse complement.
TAGTTAATAATTTCAGAAGCTAGACTCTGAAGAAGAACGTGATATCAGGATTGGAGGAAGACTCATCAACAACCAGCCTTATCCAGGTGACATAACTTTGCTGAAACTGAGGAGGACATGAAGACAAAGATCCTTATCACAGAACCAGAAGTCAATATTGTAATAGATGGGAAAATGATTGAAGCTGTCATTGATTTCTTCTTGCTTGGATCAACAGTCAACATTCTTGGTACCAGCAGTCAGGAAATCAGAGACATATTACGTTGGGCAAATCTACTTTCCGGGACATCACCAAAATTCTGAAGAGCAATGAAATCAGTTTGAAGACTAAGATGTGCCTAATTCAGGCCATAGTCTTCTCAGTCACTTGCTATGCTTCAGAGAGAAAGGATGACAGAAAAAAACTGATGCCTTTGAGTTATGGTCCTGGAAAAGACTACTGCATACATATCCCATGAACAGTCAAAAGAACAAGCAGATATGTTTTGGAGAAAGCACAGCTGGAGAGCTCCTTAGAGGCAAAGATGGAAAAGTTTCATCTTTCATGCTTTGGACATATAGCTAGACACGGCTATTCATTGGAGAAGGACATCATGCTTGGAAAGATGGCAAGTCAATGAAAGAGAGGAGGACTTCCAATGAGATGGATTGACGTGGTGACCAGCAACAGGCTCTCATATGTCAGAGATGATGAGGATGGCACAGGATAGAGCAGGGTTCAGGTTGGCTGTTCATAGGGTCACTATGAGTCATACTTAACTTGATGGTAACTAACAACAACAAAGTTATTTTGCAAGAGTTACAGTTCTGCAAAGATGAGCTATGGTGCAGCGGTTAAAGTGCTTAGCTGCCTACTGAAAGGTCAGCAGTTCAAACTCACTAGTCATTCCATTGGGAAAAGGTGTGGCAGTGTGCTTCTGTGGCGATTTATAGCCTTGGGAACCCTGTTGAATAGTTCTACTCAGTCCTGTTGGCTCCATGGCAGCGGCTTTGGCTTAACTTGGCGTTTTAATAGACAGAAGCAAGGCACAGTGGACTTTGGATTTTGGTTGTTATTGTAACCAACCCCACTGAGGGTTTGAAATTAATACTTAAAGCCATAAAAAGCACCTACAGTCCTTGCAAGTATTTTCTTCCATTGCCTGGAACGCTATACAACAAACTCCAAAACTGAAACAGTTTATGGGGTAAAAGGGAGAATGCAGACTCTAGTGCAAGATAGACCTTGATGTGGATTTCCTTAAGGGGCCCAGGTCCATGTCTACACAACCTTTCAAGGTAGAGCAGAAAAACTGAGATCTGTAGTTTCTAATGTGGCTTAGTCATGACAAGAAAGACCCAGTGGAACCTATTCTTGTAAACTCCAGACTAAAGTGAATAAGAAATGAACCTCTACAGCCATCTGCTCATTAGAAAGGAGGGCAGAGGTTGGCATGAGATCCCCCCATCCTGCTGCTCCCCACAGTACAGTGATCTTCATGTAGTTTTGACAGAAACAATTCCATTCTGGAATATACATCAATCGACTTTTAATCCCCTAATTAAAATCACTCTTCTGGATTATCCATGTTCTATATAAATAAATACATGTTCTGGGATAAAATGTTTCACACGATTTTTCTTTAATAAATCCCACTGGGATCTGACTGTAGCTTAATTAGCCCCTTGAATTGGTGTACGAGGAGACGCAAGCCAACTGCTGATACAAGAGCATCTTCACTCTGTTAAGAACTTCAGCCCCTGGATTTTGGCAGTTTTGGTTTATCCAGACAGATGGTAGATGGGCCCCTCATCCCAATGACCTACATACCTAGAAGAAGAGAAAAAACGCACAAAGTGATAATATGAATTAGCTCTTCAGAAAGTGCCTTTATGAAAGAAATGAACTTTATTTCTAAAATTGGAGCTGTGCTATTATTCAAGATCACTATTAAAGTTTATTAATAACTATCTTATTTACACAGGAGTGTGGGAATACCCAGGGGATGCCCAAGACTGTTTCTGACACTTGACTTGTACATCCTACTAATTTTCCGAGACCCAGATCAGATACCAACCCTCTGTTAAGATGCCCTTGACCTCCACTACTAAAGAAAGTGTCTATGACATCTATTACAAAGACTGTTATTATTGTCGTTAGGTGTTGTCAAGTCAACTGTGACTCATAGGGACTCTATGAACAATAGATCTGAATCTTGCCTTATCCTATGGCATCCTCAAGTTCTCCATCATGCTCAAGTCTATTGTTAAAGTCACTGTGCCAATCCAAATCATTCTCTCTTTTGCTGACCCTCTATGCTCTTCTGCTGAATGTCTTTTTCCAAGGACTAATCTCTCCTAATAACATGTCCAAAACATGTGAGACAATGTTTCACTCTTTTCTCCTCTAAGGACCACTGCCGTTTCACTTCCTCTAAGATAGATTTGTTTGTTCTTTTGGTGGCCCATGGGATATTCAATACTCTTCTCCAAGACCACAAATCAAAGATAATTATGATTCTTCCTTGTTCCTTACGTATCGTCTAACTTTCAGATACCTAGGAAGCAATCGCACATATGATGGCTTCCATTAGGTGCACTTTAGTCTTTAAAATCGGTTCTGACACCGTGAGCCTCCATTGGCTTTCCGAGGCTGCACATTGCAAAGGGAGGATACTGATCGTCTTTCTTATGAGGAGTCACTGGTGGACTCAAACAACTGGAAACTCTTGGCCTCTGGATTAGCAGCACAATTTGCTACAGGCCACACTACCAAAGTTCAAACTTGGAAGCCCTTTCAGGCAGTTCTACACTAATCTATAGGCTACCTCTATAGGACCTCTACAGGTATAGAGGTTTACTTGTTGGGTTGATTTGGGTTTTTTTGTTATTTTTTTTATTCCTTCTCAGTTTTAACCCAAACATGGAACCCAAGATTTCTATCATGCTCAAGTCCACTGTTAAAAAAGAAAATTTTATGCACCTGGGGGGGGGGTGTGTTTGTCCAGCCTGAGCAGGTAATTGCCTGGGTTTTTTCCTTTTGGTTTTCCCCCTCTTGGAATTCAAGATTCTTTAAAATGTAGATTTTGTTTAATTATCTCTGCAACAGTCTTACAATACTGTCTATGGGTATGTAGCAAAGAATGATAGATGTGAGGCTTACATTAAGCTCATTTTATTACTTAGCAACTATTTATTGTACAACTACTATTGTCCAATATTATGCCAACAAAAGACTGTGCTTACAATGCTCACCGTCTTGAGAAGAAAAAAGACAAGGAAAAAAGCTATTATACTATATGGGATCCACGAGGGTAGGTAGCTGGGTTAACACAAGGTTGCCAGTGGGCTTGAAGGAAGAGTAAATGAGTTTGGAACTGATACCACTTGCAAGGAAACAATTTAATTGAAAAACTATGGGATAGAAGCTTCAATTTCTTTCAGCTTTAATATTTTTTGCTATTATGAAAATAAGCAAAAGTGTTCGTCTCATGGCACTGTTGTGAGGACTCAATTAAACTCAAAAAATCTACTTGAAGGAACTCCAGTCACTTGTTCTTTCATTTATGCAACATATGTATTTTCAATATTTATCATTTTGTAAGACCTGTGATGGAGCTCTCCTGGCCTAGAGATTGAGGAGTTATGCTCCCAACCACAAAGGCAGGAGGTTCGAATTCACCAGCTGCTTTGTGGGGAAAGATGAACATCTCCACTCATGTGATTTACAATCTCTGAAAACTTGTTGGAGGTTCAACCATGCATTGATTCTGACTTTGTGGCACATGACAGCAACAGCAATAGGACGTGTATGAGGTGCTGGGGAGCAAAATTAGTTTGGCCTTTGCTTTGCTCTCAAGGAATTGCTGGCTCATGAGGGGAGGCACCTATTATTAAACTGATGACTGTAGAAATATTTTATTCCAAACTGAGATAAATGCTATGAATGTTATTTAAGATTGAAAGAAGAGATGAAATACTGCGTTTCAGATATTATGAAGGCTTAGTGCTAAGGAGTTACACTGCAGAACCAAAGACACACATTTTGAATCACCCACCATGGGAGAAAGATGGACAATCTCCTCGCATGCAGTTTGCTGCCTCTGAAAACCTGCTGGAGGGTCAATAATGAGTCAACTGACTCGACAAGACATAACAACAGCAGCAACAACACGATGAGAGAGAATTTCTGGCAGAGCTTTTAGAACATTTTCCTTTCTGCTACACAATATTTAGAATGCAAAACTTTTCCCAAATAGTGCTGCACATGGACCATACTTTTAAAATCAGGGAGAGGTAATTCAAATTCTATGACAGCTCCTTATTAGCTATGTTGCACCACATAAGTTGCTTACATTCTCTATGTCTCTGTTTCAGTTTTACCAGTGATGAAACAGGGTTGATAGTGTTGACAATGACAGGAATTAACTATTATTGAGGTCTAGACTTAGTTTGGGGTTAGCTCCCTAGAGGGAAAGCCCTCAAGATTAGTACTTGCAAAACAACTTAAAAAAACAGACCTGAAAAAAGACTAAAAATCATTAGTTTCAGTTTATCAGAAGAGGAAGACTTATAGGAGGAGCAGTACTGTAAGGGCCCAGTGGTGGTGAACTGGATTGGAAGAAATTCTGCTCAAGGGAGGGGGGCAGTACCTAACAATTTTATACTTTAACACAGACAACCCTCAGATACATGGTTATGTTAGAAATTACACAAGCTGATGGAAAATACTAGTATCACACAATGCTTAGTCTATAGGTGAAGCCAGTATATATACTTGATCTATATCTAGTTTTTTAAGCATGACTGAAAGCAATTAGAGGAAGATTGAGTTTGTCCCAGAGTTATCCATAAGACAAGAGGTTAGAAAAACAAGTCAGTTAATAAGTAAACTAGCTTAGCACAAGTTCAGCAATTTTGGGGAATATTGATGTAAAAAATGAAATAGAACATATATAGATATTCTAGGCATTAGCAAGCTGAGATGAACTGGAATTGGCCACTTTGAATCAGACAATCATATCATCTATTATTCTGGGAATGAAACATTGAAGAATGGTGTCGTATTCATAGTTAAAAAGGCCTCTGCAAGATCATGAAGTACAATGTTATGAGGGATAGGGTAATATCCATACATGTAGAAGGAAGACCTGTTCATACAACTATTTTTCAAATATATGCACCAAAATTTAAAGCCAAAGATGAGGAAATTGAGGAATTCTATCAACTTATGATCAAAGACCAGATACTTTGTGGTATGATATTAAAGACATCATCCTTGAAGAAAGCAAAAGGTCATTACAAAGACAGGAGAGAAAGAAAAGACAAAAACAGATGTCAAGGGAGCTCTGGTGGTCTAGTGGCAAGATGCTGAGCTGTAATCCCAAAGGTGCACAATTCGAATCCACCAGATGTTCCGCTGGAGAAGGGGGGGG
>NW_006399775.1:24036597-24048022 GCF_000299155.1 Elephantulus edwardii | reverse complement strand
ATAGGTTGAAAAGGTATGGAGATAGGATGCATCCCTGGCGTACGCCCTTCCCAATTTTGAACCATGCAGTGTTCCCTTGCTCTGTTCTGATGACTGCCTGCTGGTCCAAGTATAAGTTTCAGCAACTACCATATGAACAAGAGCCAATGGTGATGAGGGAAAAAGTTCAAGCGGTAGTGAAAGCATTGGCAAAAATTGAAGACCCCAGGAATTGATGGGATACCAATTGACATGTTTCGAATAACATATAACCCTGGACATACTGCTCACCAGTCTGTGCCAGGAAGTTCAGAAGACAGCTCCCTGGTCAACTAACTGAAAGAATCAGTTAACAAAATCCATATTTACTTCCATTTCCAAAAAAGGTGCTCCAACAAAATTTAGAAATTATGGAACAATATTATTAATATCACATGCAAGCAAAAGAATGCTTAAGATCATCCAAAAACTGCTAGAACATAGAGAAATTATAGAAGCTAAAGCTGTGTTTAGATGAGGCCATGGTACCAGGGGATGTCATTGCTGATGACAAATGGATTTTGACTGAAATTAGAGACTACCATAAGAATGTCTGTCTGTGTTTTATTGATTATAGAAGCTGTGACTGTGTAGATCATAACAAACTATGGCTAACATTGAGGAAAATGGAAATTCCAGAGTACTTCATAGTGCTTATGTAAAACCTATACCTAGAACAAGAAGGAGTTGTCTGAATGAGGAACAGAATACACCATGGTTTAAAAGGCCTGTATTTTTCTCCATGACTGTTCAGCCTGTGTGCTGAACACAAGATTGGAGTAAGACTCATCAACAACTTCCATTATGCAGATGATACAACCTTGTTAGCTGAAAGTGAGAAGGCCTGGAAATGCTTTCTGTAGAAGAATAAAGACTATGACCGTCAACATATATTACATCTCACATCAAGAAGACAAAAATAATTATCAATGGGCTGATAAGCATGACCTTCAACATATGTTACATCTCACATCAAGAAGACAAAAATACTTATCAATGGGCTGATAAGCAACATCATGATAGATGAAGAAGAGATTGGTGTTAGCCATGGTTTCATCTTGCTTGGATACACAATCAATACTATTGATACCAGGAGGAAGGAAATAAAAAGATATAGTGTACTAGGAAAGTCTATTGTCAGGGACTTCTCTAAAGTACTGGAAAAAAATGATGTCAACTTAAAGACTAAGACACATCTGACTAAAGCCAGGGTCTTTTCAACCACCTGCTATGCATCTGAGAGCTGGACAATGGATAAGGATGACAAAAGGATTGATACCTTTGAGTTGTGGTATTGAAGAAGAGTGCTGAGTGGCCCATGGAATGTCAAAAGAACAAACACATATGTATTGGAGAAAGTGAAGCCAGAGTGCTGCTTGGAGACAAGAATGGTGAAGCTTTGTCTCACATACTTTGGTCATGTTGTTAAGAAAGGTTATTCCTTGGAAAAGGACATCATGTTTGGAAAGGTATAGTGTGAGTGAAAGAGATGACGCTCATTGACATGGATTGACATGGTGGCAACAGCAATGGAATAAAAAATATGAGATGATAAGGAAGGTACAGGATTGGATAGGGTTCAGGTCTGTTGTTCTTAGGGCTGCTATGAGTCATACTCAGCTCAAATCAACGGCACTTAACAACAAATATATATACACTTGGTAATATTGTATATTGACTCATTTAATAGGATTGTTGTACTTCGTGTGTAGCACACTTCCTAGACTAAATGCAGACATCTAAAACCAGTACACCTACTCTTCTTCTCTTAATAACTTTCTACCTGACATTTTGCATCTAAGAAAATTTTGAAAAAAAAATTTCAGGTGGTGAGTGCCTTTAATGGTCTCAACCCCACCGAGGCAGAGTCAACCCTCAGAGAACTATCTAGAATTATATACTAGAGGACCTGATTATGATTATACCACTCATATAATTGCACTGTGCAACTGTGGGACACCTCCCATATGTTTGGGATATCTTAGTTTGGTTACAGAGGGTTTGGGTTAGAGCAGGACAACTCAAGGTTGTAGGCGGGAAGGGCGAGGACTGCTGAAGGTCCCACAGCGACAGGAGAGGTGGGTGGGAGGAGATGGGAAGAAGGAAAGAAGGAAGGGAGCTGTGGGGGCTGTGAGGGAGAGACGATAGAGAATGAGCTGGGTTCCTAATCACAGAAGGTACTGGGAGGCAGGAGGAAGGGCAGTGTGGGAGCCACCATCCTGATATGTACTGGGGTGCTGGAAGGGTGATCAAGGCATGATGAGTGATGGAGTAGGAGTGGAGAGGTTAGGAAGGGCAGGGGCGGGACACAGGCACTGAAGATGGACGTGGTCCCTGACTCTCGTGTAACACCAGTTTGATCTAAAACCAGTTTGGTTTTGACATCTAACCATGTTGATAAATGAGGCAAGGATATAGTACCACCAGTGACGGATCAAGGGGAGCAGTAATTGTATGTGTGAGCAAAAATGGGGCACATTTTACATGCAAAACTTCTAAATAATAATAAAATTATACGAAAGTCAGTTTGATTTTCACCATTACCTTGTCCTGGGAATTTAAACAATGGCAGTTAGGAAAGAAAAAGCCAAACTGGGTGCTATGGAGTCGATTCCAACTCATAACAGTCTTGCATGTGCCAGGGTAGAACTGTGACCCACTGGGTTCCAATGGCTGTGACCTCTTGCATTCAGATCACTTTACTTTTAAGTGTAAGATACTTCCAGGGAGCTCTGGTGGCCCAGCGGAAGGAAGCTACATTGCCAACCTGAAGGCATAAGTTCAAATCCACCAGCAGCTCCAAGGGAGAAAAATGAGCAGCCTCCTCTCATGTGATTTACTGCCTCTGAAAACCTCCTGGAGGGCCAGCTATGAGTCAGTTTCAACTTGGTGGCACATACAAGCAACAAGGGAGCTCTAGTGGCCTAGCCTGCTGGGGAATTGCACTGTTAACCCACAGGCCACGTCTCTCTGTCTTCAAGGGAGAAGAATGAGCAATCTCTTAGTGCAATTTATTCCTTTAATTCTCATCGCCTTCAAGTCAGAACCAAGTAGCAGCTGACCCTCCAGCGGGTTTTCAGAGGCTGTAAATTGCACGAGAGGAGTTGGTCAACTTTCTCCCATGAAGCAGCTGGGGGATTCTGACTGTGATCCTCTGAATTGGCAACACAATTGCTTACCCACAAGGTCACCAGAGATCCCTCTAGTGCAATTTCCAGTCTTGGACACCCAATGTCGGGTCAGCTATGATTCAGTTCCAACTTGACAGCAGTGAGGTTTAGTCTCTTTATTTCTTAGATTAGTTAAGAGATGTTTCAAATACTATTACTCCCGCCTTCCCTGTCTCACTGTCACTTTGGAAGGAGGTTGAGGGGTGTGTGTGCGTGTATGTGCTGGCACTCATAGGTATTTCTGACTCATTGACTTTCCTGTGACCACATTAATTAGGTTCCTGAAACTCAGGCAATTAGTGAGTGAGGGACACACCATTTGTTCTAATTGCATCCATCGCAGGAGTGGAGGGGTGTGACGAAAATACTGGGAGGCCTATAAACCTCTTGCCTGAGGTGAAGGAAGCAGAAGTGTTCAATGAATGGAAGAGCTGGCATGACAGGAGAATAATTCTCAGCTGTGCTCTGTGCTAGGTAGCTGCAGAAACTGCCTCCCGGGCAGAGTATCTTTGTGTGGGGTGTTCTGGGTAAGGCAACATGTATTGCTCTTGCATATTCATTTTGGGTTAACTACCTTCACTGAGAATGGATATGCAAGAGGCAGTGCGTGCTTCTTTACCCAGAATGCCCTTCACAGAAACTCTTTAGTCAGGAGGCAGTTTCAGCTACTACAATACAAGGTGATGGTGGGCTGGGCTGTGCAGTTAATTCTGCGAAATGACAGTGAAGAGCTACTATTCCGTGTTAGTTTATTCTTGTCTAGCATATGAGTGTCTATGATGTGCAGGCACAATGTTAGGGCTTTCACTTAATTCCAGTGTATGTCAGGGGATTTGAGGGGGTAATCGATGATTCAGTGTGGCAGATACAGAACAACAACAAGAGTTGTGATGCTAACCCAAAGGTGACCCGTCTTGGGCAGTTAGAATCACCAGCGGCACTGAGGGAGAAAGATGGGCCATCGCCTGCCTGCCATGGTATTACAGCCTCTGAAAACCTGCTGAAAGAGGGTCAGCTATGAGTAGGTTTAGCAATGAGTTTTGAGAGCTAAACAAAGAAAGAGCTATGACCACAGAGGTGGTGGTAGACAATGAGCCTAATTAGGGAGGAACTTTGACAGGATGTATATAGGGGAATCCCTCACAGCCTGGGACTTTCCAAAGGCAAATGATGTGGGGGTCACCTGAAAGGGAAAAAGAGGTTCATGTGCCTGTGTGACATTACTTCGCAGCCAGTTGAGATCCCTGGGCCAGACAGCTCCAAAGAGCTGCAGAGTCTTGAGGTCTTGCAATGTTGGTCTAAATGGCCAATATGGAGTTAATTTTGGCCATGACCATTTTAAAAGTTATTGGATGTGTACAATGTGAGTTTATGCCAGTGGTCTATTGAGCTACCGTGTCTTAGCTTGCTGTGATGAAGCAAACCACCTGGAGCCAACACAGAAACTCTCATGGGTACAAATAATGGTCACTTTAAAAAGAGATGTCTCTGTGTGCTTGGGCTTCAGAACTACACACACCTCTGACCAAATAGGAGCTCTGCCAGTTTCCACCTTGGTGACACTGGAAAAGTTACTTAACCTCTCTGAACTTCTATTTTCACATTTGTGAAATGGAGCTGCCTTGCTGAAGAGTTGAGAGAAGTCAGTGCAGTGATGTAAGAAGATCTTAAGTAATAATGAGTATGATTATATTTTTTCAAACAAGGCCCAGAGAGATGAATGACTTGTTGAGAGTGTACGGACACCAGCACCTGTTACTTTACGTGTTGATTTCTTAGTGGAGTAGCTTCTCCTGTGGTTCTCCTAAAGGGGCCACACAGGGGCTGATGGAATCATCACAGATACAACATTTCTTGTGAGAACCATATGGTTTACCCAAGAGGAGAACATCCTCCAGAAAAAGCTAATGTACCTCAGAGATGAGAGGGAAGCGAGTCCTGGAGAGATAAAACAACAGATGCTCACTTGCTAGAATTGTAGCTCTTAGAGTTCTGCTATTAAGAGCTAATGGTGGCAACATGAATGCCTTTAAACTACCTGAAGAAATTGTAACAGATAATTCAGCTGAAGATTGTTTACAGTTTCCTAGAAGTTGAGTGATAAGCAGAAAGAGAATATTAGCAGTGAACAATGCCCATCACACCTTGATGAGGAAATGAGTGGGGCTTAATAATGTGTCATTATTAGTATCTAGCCTGGAAAAAGGAGTCTTCCTTCTTGTTTCTGTGCTGGCTAAACTGGAGTGACATAATGGCCACAGAACACAAGATGGTGCTGCAGTGTCAGTTCTGAGCTGCTTCAGTACTAACAAGAATTCTAGAAGGAGGGTGTTACTGCTGTGGAACTGGCTATGACTCCTACTGACCCTATAAACAACAGATCGGAACCATGGCTTTGTCCAGTGCCATCCTCACCATCTCTGACATACTTGAGTTTATTGTTAAAGTCCATCTTGCTGAGTGAGCAGTCTTTCTCCGTTTCTCTGACCTTACACCTTTCTCAGTATGAGGCCTTTCTCCAAGGTCTGGCCCTTCCAGACAACCCCCTCCAAGTAAGTAAGACAATGTTTCATCATCATTACCTCTGTGAGTACCCTGGCTGTCCGTCCTCCAAGACAGACTTGCTTATTCTTTTGGCAGTCCATGGGAGACTCTTTTGCAACACCACAATTCAAAGGCATCCAGTCTCCTTCGTCTGCCTTACTGATTGTCCAACTTTCAGAAGTAGGACCATTCTATTCTTTGTGTAAAAAAGATTCACCAAAGGAAAAAGAGTGAGATGCTGTTTTAGATGTTTGTTCCTCCCTTCCCCTAACAACTGAAATACATGTGCAAAAAAAGTGTGATATGAGATGTGTTTGTGTCTGTATAAGAGAGATGAGAGAACACACACACACATACACACAGAGAGAGAGAGAGAGAGAGAAGAGAGAGAAGAAAGAAGAGAAATGAGAGTGATTTGCTTTGATGCTGACATGCTTGGAGTGTCTGACACTTACTTCTTTATAAGCTGGATAGACTAGGTAAAAGCACTTAGTCACTGTCCCTTAAAATGGGCTCTTGGCTGGGAAACGGGCTAAGTATAGTTCCTACTTACCTGGGCTGCTGTGAGTAGTAACTGAAAGCTAATGAACAAGAAAGGCTAAGATTAATGCATGGCCTATGATAGAGCTTAATACATGCTAATTCTTGCTTGATTATTTTTTCTTTTTTCAGTTGCTGAACATTCTTGAGTATCTGTACTATTCTAGGAAGGAAAGACAAATAAAGCACTCTCGTGGAGCTCACAGTCCCACCAGGGAGATGAGCACATAGTATATAATTTAAAGTAGGGTGGGAAGTTCTAAAACCAAAATGCCTATGGGGATTAGAAGAGCATGTGGAAAGGTACCAGAAATAATCTTTAATGGAGAAGGGAGTCAGTGATTAGCTTAAAGAAAACACCTGGTAGAGATGCCTTTTGATTCCCCCCCCTTAACTTAAATAAAACTCAAGGTTATTGCTGTCTACTTGGAATCAGTTTACAGTTGTTCCGTTTTTCCAGAGGCATAAATGAGGATAGTACTCATATTTATCCCTTAGGAGCCACAGGTGGATTCAAACCACTGAAGAGGTGAAGCCTTTGAGTTAGCAATGCAATTTCCTATGGACCACACCAACAGAGCTCCCTAACTTAAATGAATACCATAAAAACATCCTCTTAGAATCCATGTGTGAAATATCCACATGATACTTCCTGTGAAAGGCAGGTTACATGACGCTGATTACATCTAAGATTATGTTGTCCAGAGAAGCAAGATACACCTTTGGCTGACACGTAGGGGACTCTGGAGGTAGAATAGCACTTAATAATGAATAAAGAGTTTTGCATTTGAGGATGGAAGTGGATGGTTGAATAAGAGCAACTGAGAATGAGGGGACACAATGAAAGTGAGGGACAGAAATTTGTGAGTGAAAGACTAAAAGGTATGTCTTGGTAAGGGTTTAGATTGGGAAGGGTCTGGAACACAGATCTTTGTCACAGCTGGTGGAAAGTCACTGAATTTTGTAAGCCGGGTCGTGATTGTGCTCAGGACCTATTGTGTGTGGCCAAGTTGAATCTTATATGACAGAGTAGAACTGTCCTATAGGGTTTCCTAGACTATCTAAAAAATACTTGAAATTTATTGCTACTGAGTTGGAACCAACTCTCCAGTGGTCTTTGAAAAGCTATAAGTTGCATGGAAGGATATTGCTCATATTTCTCCCATGAAGCAGCTCTGGTGGACTCAAACTGCCTACCTTTGGGTTGGCAAAGCACCTCTTTAACCAATTAGGTCACCAGAGCTCCCTCCAAGGGTATAACCCTGAAAATCTTTATGGAAAGAAAGAATCTTTATGGAAATAGATAGCAAGGTCTACTCTATGTTATAGACTTCTGTTAGATTCAAACCCTGTACTCTGTGAATCACAATAAATTGTGGCTAATCTTCAGAAGAATGGGAATCTGAGAACACTTGATTATGTTTTTGAGAAATCTGTACTTAGACCACGAAGTAGGTATATGGATAGAATGAGGAAACAATGTGAAATTCAAGATCAAGAAAAGAATGCATTAGGGATGTGTCCTTTCTCCATACTTTTTTCAATCTATTTGTGGAACAGATCCTCTAAGAGACTGGACTTTTTGAGGAAGAATGTAGCATCATGTTGTAGTAAGTCTCATCAACAACCTGTTTTATTCAGATGACACCCTTTGCTGAAACTGAGAAAGACTTGAAGCATTTGCTGCAGAAGGTCGGGAACTTCAGCCTTCAATTTAAGTTACATCTCAACATCAGGAAGACAAAGATTCTCACTACCAGGCCAACTGGTAGCAACATGATAAATGGAGAAAAGATTGAGGTTGTTAACAATTTCATATTGCTTGGAACTCAACCTTGCTTGTTTAAACTGAAAAGGACCTGAAGTGCTTGCTGCAGAAGTTCAAGGACTGTTGTCTTCAATATGGATTGAAGCGCAAAATCAAGATGACAAAGATTCTCACCACTGGACCAACTGGCAGCACCATCATAGATGGAGAAGAGATTGAGGTTGTTAAGAATTACAACTAGCTTGGCTCCATAATAAACACTATTAGCACTGACAGGAAATTAAAAGAGGAATTGGGTTGGGAAAAATTTGCTGATAGGGACCTCTCTCTAGAGTATTGAAAAGTAATGATGTAAGTCTAGAAATTAAGGTTCACCTAATCCAGGCATGGTCTTTGCAATTCCTTGCTATGCATCAGAGAGCTGGACATGATTAAGGATGACAGAAGAAGAATTGCTGCCTTAGAATTGTGAATCTGAAGAAGAGTATTGAACATACCATGGACAGCTAAGAAAACAAACCGGTCTGCCTTGGAGAGGGTGAAACCAAGTTTTTCCTTGGAGGCTAAGATTTTGAAACTCCATCTCACATACTTTAGGCATGTGGCCAGGAGAGATCAATCCTTGTAGAAGGATATCATGCTTGGAAGGGTAGAAGGACAGAGCAGGAGAAGAAGACCCCGGATAAGATGGATTGATACAATAGGGGTTGGTGTGTCAGAATTAGTGAGACTGGCTCAGAACTGGGCAGGGCTCAGAGCTGTTGTACCTAAGGTCACTATGGGTGACAGGTGACTTGACAGCACATAACAATGACAATCAACACTCTTGGCACCAGTAGCTAAGAAATTAAAAAGTCAAGTTGCTTTGGAAAAGTTTGTTGTCAGGTACCTCTCAAGAGTACTGTGGAGCAATGATGTAGGGTGCCATGGTTTTCTCAGTTGTTTTCTATGCATTGGAGAGCTGGACAATGACTAAGGATAACAGAAGAATTAATGCCTTTGAATTGTGGTGTTGGAGAAGAGTATTGAACATACCATGGATTGCCAAAAGAACAAATAGGTCAATCCTGGTGAGGATTAAGCCAGGTTGCTCTTGGAAACAAGGATTGTGAAGCTTTGTCTCACAAACTTTGGACACGTTGCTAGGAGAGACTTAGAGAAAGACATCATGCTTACAAGGGTGGATGGTCAGTGCATAAAAGGCAGACCCTGTATGAGATGGATTGACACAGTGACTGTGGCAATGGGGGCACGTGTGTCAAAGACATTTAGGTTGACTCAAGATTGGGCCGTGTTCAGAGCTATTGTTCACAGGGTTACTGTGAGTCATAGTTGACTTGACAGCACATTACAACCACAAATTCTTTGACTGTGATTATGAACCCATTAAAGAATGGGTGGTCTTCATTAAATTAAGACAGGATCAATGTCAGGTGTGTTTTGAGTTAATATATTTTAAGAATAAAAGAAATGGGGGAGGGATATAAATGCTAAGATACATGGAGATCTCCCAAGCACCAGGAAAAAAAGAGAGATAATGACATTTTCCTAGAGCAGACACAGAAAGAAAGCCTTCTTCTAGCTGAATGTGTACATTCTAAAATTTGAGAAAATAAATTTTTTTTTCATTACAGCTATGTACTTGTGATATTTTGGTTATAGCATCTCTAGATAGAGTATTAGCCAAATGAGGCTAATTATAAATAATTGCAGCAGGTCAAGTCTAGAGACTCATTCTAAAAATACACCCAAACACAAAAAGAAACACTTATGTACACACACACACACACACACACACACACACGTATAGGAAAGTCAATCCACACTTATGATAAAAGCAGGCCGGTAATATGCAAACAAAATACTGCTAAAGATCATCCAAAAATGGCTAGAGAAGTACATTTGCAAGGAATTGCCAGAAGTGCAAGTGGGGTTTAGGAGAGGCCACAGCACCATTGCTGATGTCAGAAGAATCATGGCTAAAAACAGTGAATAACTATCCACATTCGAATGTGTGGATCACAATAAACTATAGCTAACATTGAGAAGAATGGGAATCCCAGAACATTTAATTGCGCTCGTGTGGAATCTATATCTAGACAAAAAAGCCATTGTGTCAACAGAGCAAGGGAACACTGCATGATTTGAAACAAGGATGCGTGCCAGGGATGTATTCTTTCTCCATACCTAGTCAATTTATATGCTGAGATGATAATTAATAAAACTGGACTATATGAAGAGGAATGTGGCATCAGGATTGGAGACACATCACCAGCCTAAATTATATAGATGGTACAACTTTGCTTGCTGAAGGTGAGGAGGAATTGCAAAAGATCAAGGACTACAGTCTTCAATATGGATTATATTTCAATAGCAAGAAGGCAAAAATCTTCATGCTTGGGCCAATAGACATTATCATGATAGATGGAGAAAAGATTCGTCAATGATTTAATCTTCTTTGGGTCAACATTAACACTCTTGGTCAGGGGATCAGAAGTTGTATTGCACTGGACAAATCTGCTGCCAGGGATCTCTCCAAAGTCCTATAGAGCAATGGTGTCACTCTGAAGACTACAGTGTGCCTGATATAGGCCATGGTCTTTTCAAACACTTCCTAAGCATCTGAGAGCTGGGCAATAAATAGAACGACACAAGAAGAATTGATGCCTTTGGGTTGTGGTGTTGGAGAAGAGTACTGAGTATCCCAGAGACTATCAAAAGAACCAACAGATAGGTCTTGAAAAAAGTACAGCCAGAGTGCTCTTTGGAGGCTAAGATGGTGAAGCTTCATCCCTCATACTTTGTGTTTGTTGCTAGGAGAAGTGATTTCTTGGAAGAAGACATTATTCTTGGAAAGCTGGAGGGTCAGTCAAAGAGAGGAAGACCCTCAATGAGTTAGACAGAGACAGAGACAGCAGTGGTAGACTCATACATGTCAGAATTGATGAGGATGGCACAGGATAGGACAGAGTTCAGTTCTGTTGTTCATAGGGTCATTATGAGTCATGCTCAACTTGAAAGCACCTGACAACAACAAACATAAATCTTTGTTTTTTAAAGCTTCGCTGTGCTATGTGGTATGTTGTTATGTGCCATTGAGTTGCCTGTGACTCATAATGACCCTGTGTACAACAGCCCTAAACCCTGCTCTATCCTGTGCCAATCTCATTGTCTCTGACACACCTACCCCATTACCCCAGTCACTGAATCAATCCATCTCACACTATATTTATGTTGTTGTTGTTATGTGCCATCGAGTCGTTTCTGACTCATAGCGACCCTATGCACAACAGCCCTAAACCCTGCTCTATCCTGCGCCAACTGCACAGCCTCTGACACACCCATCCCGATTACCCCAGTCACCGAATCAATCCATCTCATAGAG
>NW_006399775.1:24028909-24035479 GCF_000299155.1 Elephantulus edwardii | reverse complement strand
TTTCCACACTCAGTTGGGTCACCTTTCTTTGGAATGGGAACAAATATAGATCTCTTCCAGTCAGTTGGACAAGTGGTTGTTCTCCAGATTTCTTGGCACAACTTGGTGAGCACATCCAGGGCAACATCTTTTATCTGAAATACTTCATTTGGTATACCATCTATTCCTGGGGCCTTATTTTTTTGCTATTTCCTTCAAAGCAGCTTGAATTTCTTCCTTCACCTTCAATTTATAGTAATTTAGGGTTTTCTCTTTTACAAATAATGCCACAACAACTGTCTTTGTATGCATTTCTGTAAGGTAAATTCTTAGAAAGAATAGAATTAATAAGAGGGGAAAAACTCTACCATAGACGAACTAATTTTGCCTTTGAAGGGAAGGTAGCCAACATGTTGTGAGTCTGTGCATCTGAGATCTGGCTGAGATCTGGTGCTGAGCTGTAGTTACCATGTAACCATTGGGAAACTGTGAGCAATTGCTGTTGTTAGGGGCTGCAAAGTTGAGTAAAACCCACAGAGAGCCTATCAACAATGTATGTGAACTCTGTCCTGTACTGTGCCATCCTAACAATTTATGACATACTTGAGCCCATTGCTGCAGTCACCATGTCAATTCATCTGATTGAGGGTCTTCTTATCTTTTGCTGACCCTCCACCTTTCCAAGCACGACGACCATCTCCAAGGAATAGCTTTTCCAAGGGACATGCCCAAAGTATGTAATATAAAGCTTTATCACCTTTACCTCCCAGGACCACTCTGACTGCATCTTTTCTAAGACATGTGTTTGTTCTTTTGGCAGTCCATGCAGGGGATGTTCAATACTCTTCTCCAACATAACTCAAAGGCATCAATTCTTCCTCTGTCATCCATATTAATTGTCCAGCTCTAAGATGTATGGCAAGTGACAGAAAAGACCACGACCTGAATCAGGTCTCAAATTGACATCATTGGTCTTCAATAATTTGGAGATGTCCCTGATTGCAGAATTTCCCAGTGCAATGTGTTTCCTTAACTTCTGACTGCTAGTAACAGTTACATTGATTATGGATCCAAGTAATATGAAGTTGTTGACAGTTTCAATATTTTCTCCATCTAGCATGAAGGTGTCAGTTGGTCCCGTAGTGAGAATTTTTGTTTTCTTGACTTTGAGATGCAAACCTTATTGAAAACTATATTCTTTGATCTTTTGCAGCAAGCACTTGGAGTCTTCTTCATTTTCAGCAATGTTGCATAAACTAAGTTTTGATGAGTCTTCCTCTGATCTCCGTGCCACATTCTTCTTCGTAGAGCCCAACTCTTCTTGATAGTTTGTTAAGCGTATAGGTATGGAGCGAGGATACAACCCTGACACACTACTTAATTTAAAACCATGCAGTGTTCCCTTGCTCTATTCATATAACAGCTTCTTGGTCTAGATAGAGGTTTTTCATGAGCAAAATTAAATATTCTTGGATTCTGATTCTTCTAAATGTTAGCCATAATTTATTATGATCCACGCAGTCAAATGCTTTTACATATTTAATGAAGCAGAAATAAATATTCTTCTGGTAACATCAGCTGGCTGATGAGGGTTTTGGCTAATAGTGTAAGTCATTCCTCTTGGTGACACTGAATTTCTGTTCAAGGGAGATGTAAAAAGTTGAGAATAAATAAGGATGATGTCTGAACTGTCACTGAATTGTACACATGGACATTGTTGAAATGGCAAATATTTTGTTGCACATAGATTTGTCACAACAGAGTAATAATGTACATAAAACCAGACAATCTGGCAGCAAAATTAGTCTTTTAAAGATTTCAGGTTATCACAATTAGGAATTATAGAAAATAAAATAAAATAATAAAATAAAAGAAATGTAACCAGTATTGTAATGTAACCAGTGTTGAAAATATACACCCCAACTATATCCACACACAGGCACATACACAAAGCTAGCTATTTGAAACAAACAAATCCTAGAAGTCCTTTGGAATGCTAGGAATTATAATCCCCACCATATCCTATCACTTCTCTCCCCCCCCCCCCCATCTCCTTCGTTCCTTGAGATTCAGCATTAAGGACAGCTTTTGGGGTAGATGTTGGTGATCCTGGCAGTGCTCCAGTGAGGCAGCATGTAATAAGAGTGGTGGAGCCAGTCTTCCTGTCTTCCCCTTCCTATCTAGGGAAATGCTCTGAGCGTTGAGAGAATAACTTCATTTGGGTGAAATCTTCAGGTCTGTTAAAATGAAGGGCTCACATGTTTTGAAAGAATGGCTTGTGTCTGAAAGAGTAACATCAGTGCCTCTGCTCTCATGTACAAAGTCCCCCTCCATCAGCATACCTTTGTCACTGCCTTCCGGCTGCCCTCCATCCACTCTATGGGGCATACTTCCTTGGATGTCGATGGTGGCCCTGTGCCTCGGCCACCGAGGCAGCCTCAAGCCATGTGGAAGAGGAACCACAGGAAGACATGTTTTGGGTTTTTTTTTTTCCATTTCCTACTGCTTCTTTTTGAGAGAGATTTCACCCTGACACATAAAGGAAAAAGGGGACGACGAATTCTCTTAGCTACTTCCTGCTGAAAAGGGACGCTGTAGGTTTTAGGGTGAAAATCTTCTTTTACTATTCTAGAGGGCCCCTTTGGCAAAAGGAAACATGTATACTTTTGCTGACATCGATTTTGGAATTTAGTTGCACTGTTATCAATTGCTTTTAGGGATACAGGTTCATATTCTTGGAGATGCATCATGGAACTGTTACAGTCCATGGCTTTTCTGGGAGGATCAGAATAATTGGAGCATTCTCCTTTGTTTCCAGCTGGAAGCTGGGGTCTGTCAGCCACGAACAGGAGGACATCTTTTTACCTGGAGGCCCAGGTTTACCTTGAAGATCTCCTTTGCTGAGTAGGAAGCTTGCATGTCACACCTACATCCGTCGTGAAGACCATCAGGGTCTGAGGCAGGAGTGGTGAAGTTCAGAGAAGGAATGGACAGTCCCTTTTGGAGGAGCACTCTGAAGATGAGAGGCCAGCATGAGAGTACCCAGCTTTGTCAGTGCTGGAAGTTGTGAGCAGGACTGACCCCCACTCGTCCTTCTGTCAGGACATGTGTATATCAAACAAACTCACTGCCATACAGTTGACTGTGACTCATTGTGACTTTAGGGTCAAGCAGAAGCAGTTGCCTAAAGAGCTATCTTTGTTTATGCCTTGAATTGGTGGTGCTGACCCTCTCAAGTTTTTATCTAAAAATGTTAGACCAATTTATACCATTATCAATTCACCCATTCAACTCACTGTTGTTGATTCATAAGCTGACCCTCTAATTGGTTTTCTGAGGCTATAAATCATGCAAGAGGAGATTGCCCATTTTTCTCCCGTAGACTCACCTACGGATTCAACGGCCAGATAAGTGCTTCCTTTGAGCTAGCAGTGCTGCTCCCCTGGACTATGCCAAGAGAACAAGTATCTATTTCTTCTCATTTTTAAGAACAGTATTAAACTTTAAATATTTTTCCAAGGTGATTGGGGTGTAAGGTGGCATAGTAATATTGATTTAATTGGTATTTTCTTAATTATGAGTGAAATTGAGCATTTAATAACGTGTTAACAGGAATTAGCCTTCCTATTGGATTGTGTGGCTTCTCCTTATTGATTTGTGAGAGCTCATTTTGTGGTAAGGAAATGAGCCTTTCTCCTTACTTTTTCTAGCATATACTATTGTTGTTGTTTGCCTTTGAGTCAATTAACACTTATAGTGACCCTATGAACAATAGCTCTGAACCTTGCCATGCCCTGAGGTGACCTCACAGTCTCTGACACACCTGACTCCATTGCCATAGTCACTGTGTCAATCAATCCATCTCATCCAGGGTCTTCCTCTCCTGCCCTGACCTCCTGCCCTGACCTCCTGCCCTACTAATAATCATGTCCTTCTCAAAAAAACTGGCCCTCCCTGGCAACATGCCCCAAAGAAGTGACATGGAATTTCAAAATCCTTGTCTCCAAGAAGCAATGTGGTTTTACCCTCTCCAAGAGAGACCTGTTCTCTTGGAAGTTCATAGTATGTTCAATACTTCTTCTCCAGAAACTCAACTCAAACGTCGTCTCCTCCTCCTCCTCCTCCACCTCCTCCTTCTTCTATTATTCTTAGTCATTGTTCAAGTCTCACATGCATAGCAAGCATTTGAGAAGATCGGCCTGGATCAGGCACACCTTAGTCTCTAGACTGACATAGTTATTCTTTAGCACTCATGAGAGGTCTCTGACAGCAAACTTTACTAAAGCTACTCCTCTTTTGATTTCCTGACTACTGGTATCAAGAGTGTTGACTTTGAATCCAAACATTTTAACAATTCCAATCTTTTCTCCATCTCTCTCTCTCTCTCTTTTAAAATTTTATTTTATTATTTTTTGTGTGTACCATCAAATCAATCTGACTGGCACAGGAGGAGATTGCCCCTCCTCCAGCAGAGCATCTGGTGGATTCAAACTGTGTACCTCTGGGATTACAGTGCAGTTTCTTGCCACTAGGCCACCAGAGCTCCCTCTCCATCTCTCTTGATGCTTCCAATTACCTCAGTGGTGAGAATATTTGTTGTTAAGTGCTACCTAGTTGACTAAGACTCATAGCAATACCAGTATGGGTAACAGATCTGAACCTTGCCCTATCCTGCACCTTTGGCACACTCTCTGATGTGCTGAAACCCATTATTACTGTTACTGTGCCAATCCATTTTGTTGTAAACATAGTCTGATTCTTTTCTTAAGGACTTCTGGTTTTATGTTATATATAGAAAGATATTTTCCCACCTTAGTCTTCAAACTAACATCCTTACTCCTCAGTAATTTGGAGCGATCCATGACAGATTTTCCAAATGCAGTAGTATACCTCCTGATCTAAAATGAGGGAAGACTGGAGTAATGCATCCACATTTGAAGACAACCACATCTATCATTTGTTATATGATAACATGCCTTTTGCCCTGCATTCGTTGGTAGTGTACTGTTACATAACTGCCTTTTGCAAAGCTAACAAAAAGTTTAGTGATTTGTATAGTCTCTTTGCAGAAGAAGGATAAGACAGTCTTCTCTCACTATGATTTACACACTTAGAGACAACATGGAGATTTTCATGATTTGAAAATCAACGTGAAAGGAGTGGATTTTTTTGTTTCTTTTGTATTTTTTTATACTTCATTTTGTAAGCAGGGAAATTTTGATTAATTAAAAAAAATAGGTTAGTGGTTTTAATGCCGCTGTTGAGCATTTAAGGCCCAAACCTAGAAAGGTTGTCCTTGATGGAAACTTCATGCTGGAGTACTTGGCTTTGGCTCAGTTTAAAAAAAAAAAATCAGGTAAAATACTTACCAGGAGGTGGCACTGTGAGCTCAGCAATAGAAAGAACCTTTCTGCCGCATCTGTTCTCTGGGAACTTGGGCGCGGCTTCAAGTAGTCCCCAACACATGGATTTCCCTTATTTTTATAATGAATTCTGCTAGGCAGGGCACAGCTGTGTTGGTTCCCCTTGGGCTCCTGGGGAAGCTCTTTGTTTTTCATGAGCTGAAGCGGGTGCAATGCCTCCTTAACAATTAGGTGACCTAGAGTGGGTTTCTAGGTTCCCTCTCCTGTACTGCTGGGTACTGTTTACTTGAGTGGATCCATTAGCCAGTATTGCTCAGGCCGATTGTCTAAATTAAGATCTTGCTGGAGATCCCAGAGACAAAATTAAGCCATGAGACCTTGTTGTGTTAGGGATAAGAAAACAAGGTGAAAGTTGAGTAAGGGAAGGGATCTGTCACTGAGTTTTGAACTTTGTGAGCTTTGTGGCATTTCCCCATGTTATCTTAAGCTTTATGGTAACCTATGAGTTAGTTTCTATTACTGTACCCATTTACCGATGAAGAAACTAAGCTTTGAAGGGATGAAAGAATTTATCCAAAGACACAAAGCAGATGAGCTTTGGAACTAGCCACTTCTCAAGGACCTTGGGAAGTGGAGTGGAAGATGAGATGTAAAATATGTAACTTTGTAGTGCAGCCAGCACCAAGTTTCCTCTAACCTACTCAAAACTTTGAATCCAGTAAATGCTCAAGAGACTGCTTATGTTAAAGGAATAGGCTGTACTATAACTGTTACGTCTTTGATTACCTGGGGAGATGGGAGGAGTCAGCTAGTCAGGTGCCTAACCCCTCCTCTGAGCGGCCTGCCAGAACAAATCCAAGACACAAAAAAAACCCGCGCAACATTCGTTCTGGCTGGCCGCTCAGAGGAGGGGTTAGGCATCCGACTAGCTGAAGGCGGGGCAGTTTAGAGGCCAACCTCAGACTCCTCCCATCTCCCCAGGTAATCGAAGACACAAAAAACCGCGCAGACATTGGTTCTGTCCCTCGGGCCAAGAAAAACCCATCTATACACCAGTTCTACAGGAGGCATCACTTTTACTCGGGAAACATTACGACTAAACTTCAGAGACATTGATCCCAACATAAGGAACTACCATCAGCTGATGTGTTTGGAATCACAGAAGCCATGGAAGCCTCATATATAAGTTATTAGATGGAGGGCTGGTCAAAGGGAGATAGATGTGAAG
>NW_006399775.1:24020982-24025863 GCF_000299155.1 Elephantulus edwardii | reverse complement strand
AGGCCCTCTATGAGGTGAATTGATTCAGTGACTGGGATAATTGGGATGGGAGTGTCAGAGACAGTGCGATTGGTACAGGACAGAGCGGAGTTTAGGGCTGTTGTATGAGTCGCAAGCGACTCGACGGCACATAACAACAACAACAATATTACTGTTACAGCTGAGGAAACTGGAACTCAGAGGGGTTGAACGACTTATTCAAAGTCAAGGTCAATCATAAATGACCCAACAAGGATTTTTTAAAAAAAATGTCTGCGCTTCATTACAGCTTTTCTTTTAATAATGTAAATATAATAATTGTAATGTGAGAGCTCATTTCTTCATTCATTCAACAAGTGTGGACAAGACAGCATCTAAATGTCAGTTGCTGTACTTGGTAGTAGCCGCTTTCACTTAAGATGAGTTTTGTCTAAAACATTTTTTTATTCTTGAGCTTCATCTTTGTATCATTCATCCTAGAACAGTGCTTGGCCACCATAGCAGCCAATAAAGGCTTATTGAATGGGATGGAATAGACTAGAATTGAATTGACTAGATGCAGCTGGAGTACTTGAAGTGGTTCAGATCTTTGCACTTTCCAAGTTTCATGAAGCCAAATTATTGAAATGATTCCATTTGATTCAATATGACCAGTGCTTGAATATTTTCTGTTTTATTCCTTTACTTTTTTAGTTAATTCTTGGCCACACCCCTCACATTAGAGTGTACACTGGAATATAAAATCACACCAAATCTGTAGTAAGGGCAGGAGGTAAGTGGAAGAGAAGAACCCAAAGATCTACATCATGGAGGCTAGTGTTTTATTTAGTAGAATAGATAGATTTTTTATTTAATTTTAGATTCCTTGTTAATTAGTGTAACCTTTCTGAGCACTGGTCTCCGCATTTGTAGAATGCATTGCTAGTCTCATTGGATCACAAGCAATGTGAGGGCACAGTTGGAGTGCTTTGTGTCATTTATTTTCAGTCATGAAAGAGGCTAACATAGAGGTAAGATAGAGGTGCTGAATAAATATTGAAAGGAGAAACTGTACTTTGAACTATGCAAGTCATAGGGACTTACTCTAACTTTATAGATGGAGGAACAGATGTAGAGTGTTTATTGAGTGAGAGAATTAAATTGAAAGTGTTTAAAAGGTCATTTGTGTCGAAGAGGTAGAATCTGGGCTTTTAAATCCTGAACTTGTTAAGTCCTGGGTTCTTAGTTTTGCTGTGAAAATGAACGTGTAAGGGAACTCAGTTGTGTTTTACAGCCCAAATAGCCAATGAATTTAGGTCATACGCTCTACTAAGTGAAAGAGAATATGATAAAAAAGTAAAATCCGTTTCCCAGCATGGAAAATTATGTATGAGGGAGGTTGTGTTTATTCATACATGCCCCTACCCAGTCATTCATTTGCTCATTCACTAACTATACTTTGAGAACTTACTTACTCTGTGTCAGGCTATGCGTTATATGTGGCGTCTAAATAGAAGGATGAGGCCCAGATATGCTCTTACAGAAAATACAGCCTGGTGTAAAGAAAGCAGTCGTTACAAAACAAGCGACTGGTTCTTTATCAGAGGAATGAATGTTGTGGGAGCAAGAGGAGAAGGCTTCCTGGAAGATGTGTCATGTGATGAGTTAGACCTCAAGAATGAAAAGAAGAATGTGGAAAAGAGTCTCTAAAATGATGGGGTGAAGCAAGTAATCCTTCCTTTCCTCTGCTGTGATTCTCTCTTTACCTTTATGGAATGCCGAGGGACAAAAGTCCCTGAGGTGAAGTGTAGAAGAGCATTTAATGTCCCACCACTGAGCAGCTAGTTCTTTGGCTTTTGGGGTTAGCAGCTTTTAAATAATTTCTACAGAACTTTCCCTTATAGAGAAGGAAGTCAGCACATGTTTCTTTAACCAGCTCAGACATTGCTTTTTACACAAGTCTATCAGCTGATCTCCAGATTGACAGCTTTGATATTTGGTGTGGGTTCTCAAGAATTTTACCTTGACCCAAGGATTTGAATGCAATTAATTTATTGGAAAGTAGAATGAAAATGGAAGTTGAAGGGAAAAGTGGTAGGGGAAGAGAAGTCAACTGCCGCTTATTGCCTAATCTCTTAGGGTCAACTCTTGAAAACAGCATAAAGCACACACCTCAGAAATATCCCAGTGTGAGCTGGAATTGAGTATTCACAGTAATCGGGTAAAGACCAATCATCTCATCTCCCTCTGTGTGTGTGTGTGTGTGTGTGTGTGTGTGTGTGTGCGCGCGCGCGTATAATTCCAGGTATTTCCTGCCTGTTTGTGGGCAGGCAAGTCAGGCTAAGCATGCTCTGTTAGACTGTGGGTAGCTTTTCTGACGTAGGTGCTGGAGATGATGGCTGAAGGGGTCACACATGTAAATACTGAGAGAAACTAAGGTTTACGGGTCGGGTGCTGACAAGACTTTAGCTTTTGTAGTTCTCTCTATTGGCTCCACTTCATTCTATGGCAACCTCTAGGAGTTGGGTAGTAGCAGACTTCCTGCTGTTAGAATTGGTAAAGAGCTGTTTGTCCAACTTTATGTAGAGTTTACATTTAAATTAAATGTCTGGGATATTCACTGAAAGCTGCTTTGACCATGCAAGGTGTTGTTGTTGTTAAGTGCCGAGGAGTGGAGCATGACTCATAACGACCCTATGAACAAAAGGTCTGAATTCTATAACTATCATTGTTTCTCTAATGTTCATAGAGTTTCCAAAGGCATGGTTTTTTTAGGAAGTGGATGCCAATCCTGTATCCTATCTTAATCGGGGAGCTTCACCAACCACTGTCCAGTATGGGTAACCATTATGACATTTAATACAACAGTGGCACAACATTCAGCATCACAGCAACTT
This sequence comes from Elephantulus edwardii, assembly GCF_000299155.1. Lineage (NCBI taxonomy): Eukaryota > Metazoa > Chordata > Mammalia > Macroscelidea > Macroscelididae > Elephantulus > Elephantulus edwardii. The sequence continues at coordinate 24,023,008 of NW_006399775.1, read as the reverse complement.
CAAGTTACCTTAGTACAGCAAACTGACAGATCAGTGCTATACCATATAGGAGAATGTTCTTCACAAACACAATTAACACCGGGCCCTCCAGCCCGCTGCTTTTTTTTTTTTTTAAAAAATTTTTTTTATACTAGTTTATTTACAAAATTCAAAGGCATTGTTTTTCACACAGGACCTTTTTCTAACTGACTTTTAAATATAAAGGCCTGCCCAGCAGGTCTTGATTGACTTAAACAAGAGTCTTCCAGTCCACAGCTGCTTGTTACCTAAATTCAGCAAATCCAGTCAGTTCACATATGATTGTGAACTAAATAAAAAGCCACCAAACAGTGGTTTGACCATGACAGGTGGATATTATTTACTCCCCTAGACCACCAACTAAGGTTTATTATAAACCTTTTCTCCATAGTACAGGAGCAAATATAAAACCCTTGACATTTTCTCATTTGGAAGGGATTGCTTATATCAAAAGGAGACATGGTGGCATAGTGGCTAAATAATTCATCTACTAGCCAAAAAGTTGATTGTTCAAAGCCACCAGTGGCTCCATGGAAAAAGATGAGGCAGTTTGCTTCCATAAAGATTTGCAAACCTGGGAACCTTCTGGAGACTTGTACTCTATCTTTTAAGGTAGCTATGAGGTGGAATAGATTATATTGTAGTGGGTTTGGCTCATAGAAAATCCTCTATCATTATCTTGATAAAGATGGCTTGTTCTTGATGCCCCAGATTCCCATAATCATGTCAGGGAAGTGAGCTATTTCAGAGTGGCCACAGCTCTTTATTTTCTACTTGTATCTGGTACTTCAGGGATGTCTCTTTGATGGACAGTGTATATATGATTCCATCAAATAATAGCTCAATATAGGAATGTCATTCCATTATTCTTTGTCAACCAGATGAATAATTCTTTCATGGGGTTATATGATAGTTTATGGTGGTCTATTGAATAGGTAACAGCACTGCCAGTCCAAAGGTGGGTAGTTTGACTCTACCAGCTGCTTCATGGGAGGAATATGGGAACTCTCCTCCCATGTGATTTACAGCCTCTGACAACCTGCTGTAAGGTTAGCTATGAGTTAGCAGCAATGAATGAGAAATTTCCTTAGTGGGCTGCATACAAAATTGTTTTTATCATACTCTCATTGAATGAATCTTCAAACCTGTTGAGTTCTTTGGTTTGGAGTGTATTAGGCAACTTGGAAGCATTTCTCTCTATTTGATGCATTAGGATATTTCATCCTACTGATGCTTTCCTTAGGCACTTGTTAGATATGTTCTACAATAATTATTTCAGATCTAAAGGGGTTGACTGCCTCAATGGTTCTAATGGAATCATAGAGGGGGCCTATTATATTTTTCTTCTGGATGAAGTCTTTTCAAGGGAGTCATCTGCTTAGCTGGCTGTGTCAGAGTTCTATTGGTGGTGGAAGAGTAGAATAATCTGTCCCTTGGATGATTTATTGGTACTGCAACTCTATGTCTCGAAAAAACTGCAAATCTGAGCATTCTTCTCTCCTTAAATGCCATGTATTGGGGTACACCTTACTTAATTATTTAGTAAGCAACTGTTTCAGTTGACTGGCGACCTGCCACTGCCCTCAGAGGAGTTTTCCATTGGCAATGGTCTAGATTATTACCCAGCTTCCCCAAATTCCAATAATATTGGAATGAGACAACTTGTATTGGATGCCACCTTCGTACAGTACTTGATAACTAAAACCACTAATGACACATAATATTAGCTATGATACAAATAATTGAGAGAAACCTGTGAGTAAAAGAATCAAACTTGAACTCAAACTCACTGCCATTGAGTTGAAAATGACTCATAGCTGACGTTCCAGAGTTGTTATGGAGATTTTAAGTTATACAGGAGGAGATTGCCCATATCTTTTCTTGAGGATTATGCCTCAACATCAAGAAAACAAAAATCTTCACCCTAGGATTAATAGACAACACCATGATAGAGGGAGAAAAGATTCAAGTAGTAATGATTTCATTTACATGGAGCCACAATCAACAC
>NW_006399775.1:24009400-24020882 GCF_000299155.1 Elephantulus edwardii | reverse complement strand
ATTATTTTTGTGTGCGTGTACCGTCAAATCAGATCTGACTGGTACAGGAGGAGATTGCCCCTCCTTCCCCGGCAGAGCATCTGGTGGATTCGAACCGTGCACCTCTGGGATTGTAGTTGCAGCTTCTTGCCACTAGGCCACCAGAGCTCCCCTATTTTGATATTTTTAGTCAGATAAAATGAACTTGAAGATAACCTAGACGTTAAATTTTCACTCTACTATGTAATGATAGAGTTAAAACCTTATTTGGGGACTCTGGAAGATGAACTGGGGCCCCTAGTTGGAAACGGAGAATGCTCAGCCTCCTCAGTGGACTCTGAAAGCGTACTTGAGTCTTCCTGCGTGGTTGGGGTTTTCACCTTCTTAGAAGTCTCTGGAGGCTGCACAGGGACATTATAATGTTGGGTTGGAAAACACTAAACCTCCATAGCGGGTTCTGGAGTTGGGCTAAGCTGCACATTAACAGGTTTAACTATAACACTGGGGAAGTTTGAAAGATGAGGTTGATTCTACCCTGGAGGTGAAACCCCATGATTTGCGGTAGTTATGATCGCTGTAGGAGGCCTAGAAGTTGAGCTGGAGCCTCCTGCTGGTCTGGAGAAGACTCCATCTCCTCAGGGATCTTTGCAGGCTGATTTGTTCACCCTAGCTGTACAGGGGAAGGCCCACCTTCTTCGGTGGGCTTTGTAGCTTGAATAGGGGTCTCCCGCTGGGTTGACAAAGCTCCTGGGGAGGAGTTGGAGGCTGTGCTGAGGCTTCTGACAGCACAGGAGAAGAGTCCATTTCCTCAGGGAGCTCTGGAGGCAGGGCTGGATCCACTTGCTTCACTGGGGTTTTGGTTTCTTCAGGGGATCCAGGAGGTCCAGATGGTCAAGACTGCTAGTTTGGAGCAGGTTTGCCCTCCCCAGGGAGCTCTGGAGAGGAACAAGGGCCTCTTGTTTGGTTGGAGAAGGTTTAACCTCTTGAGGAAGCTTGAGAGCAATGCTGGAGTTTCTTGCTGGATTGAAGATTATATCTCCTCAGCGAGCTCTGCAGGGGAACCAGGAGCCTCTCTCTCGCTGGACTGCAGAGGGCCCAGTCTCCCCAGCAGGCTCTGGAGCAGGTGTTGCATATTCTTGCTGGCCTGGAGTGGGTTCCACTTCCTCAGGACACCTTGGAAGAGGGCTTGGGGTTTCTTGCTGGAACGGACGTTCAATTTCCTCAGAGGGCTTTGGAGGTTGAGCTGCAGTTTCATGCTGGACTAGAGATGGCTCAGGATCCAAAGGAGGAGCTGGGAACTCCAAGACCACAGCCACAAATGTTCCAGAGTACTCTAGAATTGGACCTAAGGCTTCATGCTGTGCTGAATGCTGACCCATATCTCCTGTTGGTTTGGAGGCTGCGTGGGGCTTCTGGTTAGAACGAAATAGAACCCTTTCAGAGGTCTCTGGATGCTGTACTGGAACTCCTGCTCAACTGAAGATGTGGGTATTTTAGAGGTGAACCTGGGCACTCACACCGGGTGGGAGAAGGCTCTACTTATTCCGGAGGCTTTGGAGATTGAGCTGGACCTTCCTCTTGTGCTGGAAGAGGTTCGATTCCTTCAGAGGGGACTGGAGAGTGGAGCTTCTGGCTGAACCACACAAGGCTCACTTTCCTCAAGGGAGCCTTGGAAGGTGAGCAGGGCCCATCTGCTAGATTAGAGAGATAGCCTCCAGGGGAGGCTTTGGTGGCTGTGCTGGGGCTTCCTATTGAGTTGGACTTGATTGAACCTCCGTAATGAGCTCCTAGTTACGGTAAACTCTACAGTTGCTTGCCTAACTATGATACTGGGAAAGGCTGAATGGTGAGCTGGATACTGATGTGGAGTTTGAGTTGTAGATACATTTGACAGATGGAGACATTGTAACTGGGTTGGACAGTGTGAGAGGTGGGAAGGGTATTCTAAATGACGATGATCTTCATCCTGATTCATATCAGAAATCCTCACTTTACTTTTGATTGGAGCAGGCAGGTTGCCACTCAGTTCCTGATGGTTAGTAATCCAATGTGGCCTCAGGGTGACACTTGAGCTGAATGTGTGCCCAAAGTTTCAGGGAGCTTCTGAGACCAGGCCAACATCTGGAGTGGTGGCCAAGGAAGGACTCTATGCCACCAATGTCCTCTGGTGTTGCCAGTCAGCCTTTGGGGCAATTCTGGTGATGATGAGTCAGGAGGTTAATTAGGGACTGTGAAAGCCAAGGTTCGTTCAGTGCCAGGGCATCAAGGATCCTCTGGTCCAGGTCTAGTGCTGAATCTTCTGGCGGTACTGCCTGGACAAGCAGCCACAAGGCTGCTGCATGAGGAGCAGGAGGACAGAAAGGCATAGCGGGGACCTGAAAAACGAAGGATCAGAGGTCCGATGACCAAAGACACAGCTTCCCTAACTGGGGCTGAATCATTATGACAACCTTGCAGCACACATGCACTGCATCTGGGCAATCACGTGCTCCTCCCTTTATTTAAGACACCTTTATTTGGCCATCACTAATCCTAGAATCAAATCACCATGACAAATGTGATAGGATTTCCATTCCCCTGTTAACAGGACAGGGCCTGTTTCCTTCCTCACAGCAAGGCAGGAATAGGGCCCTTTCCCTCCCCAATGCCCTCAGAGGCTTGCCAGCCTGTTAGCAGAGGTAACGGTCCAAGTGAAAATCCAGGCAATCTTCTCCCCTTTAGCTGTGCTGCTTTCAACATTAGTAACAGTGAAATGAGCACTATTTAGTGATGCCAAAGGGGGCACAGGCCGCAACTTAAAAGTTCATTCACTCCACAAAACCCACCCCCCAAAAACCAGAAAGTTGTGTTTATTTTGGGGAAAATATGCTCTCAAGGACTGCTCTAAAGTGCTAAACAGCAATGATATTAGTGTAAAGACTAAGGTGTGCCTAATCAAAGCTGTATCTTTTCAATTACTTCCTATGCATCTGAAAGTTGGACAGTTAATAATGGAGACCAAAGGAGACTCAATGGCTTTGAATTGTGATGTTGGAAGGAAGTACTGACTATTCCATAAACAGACAAAAGAACAAACATATCTTGGAGAACGTGCAATCATGGTATCCTTAGCGGCAAGAATGGTGAAATTTCTTCTCACATAAATGGGGCATGTTGTTAATGGAGGCAGTTCTTGCAAAAAAGACATTATGCCAGGAAATAAAAAGAGTTAGTGACAGAAACAAAGACCCTCAACAGGATGAATTGACCCAGTGATTCTCAATGGTTCCAATTATATTAGAGATAATGAAGGGGGCACAGGCTAAGGCAGGGTTTATTTTGCTCTTTCATCAGGGGACTGTGAATTGTGGATGACTTGGTAACACTTGATAAGAAGAAGACTCTAGTTCAGTCTTAATAATTTCCACTACTGGTTTATGACATCCAGTGTGGAAAGCTCCTGTGATTATCGTAGCTCTGCATTTCAATACTTAGATTATTTTACATTTACCATCTTGCACTTTACAAACACAAGTTTGAGTATATGTTCTGCCATTTGCTAGCTCTGTGGACTTGGATACCATCAGTCTTTTTTGGAATCTGCTTTCTCATCAGTGAAATAATTCCTGGGGCTTTGCTAAGAGTCAAATAAAATAACAAACGCTAAGGTTCTTTGTAGACTCAAGGTACTCTACAAGAGTTTGCAATGATTCTTACTGTTACCTGCAAAATTCCAAGGAACCTGATGGCACATAAATGACACTATTTGGGTCACCCAGCAACAGCTGTTCTGGTTCTGTTTAGTGCACACAGGGGTGAACAGTTTACTCCAAGGGAATAGTTTACTCATTACAGGATTATAACTGCTACAAATAGCACAGGGTGCCTCCCACCTAATGTAGAACACGGCCTACGCCATCCCAAGAGCCAGCCAGACAGCAGATGCCACACTATGTGTGCAATAGAGAGTAGCTGGGCCTGCTGTCATGTAAAAATGTAATGGCAGGTATCTAATGTGATTAAAGCTCGGGTGAACAAGCTTGATTCAATGACATGTTGTTCTGAATCCCACTACAGACATTCTTGGACAGCAAGCTCCATTTTTCACCTGATTGCTCATACGAGTTTTCCTAAATTTGGCTGAGCCTCCAATTGGCTCTTCGTTTTGAGCAATATGATACAGTGGAAAGACAATGTGCTTTGGAGAGAGATTTGCATTCAAATCCCAGTTCTGTTTCTTAAAAACCCAATGGCCTCAGTAAGTTATTTAATATCTGAACACTTGTTTTTTTGACTTGTAAAATGGGGATAATAAGATCCATCTGGTAGGGCTACTGTGAGAATGAGAAAGACCAGACCAACTGAGCTACTCAGAAATGGTAGTTACTATTTTAAAACCTCAGCTGTCCATCAAATGGCAAGTGAGTCATCAGCACCCTACCTGACTCTAGATTTGTTAATTACATTAGACACCTGTCACTAAGTCTTTATTGGGATTTAAGTATGTTTAAGTGCCTTTCTGCTTTTCAGACTTCAATGTGCTACAACTCAGCTGGAGATCCTGTTAAAATGCAGATTGTGACTGAGTAGATGGTGGAGTTGGGGCTTGAGTTCCGCTTTTCGAAAAAGCTCTCAGGTGATGTTACTGCTGGTGCTATACCAGGACTACAATTCAAACAGTAATGAGTTTAACACTTGTAGCTAGCACCTTCATCATCTGCATAGCACAGGCTACTGATGAGTCTCCCTCCAATCCTGATGCCACTCTGCTCCTCATAGAGTCCAGCTGGATAATTTGCTCAATATACAGACTTAATAGATATGGAGAGAGAATACAACATTGACACATTCCCTTCTCAATTTTAAACCATTCAGTGTTTCCCTGCTCTGTTCACACAACAGCGTCCTGGTCCTGGCAGTGGTTCCACACAAGCACAATCAAGTGCTCTGGGACTCCGATTCTCTTCAATGCCAGCGCAGTTTGTTATGATCCACAGTCAAATGCCTTTGCACAGTCAATAAAGCACAAATAGACATTTTTTCTGATAATGCTTCCTTCCAGCCAGGATTTATCTGACCTCAGCATTAATATTACTGGTGCCACAACCTCTTCTAAAATCTTGTTTGAACTTCTGGCAGTTCCCTATCTATGTATTGTTCTAGCTGTTTTTGAATGATCTTCAACAGTGTTTTGCTTGCATGTGATATGAACGATATTGTTCAATATCCGTGTGAATATTTCCACATTCAGTTGGATTGCCTTTCTTGGAAATGGGAACAAATATGGGTCTCTTCCAATCCATTGACCAGACAGTTGTCCTCCAAATTTCCTAGTGTTGACAGGTGAGTGCATTCAAGGCTGCATCTCTTAATTCAAAGAAGTCAATTGGTATCCCATCGATTCCCGGGCCTGGTGCCTTGAATGCAGCTTCCACTTCCTCCTTTATTAGCATTGTTCATATGGTATTTCCTGAAATTTTTTAGTGTCCATCAGTTTTTTGTGGTACAGTGATTCTGTGTATGCAGATGACACAACCTTTCTTACTGAAAATGAGGACTTGAAGCACTTGTTGCAGAAGATCAAGGAATGCAGCCTTCGGTATGAATTACATCTCAAAGTCAAGAAAACAAAGAGTCTTACCACTGGACCAATAGACAACATCATGGTAGACAGAGAAACTGTCAACAGCTTCATCTTGCTTAGATCCACAATTAACACTCTTGGTACCAGCGGTTAGGAAATAAGGAGATGCATTGCACTGGGAAAATCTGCAGTTAGGGACTGATTCAGGCTATAGTATTTCTGATCACTTTCTATGCGTCTGAGAGCTGGACAGTGAATAAGGATGACAGAAAAAGAATTGATGCCTTCGAGCTGTGGTGTTGGAGAAGAGCACTGAACATACCATGGATGGCCAAGAGAACAAAAAGATATGTCTTGGAGAGGGTGCAGCCAGACTGCTCTTTGGAGGCAAAAATGATAAGACTTCACTTCACATACTTTGCTAGGAGGGGCTATTCATGGAGAGGGACATGATGCTGGGAAGGTTGGAAGGTCGACAAAAGATAGGAAGACCCTTAACCAGGTGGATTGACATAGTGACTACTCAATGGGCTTTTGTGTGTCAGAAAGTGTAAGGATGGTACAAGATAAAACGGAAGTCTTTTGTATCTTTTGTTCATAGGGTCACTATGACTGGTACTCAACTAGATGGCACTTACCAACAACAGCTACCTCCTCTGGCCTAGTAAGCCCACAAGGCCCAAATACCTGTCCTTTACTACTCTTATTTGCTTCAGAAGTGCTCAAGCACCAACTGGTTCCTGTCTAATTGTAGAAGAATCAATTGTGAAAATACAAATGTCTGAATCCACCCCAGGTTATTCTTTCTGTTGGGGTGGTAGGACTAGAATTTGTGTATTGAAAAGGCACCCTGGAATATACCTTGAAGAAACCAGAGCTGCCACACAGGCAGCTATGTACACCCGTGTTTATTGCTGCTTTGTTCACAATAGCAAAAAGTTGGAAACAACCCAAGAGCCCATCAACAAATGAATGGATAGAGAAGCTGTAGTATATTCTCACAATGGAATATTACGCAGCACTGAAAAACAAAGAACTCATGAAATATTGTACAAAATGGATGACCATGGAGGACATTGTGCTGAGTGAAATATCTCAATCACAAAGGACAAATACTCCATACTGCCACTGTTATAAAACAGGACTGGCAGAGGGGTTGGGGGAAATGAAGCAAAGAAGGGATAAATAATGTACATGGCATTGAAACAGATGAGGGAGAGAACTGTATAAAAGGAACATATGATTAGGTATTATTGGCATGGCAAGAGTCCAGAGTAAGAGCTACATAGTGGACTGGGGTTGGGGGGTATCTGTATAACAATGAAATAAATTTTTTTTTCCAAAGGAAAAAGCAAACTGGGGAGAAGGGGACAGGGAGGAAAATGTGCAGTAATGAACAAATGGAAATCTAAGTTCTCTATGAACTTTCATTAAAATCTCAATACCCCTCCAAAAAAACCAAAAAAGAAAAGGCCCCCAGATGATTTTGGTGGGGACTAGCCATGTAGCATCTGGGAGCTCCAGGTGGGTAGGGCATTATTTTGCTCACTGCTATATTCCAGGTGTCCAGAACAACATAGGCTACATAGTAGATAACAAACAATTTTAAAAATAAATGATGTGTACAAAATGTTAATCACAGTGCTTTGTGTAAATGATATTTTTTATACAATTTAGGAAACACCTAAAAACGATTCCTGTCTTGGATGACCTGGTAGAAAGCTCCGTGTAACGTGCTTTGGTCTTCTGTGTGAATCTGTTCCTCACTGTATTCCACAAAATGAGAGGGGTGGAGACTGTTAGAAATGAGGAACAGGCCTCACAGGGCCCAAGTGAGTCACGTAGCTAGTGTGCTGAAGAGTCAGGGCTGAAAAGACTCACGTTTGTTGATTTTAAGCCCAATTGCACTTCCTATGTTGCCATGAAAATGAGAAATAGGCTCCCTTCATCTACCAAGTTCTCAGCTTTTCCAAGCCTGGGTTATGTGTTAATCAAACACTCAAAAGTGCTGATGTGCACAGGTGCCAAGATAATGTCAATAGTCTAATGTGAACCTCATTCATCTACATTACCTTCAAACAAAGGAGATCTGTAAATTTGGGCGACAGTGAATTGAATGACAAAGATCAATTACAAGAACTTTCACATAGTGGTTAAAAAAATTCGCTGATTCCTCAAAGAAATAGTTAATGTCTTTCTCTTTTATTTGGCTAAAAAAATACTAGTTTGGAATAATGCTAAGCTTGACTTGAAATGACTTTCTAGAAATAAACTGGAAATTTTAGAAAAAAGCAAAAAATACCCAATATGTAACTGTCACATATTACAAATCAATAGTATTATTTTAATGTTTTCTTCCATATTTTGCTCATATGTATATATTATTTTTGGATGGTATAGCAATTTCCCCTTTAATTTATATAGCCTATACTTTTTAGCTTTAACTAACTAGTGTTTATACTAATTGTAGATAACGGTTGCATAAAATGCCATCTGGTTTATATGCCATTGTTCATTTAGCAATTCTCCTGTTGCTGGGTTTGGAGTTTATTATCAACATTTCACTATTATCAATGGCATTACAATCAATGTCTTTACATGTGTAACTTTTCCTTTAAGAAATTTCTACCCTTGATTTCAAAGCTCAAGTGTGTTACTATTAGATTTTTTTTTAAATCTTTTATAACTTCACAAATTGGTTCATTTTTCTTTTTGCCCTTGTTTATAGCCTAGAACGGTTTCATGAATTGGTTGGCATATATTGATGTTGTTGTTACATGCTGTTTAAATCAGAACCAACTCAGCTGGCTTTACCATAGATTTTTCAGAGACTGTAAATAGCATGGGAGGAGATTGTCTTTCTTTCTGTGGAGCAGCTGGTGGATTTGAACCACTTGTTTTTGGATTGGGAGCACAACTCTGTACCACTAGGCCATCAAGAAATTAGAAAACATTTGGTACCTTGCCTATTGATTTTCCCACTGATATACCAGGTTCTACAATGACCTCATGCTAGAGATGATAACATTGTTTTGTTCTGTGGAAATTTGCCCAGGAAATTCTCTTTCTAGTGGACAACATTGTCATCGTTGCAGACTTAAACTTGGATTTGAATTCTTTAGAGACAGGATCTAGTGGGGAGACAATTTAACTTGTTGTTGATATGTGCCATCAAATTGACAGTGACTCCTAGTGACTCTATGCACAATAGCTCAAATCCCTGCTCTACCCTGAGCCATTCTGTTTCTGACAACGTCTGTTTCTGACCCTCATTACCTCAGTTACTGTGTGTGTGTGTGTGTGTGTGTGTGTGTGTGTGTATGTCTTCCTCTCCAGTGTTGTCCCTCTACTCTTCTAAATATGATGTCCTCCTCAAAGGACTGTTCCCTCCGGGCAACATACCCAAAGTATGTGAGACAGAGCCTCAAATTCCTTGCCTCCAAGGAACAGCCTGGTTTCACCCTCTCCAGAACAGACTTGCTAGTTCTTTTGTAACTCCATGGTATCAATACTCTTCTCCAGCACCACAACTCAAAAGCATCAATTCTTCAGGCATCTTTGTTCATTGTCCAGCTCTCTGATGCATAACAAGTAATCTTGATGTTGAGCTTCAATTCATATTGCAGACTACAGTCCTTGATCTTCTGTAACAAATGTTTCAGGCCCTCCTCAGTTTCAGCAAGCAAGGTTGTGCCATCTGCATAATGCAGGTTTTGATGAATTTTCTTCCAATCCTGATGCTACATTCCTTCTCCTAAAGTCCAGCTTCGCGAATGATCTCTTCTACAAATAGACTGAAAAGGTGTGGAGACAGGACACTTCCTTGACACGTTCCATTCCTGATTTTGAACCATGCAGTCTTTCCTTGTTCTGTTCTAACAAGTTAGAGTCAGAAAATCTGAACTTCAATCTCAGCTCTGTCATTTAAATATAAATAAATAAATATGAAAATGCTCTATAATGTTTGCTGGCAAGATATTGTATTTTTATTAGAGAGAGAGAAAAAATAATTATCCAAATGGATTTCTATCTAGAACACTTCAAAGGTGTTCTGAAGGATTAGAATTTCGCTTTGCTTTGGCTTCTGGAACATACAAAATAGATACATTTTGTGGAACATATAAGATGGTGCATTTCCTAGTGAGTTGATAGTGTGGAGTAGAAAGATACTTTTGGATTTGACTCTGGCTCCATTATTTTCAAGCTGGGTGACTGAAAGAAAATTTGAATACCTCTCTGAAATGGGGGTAATAACCAGGCTAAAGACAGAATGAATTGAGATAGTTTATGTCAACTGCCTAGCAGAGGGTTAGACATTCTGGCATCAGTGTTTATTTCTCTTTTTTCCCTCTCAATCTCCCATCACATCATAATTTTACCCCCAGAAGCTCCAAGGGACTAAGACTTTACTGTAACATCAGTGTATTTTAGTTTGAGTTCCATGAAATGTTTAGGAGGATTTTAGGCAGAATTTTCTTATTTCAAGGACATCTTGAAATATTTCTGTAGATAATCTGGTTCAGTCAGCTATAGTCAGCAAGTGAGAGCCGACAGTTAAGCGATTTATTTCAGTATATTTGCTATGCACCGTGTCTTTCTTTTTGGTCCAGATAGAATGGATTTATTTTCAAGTTAAGATGAATGCTTATGTCTTGTGCTCAGAGTTTGGATGCAGAAGTGCATGCACTGGTACTTTAAAAGCATAAATATTGCTGCAACTTGTCCAGGAGATGGAAAGTAATAACTTCTCTCATCCATTGCAATCCTATCTTAAAAAAAAAAAATCTACATTTTACTACTGAAAGATACAAATGATTCCTATTTGTATAGCATTCTACATTTATATATCATGTTTACATGAATAACCTTAACCAAATAGTTTTACATGGCCCCTGGAAGGATTCAGATTTAAAAGACATCTGTTGTTAAATACTAACTATTCGATGGCACCTAACAAAAACAACATATTTTTTGTTTTGTTCTTGAGTAAGGCTTAGATCTGTTGGACATGGGCCAGAGTTGAGTTGACTGTCTAACAACAATAGCTACAACATATTAAGTTTGACATTCAACACTGCCACACACTTTCTTATGGAAACTTTACTTTCAATATTTGATGAAGGACAAAGGATTGGGAAGTGGGGTAGTCAGTGGTTTTCTTTTTTACTCTGTTGGAGAAGATTTTGGATGTGCATAGGGATTTGATTCTTAGAAGGCTTCATTCATCTATTTTATTCTCCACTGGTTGTAGGTTTTTTCAGGATACTTGGGAGACTGTAGGGCTTCTAGAGTTTTTCTAAGATATTCTGTGATGAAATTTATACTACTTGGTTTTACTCATTTTGATCCACTTTGAGTTGGTTTTTTTGTGTGTGGTGTGAGGTTATGGGTCTTGCTTGAGTTTTCTGCAAATAGTGTTTCAATTTTGCTAGCATAATTTGTTAAAGAGGCATTCGTTTCCCTGCTTAGCTGATTTCATCTCCTTGTCAAAAATCAGTTCATAGGTAGATTAAATGATCTCTGGGTTCTTAATTCTATTCCATGTTAATTAATTCTATTCTATGTTTCTGTCACTGTATCAGTACCACGCTGTCTTGACCACCACAGCAGTGTAGTAGGATTTGAGATCAAAGACTGAGAATGTTTCCTCCTTGTTTCTTTTTTTCAGGAGTACTTTGCTTATTTGGTGTCTCTTTCCACTCCAGATGAAATTGGAAATTACCTTTTACATGTTGTTGAAGAATGAAATTGGTATTTGTATTGGGAAAACAACAGAGTTGGAAAAAATTATTTGACAGTGACATGTCTGATAAGAGAGCACCTCAACAAGATAAAAGTAAACAGCCAAACTGCAAAATGGGCACAGGATATGAACACACAATTCACCAAAGAAGACATTCAGTTGGTGAACAAACATATGAAGAAATGTTCAAAATCCCT
>NW_006399775.1:23976558-24008825 GCF_000299155.1 Elephantulus edwardii | reverse complement strand
GAATATAAGATTAGGCTTTATTTACATGACAACAGTCCACAATAAGAGGTGCATAGCAAGGTGGACTAGAGTGGGGAGGGAGGAAATTGTGCAACAATTAATGCATTTTATAAAAAGCAAAATGGGGAGAGGGCCTAGGGAGGAAAATATGCAACAATGAATGAATGGAAATCCAAGTTTTCTGGAAACTTTCATTAAAATCACAATTAAAAATTATAAAGAAGAAAAGAAAGTAGGGTAGTCACAACTTAAACCACTTCTTAGACTCTATCTTGGTCGTCTAGTTCTGCTGTAATAGAAATACCAAAAGTGAATGATTTGAACAAAGATTATTGTCTTATAGTTTAGGAGGCTAGCAGTTCAAATTCTAGGGGCAGGTGCTCTCTCACTATTTCTTTTAAAAGAATGTCCTCTTTTCCTTCAGCATCTATAGGCTCAGCATCCTCTGGAGATCTCTGTATGTGCTGGCCTTTACCTGGGTTGAAGAGCTTCTCAATGCAGGGATCTGGATTCAAAGGATGCACCTACTTCTCGTCATTCTTCCTTGGTGGTACTGTTTTCATTTTTTCTCCGTTTTTAATCTCTTATGAGATATAAATCCAAATCACACTCTAGGAAAACTCCCATAAAATGGGTCTGTACTGTGATGAAACAAGGAGGTTATGTCCCATTTTTAATACTTTTACAACTACTTGATTTATCAGATTATCAGGGACCATTATGTTACTTCCACAATATGTCATTACATATATGTATTTTTGAGGAGACACAAATCAATCCATGACAAGATTCCAGTCTAGTGCTTTTTTTCTACCATCGTCTGGTGCCTGAAGGAGATGGTATGATGCTCTAGAAGGAGCACCATCTGAGTCAGAGCACTGGGATTCTAGTGTCAGCCACGTGCTCACAGTGGGAATCGGGAGGAGTCACGTCCTCACTCTGGGCCTCAAGCACCTCACTTGTGAAATGAACTCAGATGAAATGTGCTCTGTTTTTGTCTTGACAATCCATGTACTTACGAAAGTACATCCTATATGGGAAGACTCTGTGGATGTGCTTTTCTTGGAGAACTGTCCAGATCTGGACAGTGTATGAGTCGAACTTCAGGTCTGGCATGATATGTTTACCTGGCTCTACAGGCATCATGTTGCCAATTACCATTTTCAGTACTGCAAAATCTCTCCAATCTAATCGGAGTTTGGAGCCTTATCTGATCCTACCTCCATGTTTAATATTGTTTTTGTTCTTGTTGTTATGTGCTGTTGAGTCACCTATGACTCATAGCGACCTTATGTACAACAGCCCTAAAACCTGCTCTATCCTGTGCCAATCTTATTATCTATGACACACCTACCCACATTACCCCAGCCACTGAATCAATCCATCTCATCGAGGGCCTTCCTCTCATGTGCTGTCCCTCCACCCTCCCAAGAATGACATCCCTCTCTAAGGACTGATCCCACCTTGCAACATGTCCAAAGTATTTCAGACTAAGCTTCAGAATCCTTGTCTCCAAGGAATAACCTGGCTTCACCCTCTCCAGGAAGAACTTGTTTGTTCTCCTAGCAGTCCGTGGTATATTCAATACTCTTCTACAGCATCATAGCTCCAAGGAATCAAGCCTCCTTCTATCATCCCTAGTCATTGTCCAGCTTTCTGATACATAGCAAGTAATTGCAAAGATCATGGCCTATATCAGGTGCACCTTAGTCTCCAGACTGACATCATTGCTCTTCAGTACTTTCAAGCGATCTCTGACAGCAGACTTTCTCAATACAATTCGTCTTCTAATTTCTGGCTGCTGGTACCAAGAGTGTTGATTGTAGAGCCAAACAAACGGAAGCTGTCAACAATCTCCATCTCTTCACCATCTATCATGATTCTGCCAACTGGCCAAGTGGTGAGAATCTTTGTTTTCTTGATGCTGAGCTTCAGTCCATATTGAAGTCCACAATCCTTGACCTTCTGCAGCAAGTGCTCAGGTCCTCCTCAGTTTCAACAAGCAGAGTTGTGTCATCTGCATAATGCAGTATGTTGATGAGTCTATACCTCCAATGCTGATGTCACATTTATCCTCATAGAGCCCAGCCTCTTGAGTAATCGGTTCTGCATATAGATTGAAAAGATTCGGAGATAAGATACATCTTTGGTGCACACCCTTCCCAGTTTTGAGCCATGTAATGTTTCCTTGCTCTGTTCTGACGACTGCCTCCTGGTCCAAGTTTAACACAGACCTAAAATTATTTTCTTTGTTCTCAAAGAAAACAATAAAAAGGGAAATTGGAAAAAGGTTCTGATCTTATAATAACATTACAGATTCATAGACTGTTACTGCTGGATGCGACTTTTGAGAGGACTTGATTTAGTGCAGTTACTTAATGTGGTAGGAAACTGAGATCCAGAGAAAGAGTACGGGTAAGTCAAGGTTTCTCAGTAAGTCAGAGGGAGTCAAGACTGGTTCCTGGGTCAGTGCAGCTACCACCAGTATGGGGGAACTTGGAGCCATACTTATTTCCAGGAAAATGTTCAAGTGAAACTCATACTAAGACACTATCTGATAAATGGGAACCATATGTAATAGTTTCTCCATGACTTATTACAGAGATTAAATGAAGCAGGACATATAAAACAGAGTAAATTCCTAGCACAGAGATGCTCAAAAAATATATATTTTGGTGTGACTATGCTCTAGTCCTCAGGCTAACATCAATTCTGGTGTCTATATCATATACTTGTTAGTGACATGGTGCTGGGAAGAGTGGCGTGCCGGCAAAAGAAAGGAAGACCCTCAACCTGGTGGATTGACAAGGTGACTACTGCAATGGGTTCTTGTGTCAGGAAGTATGAGGATGGTGTATGAGGTCAAGGGTTTAGATCTTCTGTTGACTCATTGGGTTGCTATGAGTCGTATTGGACTTGATGGCATCTAACACCACCACCACCACCACCACCACCACCACTACTACCACCACCACCACCACATATTTATTTGTGAAATTACAGACTAAATTTTAACAAACTAATATAATTTTCCCTATATCACTTTAGTTTAATGAAAAAATCCAAACATAGTATTTCTTGACATCTGTAGACCTCCATAACTTTTTATTCTTATTTTTCTTAGTTTATTCTGAATGTTTCTAGGAGCAAAGTTACTTTTATTCCCCACCATTATAGTAGATTCAGCATTTCCTTCCACCATTTTGCATATTTGAAGGCAGTGTTTTGTGTCCATTTTGCAGATATAGACATGGAAGACCAGCTACTTTCCTCCTCCTCTAATAAATATTTTTATTTGTTTTCATATAATAATTCCTATCCATTGTGCTTCATGCATGCACATTGTGCTTTATACAATCGTTCATATACAATGCATTTTGTATAATTAATTACTGTTAATCTATGCCCATTATTACTCAGTCTTTTAAAGTCCCCACTGAATCTTTCCTATTCCTGAACCCTTGCATTTGCCCATTAACCTCTGCTGTCCTAGTGATCTCCCTCCTTCCTTTTTCTCTGTTTCCTTCTATCTTTCCTGTTTCCCTTTGAACATTTATACACACCTAAATTAGTTATCCTTCTATTTTCGTAATGATGGTCTTATGCAGTATTTGTCTGAGTATAACTCAGTGTAAGACTGAGTTATTTCACTCAGTGCTCTCTAGACTCTTCCCTGTTACTTGTTGTTGTTGTTATGTGCCGTCGAGTCGCTTGCGACTCATAGCAAACCTATATATAACAGCCCTAAACTCTGCTCTGTCCTGTGCCATTCGCACTGTCTCCAACACACCCATCCCGATTACCCCAGTTTCTGAAGCAATCCACCCCATAGAGGGCCTTCCTCACCTGCGCTGTCCCTCCACCATCCCAAGGATGATGTACCTCTCCAAGGACCAGTCCCTCCTTACAACATGTCCAAAGTATGTTAGACTAAGCCTCAGAATCCTTGCCTCCAAGGAGCCACCCGATTTAATTCTCTCCAGGGTGAATCTGTTTTCCTAGCAGTCCATGGTACCCTCAATACTCTTCTCCAGCACCACAGCTCAAAGGTTACATAGTTTTTTAAAAATCATTGTTCTTTAGTGTTGCATAGCATTCCATTGTATAAATGTAACAGTTTCTCAAGTCATTAATTTGTTGATGAGCATTTGAGTGGTTTCTGTTTTCTTGCTATTGTGAATAATGCTGCTGTGAACATAGGCATACGTATCTCTGTTCCTTGGGGTATATATCCCAAGGAATTCCATTCTGAGAAAAGCCAAACTGCCTTGCAAAATGGTTGTACCATTTTACAATCCTACCAGCAGTGAATGAGAGCTCCAGTCTCCCCACATCCTTTCCAATATTTATTGTAGGCTGTCCTTTTAAATTTTGCTACTGGTACTGGAGTAAGATGGTACGTTATTATTGTTTTGATTTGTGTCTCTCTGCCAATTCTTCATGTATCTGTTGTGAAGAGTATTTCTATGTCTTTTGTCCATCTCGTGATTGGGTTATCAGCCTTTTTTTCTCGCTGTGGCCCTGTAGTATTCTGTAAACTTTAGTTATGAGATCCTTCTCAGAAATGTTATTACCAGATATTTTTTCCCAGTTTGTAGACTTTTCTTTTCATTCTATCTGAAAAAAGTTTTTGAGAACTTGATTTTTAGAAAGTCTCATTTATGATTTTTTTAAGAAAATTTTTATTTTACATTGGTTACTTACAAAGTTTATATATATTATTTTTCACATCAGATCTGTCCCCTTTCCTTTACCCACACCAGCCTCCACCCCGTCAGATTATGCCACCCTATGATTAAGGCCCCCTCCCCACCATTCATTGATTTTTATCCTATCCTATATGTGCATTTCTTTTAATACTTCCTGGATCATTTAACATTCTGCCGAAAGCATCCTTGATTATAGCAACTCGAGGTTTGAATTTGTTCTTCAGTTCCTTGAGCTTAAGATATGCTGAGCGAGTTCGGCCCTTTTGATTTTCTGACTCCAACTCCTTGCACATTTCATTGTAATATTTTGCTTTGTCATCCCGTGCTGCCTTTTGAAATCTTCTATTCAACTCTTTAGTATCTTGAATTCTTCCTTGTGCTTTGGCTTCTCTGCGCTCCAGTGCAATTTTCAGAGTATCTTCTGACATCCATTTTGGTCTTATCTTCCTCTTCTGTCTTTGCAATGACAGTTTGCACTCTTCCTGGATGATACCCTTGATATCCTCCCACAACTCATCTGGCCTTCACTCATTAGTGTTCAAAGCCTCAAACCTGTTCCTGAGATGGTTCTGAAATTGAGGTGGGATAGACTCAAAGTCATATTTTAGTTGCCTTGGATTTGGTTTAATTTTCCTCAGCTTCAGCTTGAATTTGCATATGAGTAGTTGGTGGTCTGTTCCACAGTCAGCTCCTGGCCTAGTTTTCACAGCTGATATTGAGCTTCTCCAGTGGTTCTTTCCACAGATGTAATTGATCTGATTCCTATGCATACCATCAGGTGAAATCCGGGTATATAACCTGCGTTTATGTCTCTTAAAAAATGTATTTGCTATGAATAAGTCATTGTGCAACAGTCTTGGCACCAGCAGCCAGGAAATTAAAAGGTGCATTGCCATGGGAAAGTCTGCTGTTAGGGACCTCTCCAAAGTACTGAAGAGCAATGGTGTCTCTCTGGAGACTAAGGTGCGTCTGATACAGGCCATGGTCTTCGCAATCACTTGTTATGCATCAGAGAGTTGGACAATGACCAAGGAGGATAGAAGGAGAATTGATGCCTTTGAGCTGTGGTGCTGGAGAAGAGTACTGAGAATACCATGGACTGCTAGGAAAACAAACAGATTCATCCTGGAAAGGGTTAAAGCGGGTGGCTCCTGGGAGGCAAGGATTCTGAGGCTCCGTCTAACATACTTTGGACATGTTGTGAGGAGAGACCGGTCCTTAGAGAGGGACATCATGCTTGGGAGGGTGGAGGGATGGCGCAGGAGAGGAAGGCCCTCTATGAGGTGGATTGATTCAGTGACTGGGATAATCGGGATGGGAGTGTCAGAGACAGCGATTGGCAAGGACAGAGCGGGGTTTAGGGCTGTTGTACATAGGGTCCCTATGAGTTGCAAGTGACTCGACGGCACATAACAACAACATATGTGCATTTCTGGCTACATTTGCAAGTCCATTTATGTTGTAGGCCAGGGGTTCTAATTTTGGTCCCATCTTAGAGCTTATAATTCTTATGGTTTGGGCTTTTATCCCTAGGTTTCTTACACATTGAGTTGATTTTTGTGTGTGGTGTGACATGTGGATCCTGTTTCAGTTTCTATAGGTAGATGTTGCATTTTGCCAGCTCCATTGGTTGAAGAGGTTTTTGTTTTCCCATTTGATAGGTTTTGTTTCTTTGGGAAATACCAAGTGATCTTAGGCAGATGGGTTGATTTGTGGGTTCTCAATCCTATTCCACTATGGTTTTTGTCATTGTACCAATACCATGTTGTTCTGGATACTATGGCTGTATAGTATGTTTTGAGATCAGGGAGCAGAGCTTTGCTTATTTGGGTGGAAGGTTAGGTACTTTTAATTTGTTGAAAAGTCATATAAATAGTAAATGGTAGAAATGGAAATTTAACTGTGTCTGACTTCAAGACCAAAGTTTTAAAATTACTATATTATTCTGATATCTTATTATTTTCATTCCATATGCTTCATTTATAGTCACTCCTGTGTATCTGGGAAGTGTATTGTTGTTATGTGCTATCGAGTTGCCTGAAACTTAAAGTGACCCTATGTACAACAGCTCTGAAGTCTGCCCTATTCTGAGCCTGTCTCACTGACTCTGACACACCTATACTCATTGCCCCAGTACTGTATCAATCCATCCAGGTCTTCTTCTACACTGTTCCTCCACCCTTCAGAGCATGACGTCCTTCTTCAAAGACCTGTCCCTCCTGGCCACATGCCCAAAGTATGTGAGACAGAGCTTCAAAATCTTAGCCTGCAAGGAAAAACTTGATTTCACCTTCTCCAAGACAGACCTATTTGTTTTCTTGGAGGTCCATTGTATGTTCAAGACTCTTCCTCAGCACCACAACTCAAAAGCATCAATTCTTTTTCTGTCATCCTTAGTCATTGTCCAGCTCTCTAATGCATAGCAAATAATTGCTAAGACTTTAGCTTAGATCAGGTGCACCTTAGTCTCTAGACTGACATCATTGCTTCTCAGTACTCTGGAAAGTTCCCTGATAGCAAATTTTCCCAGTGAAATTTGTCTTTTAGTTTTCTGACTGCTGGTGCTGTGTTGATTGTGGAGCCAAGCAAGCTGTAATTGTTAACAA
This sequence comes from Elephantulus edwardii, assembly GCF_000299155.1. Lineage (NCBI taxonomy): Eukaryota > Metazoa > Chordata > Mammalia > Macroscelidea > Macroscelididae > Elephantulus > Elephantulus edwardii. Next base: position 24,001,510 of record NW_006399775.1, on the reverse strand, counting down.
CCTCAATTTCTTTTCCATCTATCATGGTGCTACTGTTTGGCCCAGTCATGAGAATCTTTGTCTTCTTGGTGTTGAGCTTCAGGCCATATTGAAGACTCTAGTTCTTGACCTTCTGCAGCAAGCACTTCAAGTCCTCCTCAGATTTTATTTACATTTTTCCTCCTCAAAACAGTAAGAAATTTAGTAGATTGAAACCCTCGATACAAAAGGAACTTGGGAAGTAAAAATCATCAGAAAAAGAGGACTTTTCATGGAGTTTTTTTATCAGTCTGAAACTTTTAATGAATACATTTATATTGTTTACTAAGTTTAGATCTTCAGATATTAGGAGATAGATACCTAGACGTCAACTCAATAGGGCACAGCTTGGTGTGATAACAGCAATGTGAGAGGCTGGAATCTTTCTGTACTGAAAGATAATGAAAGAGGCTAGAAATAAGTGAGAAGAAACACTAGTTACCAAGAAGGATAGCAATTGTATGAGATTTTTTTCTTTCTCTAGATCAAATATTTATCAGTTTGGAATTTGATTACTCATGGTTTTACAATTCAAGAAAAAGATAATTTTCAAGAGTTGCCTAAGGTGTTGGAGTAATTCAGATAACTGTGCTTTGTATGAAAATAATTAACTACAGTAATTGGAATGCATACAAATTGTAGTGGGAATAAAAATTAGTTTTCAACATGAAGGCATGGTGGTGGTGTAACATTTTGGAAGAATTAAAATATATCCTGTTGTCTTAGGTACAATTCCATCCCTTGTTAACACAGACATTTGGTTTTGATTTTAGATTCTTTCAAACTTATTGAATACCTACTATAGTGTGTCAGAAGCTTTTATATTTACTTTTAAAATTTTAATAAACAATCTCTCTAAAATACATATTATTATTTCATTCTACAAATAAGGCAATGGATAAACTGATACTCTGAGAAGTTAAGTAGTGCTCAGGGACACAGAGCTTGTGAGGGGAGAGTTGGGCTTGGTACTTAAGTCTGTATTACAGCCAAATCTATTTTCCCTGTGTATCATTGTGCCATCCAGGTGTTCTTTTTTTTTTTTTTTTTTTTTTCCTATTCAGGTCTTCTTAACTACAATTCCTGGTTCAAAATGGACTATGGAGACTTGACATGAGGCCTGTAGTCTTGATGGAACAAAAAAAGGAATTCATTATTTTGAGTGTGGTTAAAGTAGGGGAGGTCAAGATCATTCATCAAGTGGGCTCACTGATTTATTACTAGATAATGCTTGCTCATTACCTTTGGGGAGAAATGAACCAAGACTGTTGAGCTGAGGGGGCCTGGCACTCACATGGTTCAACCTCCTCATTTTACAGATGAGAACCCTGGAGCCCACTGGGGGAAGTGATTTGTCCCACATTGTTATGTGATGAATCATGTCAGAGCTTGCTTACTACAGTCCGAGTTCTCTGCAGCATAGTCTTGCATTTGTTTTTTTGAACTACATGAGAGAAGATGAATTCTTTTTTCACATGAAAATCCTTTAAATGTTCAGTGACAGTGCTTTTGTACCCTCAAGTCTCCTTTTAAGCATAGCTGGAAGTTTTTTTAGTGATAAATATGATCAAATGAGATGAAATGTTCTTCTAACTTCAAGCATGAAAATATTGATAAAAAAAGAACAATTTTTTTACATATACATGTAAAACAAAGAATAGAAAATATGTAGGTGCCAAAACAAAGAGGAATTTAAATTGAACCCAAAAGTTGAAAAAGTTTATATGGTAATTTTAACACAATATAAAATTTAAAATATGGAGATTGGGAATTAGAATTTTCTTCTGAGATTGGTATCAGGAGGATATTCAAGGCATCAGATTTCATGCACATGCTGTAGCTGAACTATCTAACTGCAAGAGGGTAGTAGTAGCATTAGAACCTGTCTAACTTTATGAGGGATAATAATCAGCTCAACTTAAAGCTGATTTTCCTGGTGTGGAAGTCAGATGCTTCTACTTTCCAACATTTTAACCAATTCTGACAATATCTTTTGCTTTCATAGCACTCTGTACTTCTCTGTTGGACTTGAAAATTCATTGCAATGGCCACACAGAACTCAAAGACCATACTTAGAGTTAAGGGGAAGCAATCAGGATCAAGAAGCTAAATTTCAAGGTCATGAAGCATATAGACATAGCTTGGAAGTTTACCCTGAAAAAGAGAACACACCTCTCCCTTCAGGTCAGCCCTTCAGGTCAGCTCTTTCAGAGACTAGGCTGTATAAGCAAGCAGGCCTTTCTCTCTGCTTTTCATGTCCATTCCCAGCTCTCCTCTTAGGAATACAAGTTCCTCTCAACTCCTTGAGGAGAAGTCTCCTCATGACCCCCTCACGAAAAGTTTCCTCTCGGCGTGCTCAGAACAGGCTTTTCTGCCTTTAGCTTTCCTGTAGTCACCCTCTCCACTATTAACTGTCACAAGTTACAGCCAGTTCAGCAGTCTTACTTACCTCTGTGAGCTGTCTTCTTAGGAGCAGCTTTCTGCTGTAATGCCTGACTTTGTCATAGAATCACTTCTGGGCCTGTTAAGGCTGCTCTATCTGCTACAGGACATTTCTCAGCCTCCCATTTTCTTCAGTTTTGTAGTCTTTGACACATGTTACAGGTCTTTTATTCAAGTTCCTTGGCTCCTGTCTTTCTCTGCTTCTTTCTTCTTTCTGCTACTTTTAATTTCATGTCTTAGAAATTTCTTCGAGATTGATTACCATCCAGTATGGCTCCAAATTTGGACCAGTCCATTTTCAGTAAGCTCTAAACAAGCTATGTGCATAGTATCCTATAGCATACTAATTAGCATAGCCACATGATTTGCATAGTGTATTGACCAATTCCTGCAAAGAGCATATTGACCCCAAAGTAGACTGCAGTCCGAGGCCAATTGATTGAAACTATCAGACAAACCAAGCTGTTTACAACTTACCCAAGAAATCTAACAAACCCTCTGAGGCAGAAAACTAGGTCAAAGGCAACTCCTCAGGCTTTAGGGGGATACAAATCTCTATTTTTCCAAAGGATCAAAGCAAAAGGCTACATTTCTCCCTTCCAAAAACCTAGAAACAAAACAAGAACACCCCTCTCCCACATCTCACCATATTGACTAAATGCAGGAACCAGGAAGAACCTAATCCCAGATAAGTATGAGGAAAAAATTGCTCTTTCTGTCCTGGGATGCAACATGGAAATTTACAATCCACCTGGGACAGTGTCTACAAATCACCAAGGAGAAATTAAGATCCCAGATATATTGTCACACAGAACTATGAGATCTGATCTCATAGTAACCATATAATATGAATATTCAGCCAAAAAGTTAACATGAAAACTCATCTAGTGAAGATCACAGAGACTAATAGAAGCAAAAGTAATACGCCCTATAAAGGTACTCCTTAACATGCTGTAGAAAGTGAGTTCCCAATCAAATATTAAACATCATATGAAATCATAAATAAATTTCCATGTGAGAAATGAGCAAATGAAATAAGCATCAGTAGATGAAATAATTGGAAGCAGGAGTGGTATAAACTTCCTAAACAAAATGCTTCAGGATTGATACTTATAAAAAGACTTCAGACCTTTTGCTCAATAGGGTTGCTATGAGTCATGCTCAACTTGAAGGCAATCAACAACAAGAAGAGATGAAAGAAATATACCCTGATAAGTAGAAATAATAGAATAATCCTTAAGAGATCTTAAGCTAATGAGATGAAGATGACAAAATGTATATGAGGTCAAAAGAGAAATAGAAACTAAGGAACTAAGTCTGTTATTTGTATCATTGTATAGTATTGAATCAGAACCGATCCATAGCTGACCGTCCAGTGGATGGTTGTCAGAGGCAGTCAATCAAAGAACTGGAGACTGTCCATCTTCCTCTCATGAAGCTTGTGGATTCAAACTGCATGCGTCTTTGTTGGCAGCACAACTTTTTACCCCTAAGCCACTAGAGCTCAAGAAACAAATCAAATTGAGTAATCGGAAAAAATGACAGGTAGATTTGAAATAGAACTAAAGTGAAATTCTAGAAATGAAAAACATAGTTAGTGAAAATAAAGCTCTCAATTGAAAGATGAAACAGAAATGCTGATTTTTAAGATGAGGCTGAGAAAACGATAGCATCAAGAATCAATGATAGCATCAAGGATCAAAGACATATAAAATTGAAAAAAATAGTTGAGAAATGTAGACCAAAAATCTCAACATGATAGAAGTAGTAAATAATATAGAATAGGGTATATCCAATATTGAAAGAAATAATGTGTTGTTTTTGAGAACTTAATACATAAATCTAAAAAATGAAAGAATATACAAATTTTGATCAGGTTAAATTAATTGATTAAGTAAATACTTCATGAGTATATATTATATGATAAATGTTGTAGATGCAGTGAATCACAAAGACAACTAAACAAACACCTTTCCCCTAATTCTAGCTGAGGGTGAAGAGAAATGGACAATAAACAAAAATAGACAAGAAAAAGAAACAAGTGGAGAGTCTACTTAATGTTCTTTCTGAGGATCGTCTGGTACCAGTATTAAGGCTGACTTTCACTTGCCTGTATGTTTTTGGGACATGAGAAAGTTGTCACTTGGGCAGAGATCTAATCTTGTTAATTTCTATAAAGCATGAAGCATGGTTTAGCACGTCTCCTGACACACTCTGGATACCCAATAAAAAAATAGGTGAATTAAATGGAATAAATTTTTCCACTATCATTACAAAAATAAGTTTTACTCTCTTGTTGTTGTTTGGTGCCTTCGAGTCGCAGACGACTCATAGTGACCCTATGAACGAAAGGCCCGAGCACTATTCTACATAGAGTTTCTGGAGGCAAGCCATTTCGGAAGTGGATGCCGCTCCTGCTTCCAGGCTTGTTTTAGTCAGGAAGCTCCAACCAGCACTGTTGATTTTGAAAGTTGTATTAGGGATGGTAGAAGGAGAATTGATGTCTTTGAACTATGGTGCTGGAGAAGAGTACTGAATATACCATGGACTGCTAGGAAAACAAATGGGTTCATCCTGGAGAGGGTGAAACCAGGCTGCTCTTTGGAGGCAAGGATTCTGAAGCTTTGTCTGAGATACTTTGGCCATGTGGCAAGGAGGAATCAGTTCTATGAATGGGACGTCATACTTGGAAGGGTGGAGGGACAGTGCAGGAGAGGAAGACCTTCGATGAGATGGATTGATTCAGTGACGGAGAATGATGGCAGTAGGTGTCTCAGAGACAATAAGGTTGGCTCAGGATAGAGCAGGGTTCAGAGCTGTTGCACATTTGGTTGCTATGAATCACAGGTGGCTTGACGACACATAACAACAACAAGGTTGCATTCAACTGCTCTTGAGAAAAAAAAAATTACCAAGAGCCTCATTATTTGCTTGCCAGTTTATTCTCTTCATTAGGTTAATGTAACAGCTTCCTAATTGGTCTCTCATCTTGTTCATCACCTACATTGGCAGTCAACATGACTTTTCTAGAAAAGAAACCATTTCTTTGCTTAGAGTGCATCTATGACTTCTGGAACTTTCAGAAATCATACAAGACTGTCTATGATTTTGCTCCTGCCTGCTTCCCCAGTCTCTCTTCTCCTTCTCCTTCTATTCCTATCTTATGTACCACCCATATTAAATGTCTTACCGTCCATTGACAGTCATATGCTTCCAACTTGTTTCTGTTATTTTATTTTTCTTTTACTTTTGTAGCAAGACCACCCCCCTCCCTACTTAATTCTGACACTTCACTGACCCTAATTTAATTCTGACACCTCACTGACAGACAAATATGTTTTTATCTTGAGGTTCAGTTTAAGTTTCAACTACTTCTCTGACTTCTCTTTTAATAAAATTAATACACCATTTAAGAAAAAAATGTGTATATGTTGAATTAGATTTCTGCATGTAAAAACATTGACACTGGGGGTGTCTGACTCCAGGAGGAAGTGGAGAAACAATCACCATCAGCTCTAAGAGGATTCCTATGATGTGCAGGCCAAACATACCTCTTCTCTTCATTTGTTTATCAATCCGACAACAGTTGTGCCTTCTAATTCTCTACTGAGTCCAAGAATGCTCTGTAGTGGCCACACAGAGAACTCAAGAATCATATTCACAGCTTTGGGGTTTAAGGAGCTCTTGTACACAGAGGTAAAGTACTCAGTTGCTAACCAAAAGTTTGATGGTTTGAACCCACTAGCAATCCATACAATTCTTTGATTAAGACATCCTCTTTTCAGTCATCTTCCTAGGCAGGACTCTCTCTGGTCCTTAGTCTCCTGGGACATATGTTAACAAAGTTCTCAGCCTAGTTGGGCATTATGTTGACAAAGTGCCCCTGGATTCTCTCCACAAATAAGCTTATCCTAATTTCTTGTCACCTCGCTCTATTTCTAGTGGTACAGTTCTGTCTCTGTGTCTTGTCTCTTTTGGTGGTAGTGAGGTTCCCAGTTTGTTCTGGGATTGGCTTTATTAAAAGATTAGCAGGATGGTAAAATTGACCAAACTCTTGTTAGGATTGCAGATTCCTTGTTTTTCCAGTACAATCTCCAACAGAAGTTCCATACATCTTTTTTTTTTAAACCCCTTTTTAAAAAAAATCATTCATATACATTCCATTTTGTACATGTACATTTTGTTTTAGACAATCATACATAAATATTATATACATTATTCTTTTTATAATTAATTACCATTGATATATAACTTGTATCACCTCTCCCATTTGAGTCCCCATCAAACTTTTCATATTCTTTCATTCCCTCTCCAGCTACTAATCTGCCATCCCAGTGATTTTTCCCCTTCCCCCTTTTCTGCCCCCTCTTCTCACCTTCTCTTTACCCTATTGAACATTTATGCATTTCTTTCTCCGTTAACATCCTATTTTCACAATAGTGGTCTTATGCAGTATTTGTCCTCATGTGACTGAGTTATTGATTCCATGTATTATATATACAAGCTCTTCAATTACATGATGGATCACAAGCACCTTCGTAGCACAGTCCATCTAATCATTTTATAAGCAATTCAACATTATGACATAATGACCTTAAGCATTTTTTTTGTAATTTTTTACAGATATACACTTTCTCTGCTATTTTTAACAATTGTTGTAATGTGTTTTTAAATCTGCTATGACTCACAGTGTCTCCAGATTGAAAACTTGTCCCATCCTATGGTATCCTCATGATCTCCAATGTGCTCAAGCTCATATAAGAGTAGATGTTATTATTTATTTTCCCCTATGGAGTGTCAGAGCCCTTGGAAATGGACTTTTCTAGCCATGTGTTATCCCTCACTAAGTATGTGGTCTCCAGCTAACTTAACTGCAGACACACGGTCTTGGAAATCATTGACAGCTGTGGGACCAATATAACAGAGCACTGTGAGAGATGGTGACGGTGATGGAGAGAAGGTAGAGAGATTGTGGTATTGGTCTGAAGTAACAGTGGCGAGGTATAGATGTAGACACAGTTAAACATTTTGCTTGCTGGATTATTTAAGGAAAAGCTGACTTGTAGCTGTTCTGTGATAAAAGTTTGCTGGATGATTGAGGAAATCAGAGACTTCTTGCATTTGTGCTGCTGAAATGAACCTAAACTGTCACTAATTGGGGAATTATTCCTTGTTAATCTGGCATGGGACTACTGAACTAAACCTGGGCTTACATTGTCTGATATTCTCCTGATAAACCCCACCACTGAGAGTAAAGTCTATGAGTCAAGTTGCAATGAACATTGGACCAAATGGTTAATAGAAATAGGTGAATTAGAATGGTGAATACATGTCTGACATTGTAGTTATTTATATGGTACTATGGTTATGCAGATGACACAACCTTGCCTGCTGAAACTGAGGAGAACCTGAAGTGTTTGCTGCAGAAGATCAAGGACTGTAGTCTTTAATATGAATTGAAGCTCAACACCAAGAAAACAAAGATTCTCACCAATGGGTCAATTGGCAGCACCATGATAACCATGATAAATGGAGAAGAGATTGAGGTTTTTAAGAATTACAGCTTGCTTGGCTCCACAATCAACACTCTTGGCACTATTAGTCAGGAAATCAAAAGATGAATTGCATTGGGAAAATCTGCTATCAGAGACCTTGCCAGAGTACTGAGAAGTAATGATTTCAGTCTAGAGACAAAAGTGTACCTGATCCAGGCCATTGTCTTAGCAATTACTTGCTATGTATCAGAAAGCTGGACAATGATTAAGGCTGACAGAGAAGAATCATTACCTTCAAATTGTAGTGCTGGAGAAGAGTCTTGAACATACCTTGGACTGCCAAGAAAACAAATAGGTCTGTCTTGGAGAGGGTGAAATGAAGTTTCTCTTTGGAGGCTAGGATTTTGAAGGTCTGTCTCATATATTTTGGACATGTGACCAGGAAGGACCAGTCCTTGGAGAAGGACACCTAGGATGAGATGAATTGATACAGTAACTGGGATAATAAAGATAGGTGTGTTGAAGTCAGTGAGACTGACAGGACAGAACAGGCTTTAGAGCTACTGTACATAGGATTGCTATGAGTCACAGGTGACTCGACGACACCTAATAACAACAATGGCTATTGTTGATGGGGAAAATTTCCCTTTATGTAGTAGGTAGAAGTCAGACTTGGACAACCTCACGTTGCATCCGCTCCTTTTTCACCCTGCTTTCCCTAAATGTGATTCTTAAAGAGATTGAGATTGAGAAGAGATTGAGAGCAAAGAGATTGAGATTGTTAACAGCTTCCGTTTTCTTGCCTCCACAATCAACACTCTTGGTACCAGCAGCCAGTAAATAAAAAGATGAATTGTTTTGGGAAGGTCTGTTGTCAAGGACCTCTCCAGAGTACTGAAGAACAACAGTGCCAGTCTAGAGCCTAAAGTGCATCTGATCTAGGCCATATCTTTGCAATTAACTTGCTATGTGTCAGAAAGCTGTACAATGACTATGAATGATATGTGGAGAATTGACACCTTTGAGCTGTGGTGCTGGAGAAGAGTACTGAATATAACAGACTGCTAGGAGAACAAACAGGTCCATCTTGGAGAGGGTGAAACCAGGCTGCTCCTTGGAGGCAAGGATTCTAAGTCTTCATCTGACATACTTTAGGCATGTTGCAAGGAGGGACCAGTCGTTGGAGAGGGACATCGTGATTGGGAGGGTGGAGTGACATTTGTGAAAGAGAGGAAGACCTTTGATAAGATGGATTGCTTTAGTGACCAGAGTAATGGGGGTAGTGTGTCAGAGACAATATAGTTTGCTCAGGATAGAGCAAGGTTTAGGGTTGTTGTCCATAGGGTCACTATCAGTCACTTGTGACTCAGTGGCACATACAACAACACCACCACAACAGTATCAAACACATAATTTATTTTTAATAAATGCTTTCTGAAAGAACTGGATAAATAAATGATGGAGGACACAGAGATTTCTGTCTTGAAATAAAGAATTGAATATCTGAATTTATCTCATCCTGAAAAACTGGTTTCCTGCTATTTTGCTACAGAATTCTGATCTGAAATTGTGGGTTTCTTGAGGTACAATGTTAAGTCTTAAAGAGTGTTCTTCACGCTGACTTTATGGGTGGCCTCCAACTACCTAGAAACCTTGAAAGTCCCCCTCAAAATTAAAGAATGACCACATTTGTTTTAACCACAGAAGCAATTAACTGGCCAGCAGTGTGGAAAACAGCTTTTGAGCTGTATTTATCGATGCATAGATCTCACAGGGCTGTGATATTTGAAGACAAATAGCTGTGTTTGTAATTAAGAATGCTGAGGAATTGGCAAGTGTGATATGATGATTGAAGACCCAGAGAAAGGGCACGGGAGTGAGATCGGTCAGGATGATACAGTCTCCCGGACCCTGGCACCCTCTTCCTTGTCATTGATTTCCCAATTAAATATAAGTTTTCATTCAGTCAGTTCCCATATAGTGCAAATTATTGATGTCCTGCTGGTGAAAGGCGAGATGACCTACACAGATCAAATTGCAGGGGAGGATAATTTCACTCTCTTTTTTTATTCAGTATAACAAGGTATAAAGAAGAGAGTCTCCCTTCAAAATATCTTCTACTAATACTGTATAATTATGTAATAAAATTCCTAGTGTAGGTACCAGTCACAATTGGCAATACCTCTGGTTTGGAACTATATTGAATCCTGACTCTGCCACTTTTATTTTTTAATTTTATTTTTAAAAATTCTGATTTATTTACAAAGTTTGAGCACATTGCTTTTCACAAAAGATACTTCCAATTTCCTTCACCCTATCCACCCATCGAATTGTACTACCTTATGATTAACACACTACCCCCCCACCCATCCTCATCCCTCTATTTCTATGCCTTGGATCCTCATATTCATTCTACAATAATGGTTTTATACAGTATTTGTCCTTATGGGACTGAGTTAGTTCACCCAACATAATGCTCTCCAGTCCCTACCAAATTAGATAGTAATTTACAAAATGATTGCTCCTGTGTGCTGTGTAGTATTCCATTGTATGAATGTACAACATCTTCTCAATCCAGTCATTTGTGGTTGGATATTTGGGCTGTTTCCATGTTATTGAGATGGTGAGTAATGTTGCTATGAACATTGGTGTACAAGTTTCCATTTGAGCCTCAGTTCTCATTTTCTTGGGGTATATTCCAAGTAATGGAATAGCTGGGTCATATGGAATTTCTATGTTCAGCTTTTTGAGGAAGCACCAAATTGCCTTCCAGAGTGGTGTACAATCCCACCAACAATGTAAAAGAGTTTCTATCTTATCACATCCTCTACAACATTTATTACTTGCTGTCCTGTTAAACTTTGCCACTGCTACTGGAGTGAGATGGTATCTCATTTTGGTTTTGATTTGCATTTCTTTTATTGCCAGTGATTTGGAGTATTTCTTCCTGTGTCTGTTGGCCATTTGAACATCTTCCTTTCTGAAAATTCTTTCCATGTCTCTGCCACTTCAATTCTCACAAAACCTTAGTAAGGTATTAGGGGCCCATTTTTAGTATATGTGTTACCCAAGTTAATATATTTAAAGATGGGGGGAAAGAGTCTAGGAGAAGTTTAATTGGCTTTTTAAAACTACAAAGTAAATGGTGGAGTCATTTAACTAATTCTTGAAGAAATAAACTAACTCTTGAAGAAATAAAACTACTTTTACCTACTCTGGCTTATTTTATTTGAGTATTAGGAGTATTCATTTGAGTAGATATATGGTGATATTACATCTTCCACATGTCAAGTCCACGATCATGGACATGACCTGCAAGACTCTTCAAGTTCTGTTTTCCATCTACTTCTCTGTGCTCAACTCCTTCCCCTTCTGCCTTGTAGATGTTATTTCAGCAACACAGGAGTGATTTTAAGTCCTGCTGCCCGGGGACTTTTTTCTTCCTTCTGATTTCATTTGCACATTTTCTCTGTCTAGACTGGCCATTTTCTCATACTTTCTCTTCTTAACTCACATTTAATACTAGGCCAAAGTATCCAAATAAAATAAAAAGGTCTTCAACTACTTTATTTGTGTAGACTTTTTAGGTTGCTTTAGAAAATTCTTTGCTACATAATTACGATATTATTCATACACAATTATGATATTATTCATACACTAATATTGCATTTCCACATTCTGTTTGGATCACTTTTCTGGGAAACGGAACAAATATTGACCTCTTCCAATCCACTGGCCAGACAGCTATCCTCCAAGTTTTCTGGCATAAACTGGTGAGTATGCCCAGGGCTGCATCTATCTGTTACTTGAAAACAGTCAGTTGGCATCCCATTGATTCCTGGGCCATTATTTTTTGCAAATGCCTTCAGTGCAGCTTCTACTCCCTCCTTCATTACCAATGACTCCTGCTTATATGGTACTTTCTGTAATTTTTCAGTGTCAGTCAGTTCTTTTTGGTACAGTGATTCTGTGTATTTCCTCCATTTTCTTTTGATACTTTCTAGGTTATTCCATACATTGCATCCTTCAATACTGCGACTTGAGGTTTAAATTTGTTTTTCAGTTCCATTATAATACTTTGCTATGTCTTCTCAAGCTTTCCTTTGAAATATCCTGTTAAACTCTTTACACCAACATGTTTTCCTTTTGTTTTGGCTTCTTGACACTCTAATGCACAATTTAGAGTCTCTTCAGACATCCATTGCAGTTTTTTTCTTCCTCTTCTGTTTTGTAATGACCTTTTGCTTTCTTCATGAATGCTATCCTTGATATCATCTCACAACTCATCTGGTCTCTGATCATTGGTGTTCAATGCTTCAAACCTGTTTTTAAGATGATTTTGAAATCCGTTGTCTTTGTGATCACTTGCTGTACATCTGAGAGCTGGATGATAAATAAGGATGACGGCAGAAGAATTGATGATGCCTTTGAGTGTGGTGGTGGAGAAGAGTGCTGAACATCCCGTAGACTGCTGAAAGGACAAGCCAGTGTGTCTTGGAGAACGTGCATCCATAGTGTTTTTCAGAGGAAAGATGATGTGGCTTCACCTTGCGTACTTTGGGCATATTGCTAGGAGGAGGTATTCTTTGGACAGGGACATGATACTAGGAAGGGTGGAGGGTCAGCAAAGGAGAGGAAGACCCTTGACCAGGGGGATTGACATGGTGACTGCAACAATGGGCTCTAATGTGTTAGGAAGAGTGAGGGTGATATAGGATAAGACAAGGTTCAGATCTATAGTTCATAGGGTCGCTATGAGTCATACTTTACTTGATGGTACCTAACAAAACCAACAATAACAATATTGCATTCATCACATTGTCTTCTAAATATCTCTTTGCTCTCTATGCATTATTTTAATTATTTCAGGGAAAACTCATGTCTTTGTAACTGGAAAGCTTAGCAGAGTAACCACCACTTTGTAGATAGTACTTTCTGAAAGAAAGATACTGACATATATACACTTATCACATCATTATGTTTTGATAATTTCTTTTTAAAACTTCACAATTCAAATGATTGATTCTAACTGCACTAAAGTCAATGTCAAAGGCATTGATGTTGAGTCAGAACCAGCAATAGTTGATTCTCCAAGGAATTTTCAAAGGCTGTAAGTTGCATAGAAAGAGACTACTCATCTTTTTTCTTTAGAGCCTCTAGCAGATTGAAACCACCAGAAACACTCTTTGGGTTAGTAGCTCAACTCACTTTGAACTATGCCTTTAGAGCATTTCTGGCTGCTTAGTACTGTCTTTTAAAGTATATTTTGAATGAAAATTTACAAAGCAATTGGCGTTTCATACCATTATTTTTACAGATTTTATTGTAATGCTTTAATTACAGTCCCCATTTGTTAACAGCACTCTTCCCACTTCCTAGCTATGATTCAAATTTCTATTCCTTTTTCTAGACTATCCTTTCCTGTCTTTGTGCTTTCTTTCTGGAAAATATTGCCTTTTTACTCTTAATTGAGTAAGGAATGAGCACCTTGTTGGTGTAACTTTTCACCATACAAGCATGTCTTTTTGGCTTAAGGTTAAGACACAAAGGTGAGTTAGATCCAGGTTCAAAAGATTACTAAGGACCATATTCTTAGGCATCCCACCAATCTCTGTTAGTCCAGCATGCCTTGCTATTTCTGTGATTTTTAATTTTGTCCCACTTTTTGTTCTCACTCTGTCCAAGATTCTCTACTCTGATCCCTTTGAGAATGGTCATCAGTGGTAGCTGGGTATCATCCATTTCTTCTCGTCTCAGAGTAGTGGATGTTGAAGTTTGCATGGGCCATTAGTCCTTGAAAATAATTGTTTTGAGATACTGCCTTTTTTTTTTTTAAGCAAACTCAGTTAGCGGGGTTAATAAATTTACCTGTCTAAGGTTATTGAACTAGGTGTATGACTCAGGAGGCCAGACTCATACTTCTTTAGCACAACTAGATCAATATGTTCAACCATTTTTCCACAATAGACACAAGTGAAGATAGGAGTTGGTGCTATAATAAGACTTAGTTATGTGTATTTACTTGTTATTTACCTTTTCCTTAATACGTTGTTTGTACACTCGGGTTGTAGACTACTTATGACCTACATAATTTTTTCCCCCTTGAATCCCAATGCAAACTGATTACTGCTGAATCATCATTCGACTCACAATTGACCCTCCAGTAGATTTCTAAGACTATAATTTGCCTAGTAGATTGTCAATCTGTTTCCCATGGAATGGCAGGTGTATTCAAACCCTAAGAGAGGCACTGTCTTTAGGGTAGCAGCACAACTCCCTGTGGGCTTAACCAGCAGAATTATTTCCTCAGGGTGGCTATTTTCCATGTGGTTCCCCGAACCCTCAATAAGGTAAGTTCCTGGATTCCCAAGACTTGACAATCTTTTGATTTGGTGATTGCATCTAAATATTTTACCACTGCCTAGTTTCATCTCAGACAAATACAAGGCAAATAAAGACAAGAAACAAAATGAATATAAAATTCTTAAACAGTCTCATACAATGAAATAGAATTTTACTGATGTAAGTCTTGATAAGATCTGCATTTTCCCATCCCATTGGACAGAGTTCTTTCTCTCTATAAGGCTTATTTCTTTTTCTTTTTTTGGTGATCATTGTTATTGTTGTCTACCATTGAGTTGGAACTGACCCATAGCTGACCTTCCAGCATGTTTTCAGAAGCATTAAATTGCTTATTGCCCTCCTTCTCCCTCAGAGCAATTGTTGGATTTGAACCACATTCCTTCTGGATTGCAGCACAGATTTTTATTACAAGGACACCAGAGCACCGTAATATGGTATTTTGGGGGATCATATTAAAGTCTAACATGCCTTGTGATTATGATATTTTTGGGCTGTATTAGAGGAACAGGGGGAAAGTGGCAGAAGCTCTCTAAAGTTTTCAAGATTTGAGTAGATCCAGCTGGATGAAAATTGACTTGACTGTAGACTATCCCAGTGGAATATGTCTCCTTATCTCCTGACTGCTGCTTTCAAGAGTGTTGATTGTGGATTCAAGTAAGATGAAGTCACTGATAGTGTCAAACCATCAAATAAGCAAAGGTGATAAAGCTTCGTCCCACATAGTTTAGGCATATGGCTAAGGAGAGGCTATATCTTAGAAAAGGCCGTAATGCTTGGAAAGACAGAGGGTCAGGAAAACAGAAGACCCTCAACCAGATGGATTGACATAGTGACTGAAGCAATGTGCTCAAGTATGTCCAAGGTTGGTTCACATCTGTTGCTCATATGGGCACTAACTCAACAACATTTAAAAAACAACTAGATGAAAACAAAAGCAAAAGAAAAATCTGATGGTATTTATGCCTTAAACACTTCTGGGATATAGATATGCTACCAAAATAGTGAAGAAATAAAACCATTCAAGAAATTGAGATAAATAGTGTCTTTAATAAGGCAGATATTCTTAGTCTCCTTTTGTCCAGCTACAGGGTCATGCCTCCTCATGGGAATTTCAGAACTCTGTAAACTCACTCACCAGGCTGACTTTAATCAGACTGTAGACATTTCCTCTCCAGTTTCCCAGCCATTGATACCATTGATAGGGTTTGTTCAGAAGTGGTCTCTTCAGCACCTAAGTTATAAAGCAGGCAGGCTTTTGTGCATAGTCTGAAAATATAGGTGATGGATGGTCCCTGAGATGCTTGAGAAGATTGCCTTATGACTTTGCCTTCAGCAAACTGACCTTCAAAAACTGGAGGCATCACCTTAGCAAGGGGAGTTACAATATTTCCTTTGAAAATGTAATTATCTTTTCTGAGTAATACGCTGTGTCATAGTTTATAACAGTGGAAGGACGAGGGACACTGAAAGCTTTAGAACCTGGGAAACAAAAAAGGGCTGTCTGTCTAAGGAATAACAAAAATTGATTTTATTTCCTGCCATGCAGTGATGAAAAGATATCATGTAAAAGCTTTAAGTTGGATTTCTTTTCTCCTAATCATGTTCAGGAATGCATCTAATGCATTTTGCGCTTTTGAAAGGAAAAAAGAGAGGATCATTTTAAAGAAGAATTGCCTTTATTTTTAAAATATTCTTTTTCTAGCTAGAGTTGGGCTCTTTATGAAGAATGCAAGTCAACCCTATGCTATGGGAACATAAAAGCATTAGCATGAACTCTGCTTTGGGAGAGCCTAGGTAAGTTTGACAAAGGAGTGACAATTCAGTTGGCCCTTGAAGGGAGAAGGGGTAAGAGGATAATATAATACAAGAGAAAAAACATGTGCAAAGGCATGAAAGGTTTCTCAAAATCTCTCTCTATTTTTCTTTTCTAAGCACTCTATTTCTTTTCTCCTGGATTCAATATAAGAAATGCTGCTTTGATTTTCAGAGGACCCCAAAATTCTATTTTGGTAACAATGCACTCAAATAGCAAATTAATAGTGCAATTTCACCTGTAGTTTCTCATTAAACAAATATTTATTGAGCACTTGAAACTTTACTAGCTGTACATCAGCCAGGTGATATGGCGATGAACAAAATCGACAAAAATCTCTTTCCTTATAAATGATGTTTCAGAATGTTTTGATTTGAGGAAGTAGGGAAGCATCCTCTCTCTCTGTCTCCCTCCCCCCTCCCTCCCTCCTTCTCTCCCTCTCCCTCTCCCTTTCTCCCTCCCCTTTCTTTTGTCCCTTCTCTCTCCCTTTCCCTTTCTCTCTCTCATTAAATCCAGCAGCAGGTAACTTTCTAAATTAAAAGAGAAAAAATAATGTAGATATCAAAGGCAAAATGTAACAAGTTAATAAAAATATCCAAAAGGCCATGTGGAGAGTGCAACAATGTTGTTGTTGTTGTTATGTGCTGTTTGCGACTCATAGTGACCCTATGCACAACAGCCCTAAACCCTGCTCTATCCTGTGCCAACCGCACTGCCTCTGACACACCCATCCCGATTACCCCAGTCACTGAATCAATCCATCTCATAGAGGGTCTTCCCCTCCTGTGCCGTCCCTCCACCCTCCCAAGCATGATGTCCTTCTCCAAGGACCCGTCCCTCCTGGCAACATGTCCAAAGTATGTCAGATGAAGCCCCAGAATCCTTGCCTCCAAGGAGTTGCTTGGTTTAATCCTCTCCAGGATGAATCTGTTTGTTTTCTTGGCAGCCCATGGTACGTTCAATACTCTGCTCCAGCACCACAGCTCAAAGGCATCAATTCTCCTTCTCTCCTCCCTAGTCATTGTCCAACTCGCTGATGCATAACAAGCGATTGCAAAGACCATGGCCTGTATCAGGTGCACCTTAGTCTCCAGAGAGACACCGTTGCTCTTGAGTACTTCAGAGAGGTCCCTAACAGCAGACTTTCCCATTGCAATACGTTTTTTGATTTCCTGGCTACTGGTGCCAAGAGTGTTGACTGTGGAGCTGAGCAAACTGAAGCTGTGAACACTCTCAATCTCTTCGCCATCCATCCTGACGCTGCCAATTGGTCCAGTGGTGAGAATCTTTGTCTTCTTGACATTGAGCCTCAGTCCATACTGAAGGCTGCAGTCCTTGGCCCTCTGCAGCAAGTGCATGAGGTCCTCCTCAGTTTCAGCAAGCAGGGCTGTGTCATCTACATAATGCCGGTTGTTAATAGATCTTCCACCAATCCTGATGCCACAATTCTCCTCATAGAGCCCAGCCTCCCGGATAATCTGCTCTGCATACATGTTGAAAAGGTATGGAGACAGGACGCATCCCTGGCGTACGCCCTTCCCAATTTTGAACCATGCAGTGTTACCCTGCTCTGTTCTGATGACTGCCTCTTGGTCCAAGTATAGGTTTTGCATTAGAAAGATTAAATGTTCTGGGATTCTCATTCTTCTCAGAGTCAGCCACAGTTTGCTATGATCCACACAGTCAAACGCCTTTGCATAATCAATGAAACACAGATATACATTCTTCTGGTGCCCCTGGGCAGAAGGGGAGCCTGGAAGCTGCAGACCCGGTGGAAATCAGCTCAGACAATAGAGAAGAGGCATATTGCAGAGTGCAACAATAAGAATACAAATAAAAGTATAAGCTTCTGTCAAAGAAACACATAAGCTCGTCACAAATCAAGAGGGCTCCACAAAGAGTGAGGGTCACACAAGTAGTGTGAACTCATCACTTTGACCGGTTAAGGCAGAGCATCCCTCATTTGCCTATTGCTTCAAATTTCCCTTTGATTCTTAGTGTCCGATTCATTAGTGCAACAAGTAGAACAACAAGATCCTGGGGTCTGTGGAGCAGAGTCAGAGGAAAGAACTTCTCCGAGAGCAAATACATTGGGTTAAAAAGCAAACCAACAACCCACAGTAGCTATTGAACAGCTTCCTTTGGCAATATCCTAGAATTGTGTTCAAAGTAGTCAGAAGATAAAAACAAAAAAGCTCCCTCCAGAAAACAAACAAACAAACAAGAAAAAAAGGGTACAAAACAAAACGAAAGTAATGGGAGGGAAAGTGGGTGGTGGACCTGGGTGCATGGTAGAAAGTCAGCCTATGCCAGAGACGGGAAATACTGGTGTACATGCTCTTAATCCGTGACTTTGCTTCTTTCTCATTTACAGTTAATTAATTACGCCTTTGCTTATTATTGAATCTGCATATAGCCTGAGATCTTTCTCAGCACTCCAGGTAGCCATTTCCAGTTATACATTGAAAGGAAAGGAAAGGTTTTTGACATGAGAGTTCTGGGGAAGTCAGTCTGCGTAGTTCTAAATTTAGGGTAAGAAAGAACAGTTCAGTTGTCTGTGCAATAGAAGTGAGTCTACAGAGCAATGACATTGATAAATGTTATTCTTCTGCTTAAGTTTAGTTCAAAATAGACATTTCTTGGACACATACTATGTTCTTGTATAAATGATATCCTTGCTATGAAGGAACTTAAAGTCCAGAAAGTTGGGAAGGCAGGTTAGGTAATCCTTGCCGTATGGGGCGATCAGAGTATTGTTGTTGTTAAGTGTCATCAAGTTGCTTACAAATCATAGCAACCCTATGAACAAAAGATCTGAACCTTGTTCTATCTTACACCATCCTCACATTCCCTGACAAAAAAAGAGCCCATTGCAGCAGTCACCATGTCACCCACCGAGTTGAGGGTCTTCCTCTCGTTTGCTGACCGTTCACCCTTTCCCGCATCATGTTCTTCTCCAACGAATAGCCCCTCCTAGCAACATGTCCCAAGTATGTGAGGTGAAGCCTCATCATTCCTGCCTCCAAGGAGCACTTCTGGCTGCACCCTCTCCAAGACATATCTATTCATTCTCTTGGTTTCCATGGAATGTGCTCTTCTCCAGCACCTCCATTCAAAGGTGTCAATTCTTTTTCTGTCATCCTTATTCATCATCCAGCTCTCAGATGCATTGTAAGTAATTGGAAAGACCATGGCCTGAATCTGATACACTTTTGTCCTCATTACTACTCAATAATTTGAAGAGGTCCCTAACTGTAGATTTTCCCAGTGCAACACATCTCCTTATTTTCTGACTGCTGGTACTAAGGTTGTTAATTGTGGACCCAAGCAAGATGAAGCTGTTGACAGTTTCAGTCTCCTCTCCATCCATCATGATGCTTCTCATTGCTCCAGTGGTGAGAATATTTGTCTTCTTGAAAATGAGATGCAATTGATACTGAAGGCTGCATTCCTTGATCTTCTGCAACAAGTGCTTAAAGTCTTCCTCACTTTCACCAAGCAAGGTCTTGTCATCTGCATAAGGCAGGTTTATTGATGAGTCTCCCTGCAATCCTGATGCCACACTCTTCTTTACTGAATTCAGCTTCTCATATAATTTGTTCAGCGTACATATTAAATAGGCATGGAGAAATAATACAACCCTGACTCACTCCCTTATTTTAAACCATGCAGTGTTCCCCTGCTTTGTTTGCATAACAGTCTCTTGGTATAGGTTTCACATGAGCACAATTATGTGCTCTTGGGACTCCCATTCTTTCCAATGCCAGCCACAACTTGTTATGATTTACACAGCCAAATGCCTTAGCATAATCAATAAAGCATAAATACACATCTTCTAGTATACTTTACTTTCAGTCAGGATCCATCTAATATTAGCAGTGATATTCTTGTTGCCATATTGTTATTGTTTTGTTCTGTGGAGTCACCTATGACCCATAGTGACCCTATGTACAGCAGCTCTTATCCATGCCCTACCCTGAGCCAGTCTCACTAATTCTGACACATCAACCTCCACCGCCCCAGTTACTGTATCAATCCATCTCATTGGAGGTCTTCCTCTCCTGGGTTGTCCCTACACCTTTCCAAGCATGATGTTCTTCTCTAAGGACCAGTCTCTCCTGGCCATGTGCCCAAAGTATGTGAGACAGAACTTCAAAATCCTAGCTTCCAAGGAGAAATTTGGTTTTACCCTCTCTTAGATTTATTTGTTTTCTTGGCAATCCGTGGTATGTTCAAGACTATTCTCCATCACCACAATTCAAAGGTATTGAGTTTTCTTCTGTTATCCTTAGTCACTGTCTAGCTCTCTGATGCATAGCAAGTAATTGTAATCACCCGGATCAGGAACACCTTAGTCTTCAGACTGAAATTATTGCTTTTCAGTATTCTTGAGAGGTCCCTGACGGCAGATTCTTGACTGCTGGTGTTGTGGAGCTGAGCAAGCTGTAACTGTTAACAACCTCAATCCCTTCTCCATCTATCCTGGTGCTGCCAATTGGCCCAGTGGTGAGAATCTTTGTCTTCTTGATGTTGATCTTCAATCCGTATTGAAGACTATAGTCCTTGACCTTCCACAGCAAACACTTCAGGCCTTCTTCAGTTTCAGCAAGCAGGATTGTGTCATCATAATCATAATGTAGGCTGTTGAAGAGTATTCCTCCAGTCCTGATGCCACATTCCTCCACATAAAGCTTTGCATCCCGAGTGATCTGTTCTGCACGTAGATTGAAAAGACATGGAGATAGGATGTAGCCTTGAAACACTCCTTTCCTGATTTTGAACCATGCAATGTTTCCCTGCTCTGTTCTGAGGAGTGTTTCCTCGTCCAAGTATAGTTTTCACATAAGCACAATCAAGTGTCCTGGGATTCCATTTTCTTCAAGGTTAGCCAAAAATTGTTGTGATCCACACAGTCAAATGCCTTTGCATAGTCAATGAAACACAGATAGACATTCCTCTGGAACTCTTTGCTTTCTACCAAGATCCGTCTGACTTTGACAATAATGTCTTTAGTGCCATGACTCTTCTAAACTCAGCTCGTATTTCTGGTAGTTCTCTGTCAATATAATGTTCCAATTGCTTCTGGATAATCTTCAGGATTTTGCTAATGTGTGATATTAGTGATAGGCCTCTTCTAAATTCTGCTTGAATTTCTGGCAATTCCCTTCCTATGTACTGTTCTAGCAATTTTTAAATGATTTTCAGCAGTATATTGCTTGCATGTAGTATTAATGATATTGTTTGATAATGTCCACATTCAGTTGGATAACCTTTCTTGGGCATGGGCAAATATGGACCTCTTCCAATCAGTTGGCCAGACAGCTGTCCTCCAAATTTCCTGGCATAGACTGATGAATGCATCTCAGGCTACATCTATTAATGAGGAGGAAGAAAAGACCAAAGAAGATTTCAGTATAGACTCTGAAAATTGCATCAGAGCCCTGAAAAGCCAAAGCAAAGGGAAGAAATCAAGAAATTAAGGACCTGAACCGAAGAATTCAAAGGGCAGTGCAGGAAGACAAAACAAAATTATTATAATGAAATGTACAAAGAACTGAAGTCAGAAAATCAAAGGAGCCGAACTTGCTCAACATTTATTAAGCTGAAGACATTGAAGAACAAATTTAAGTCTAGAATCACAATGCTTAAGGATGCTATGGGCAGAATACTGAATGATCCAGGAAGCATTAAAAAAAGATGGAAGGAGTATCCAGAGTCATTGTACCAAAAGGAATTGGTGGACACAGAAGAATTTCATCAAACAACCTATGAGAAAGAGCCTGTGGTGATGAAGGAAGAAGCTCAAGCTACTCTGAGAGAATTGGCAAAAAACAAGACCCCAGGCATACCAACTGATAAATTTCAACAAACAAATGCTTCCCTGGGTACACTCACAAAGTTGTTCCAAGAAATCTGGAGGATAATTATCTGGCCAACTGACTGGAAGAGATCTTTATTTGCTTCCATTACAAAGAAATATGACCAGACAGAGTGTAGAAATTATCAAACAATATCGTTAATATCACATGCAACTAAGATTCTGTTGAAAATGATAAAAAAAAAATGACTGGAATAACACATCAACAGAGAACTGTCAGATGTGCAGGCTGACTTTAGAAGAGGTCATGGTACTAGGGATATTATAGCTAATGTTAGATGGATCTTGGCTGAAAGCAGAGAATATCAGAGGAATGTCTATCTGTGTTTCATTGACTATGCAAAGGTATTTGACTGTGTGGATCACAATAAACTGTGGCTGACTCTGAGAAGAATGAGAATCTCAGAACACTTGATTGTGTTAATGAGAAACCAATACTTGGACCAAGACTAAGAATAGAGCTAGTAAACACCGCATAGTTTAAAATCTGGGAGTATGTATGCGGGGAATGTGTCCTATCTCCATACCTTTTCAACCTATATGTAGAACAGATCATCAGGGAGGCTGGACTCTATGAGGAGAAATGTGGCATCAGGATTGGAGGAAGACTCATAAATAACCTGTGTTATGCAGATGACACAACCCTGCTTGCTGAAACTGAGGAAGACCCAAAGCACTTGCTGCAGAGGGTAAAGGACTGCAGCCTTCAATATGGATTGAAGCTCAACATCAAGTAAACAAAGATTCTCACCACTGGGCCACTGGTCATGATAGATGGTAAATAGATAGAGATTTAGTTTAATATAGTTTGCTTGGCTCTGCAATCAACACTCTTGGTACCAGCAGCCAGGAAATCAAAAGACAAACTGCAGTGGGGGAAGTCTGCTGTCAGAGACATCTCCAAAATACTGAAGAGCAACGATGTCAGTCTGGAGACTAAGGTGTGCCTGATCCAGGCCAAGGTCTTCATAATTATGTGCTCTGCATCAGAAAGCTGGGCAATGACTAGGAATGAGAGAAGGAGAATTGATGCCTTTGGGCTGTGGCACTGAAGAAGAGTATTGAATATATTATGGACTGCTAAGAGAACAAACAGGTTTGTCCTAGAGAGGGTAAGACCAGGTTGCTTCTTGGAGGCAAGGGTTCTGAGGCTCCATCTGACATACTTTGGGCATGTTGCAAGAATGGATCAATCCTTGGAGAGAGACGTTATGCTTGGGAGGGTGGAGGGACAGCACAGGAGAGGAAGACCCTTGATGAGATGGATTGATTCAGTGACTGGAGTAATGGAGTAGGTGTGTTGGAGACAGGTTGGCTCAGGATAGAACAGGGTTCAGAGCTGTTGTACATAGGGTTGCTATGAGTTGCAAATAACTCGACGGCATGTAACAACAATAGCAACAACAAAGATTAAAATAAACCATGTAGGAACCAAAAACAGGATACCTACTTATTGGATATGAATATGGGAAAGATCATGGAACAGTAAAAGAAGATGATCCTTCAACTAAGTTTTAAAAGATAATTAAGAACCAATCAGGCTGACAGACAACCAGAATGAAGAAATTGCTGACAAGAGGAATAAAAATATGGACTTATAAACTGTGTAAACTGTCACTGAATGAATCACCTCCATGACAGAATCTGAGGTTTCTGCTAGATATTGTGTTCCTTGAAGGAAGAAACACATTTATTGAGCACGCAGGTTCAATACATACTTGTAGAATGGATGAACGTTATCCAAATTTCCTATTTTCTCTCTGCTACTATCATCTATTTAATTCATATCTCTACTAAAGATTTCCAAGTGTTTAATTTAGTTTTATTGAGAAATAAATTTCATTATCTATGTTCAGTTAATCAGAATTGACTACACATTCCATATAAAGTCTTTTTTGTAAGGGTAGAGAAGGGGCCAAGAGGAGCGGTGTTTTGGACTTGGCCTCCTTTGAATATATATAGTGAGGATAATGATATCATTTACAATCCAAGCCTGAATCCTTTTGAAATTAAGTATATACTATTAATTATACTAGGGAGCTCTAGTGGCTTAGTCGCAAGAAGCTGCTCTGCGATCCCAGAGTCACACAGTTTGAGGTTATCAGCTGCTCCATGGGAGAAAGATGGGGAGTCTCCTCCCATGCAATTTTCTGCCTCTGAAAACCCACTGGAGGGTCAGATATGGGTCCTTTTGGACTTTATAGTACACAAAACCAACAACAACAATTAATTATCCTCAGAAAACATGTGCAAACCAGCACTATCCCAGGTGAACAGGAACATTTAATCATTCTGATAGGAGCAGAACAGCCACCATTGGTTTACAATGTCTACCAGCCTTAGTCTCATTGCCACTGAATCAGAAATGGACTCAAAATTCCCCTCCAGGGGAATTTCTGGAGGCTGTGACTATTATGAGAGGAGATTTTCCATCTTTCTCCCTCAGAGTCATGGGTGTTTAAACCACCAGAGGTTTGGCCTTTGGGTTAGCCCAGCAACTTCCTACTAGCTAGGTTTGTTTTGTTGTTGTTGATTATGACACATGGCCTATGCTGGTGAGAGAAATGAGGCTGAACTAGGCTATATTGCTAAGTGCTGTCAAGCATGACTCACAGTAACCCTATGAACAAGAGACCTAAACCCTGTCCTATCCTGTGTCATCCTTATAATTTCTGATATACTTGGTCCCATAGCTGCACCAATTGATCCATCTCATTGAGGGCCTATAGCCCTTTGTAAATACCTATATACCCACATCAGATTAAGGTGCACCTGATGCAAGTCATGGTATTTTCTTTTTTTAAATTTAAATTTATTATTAATTTCAATGAAAATTTACAGAGACTTTGGATTTCCATTCATTCATTGTGGCACTTTCCCTCCCTCCCAACCCTCCCCCCCTAGTACACTACCCTCTTGGAAAAGTAAAAGAAAAATTCTTTC
>NW_006399775.1:23973847-23975718 GCF_000299155.1 Elephantulus edwardii | reverse complement strand
TTATCTGACATGTCATTACCAAATACTTTTTCCCAGTCTGTGGCTTCCCTTTTTACCCTGTTGGAGAAGTTTTTGGATGTGCATAGGGATTTGACTCTTAGAAGATCCCATTCATCTATTTCATCTTCTCTTGGTTGTAGGTAAGTCATCGTATTTTCAATTGCTTCCTGTGCGTCTGAGTGTTGGACAATGAATAAGGATTACAGAGAACCAATGTTTTTAAATTGTGGTGTTGAAGAACAGTACTGAGTATTCCATGAATTGCTAAAAGAACGAAGATGTTAGTCTTGAAGGAAGTGCAGCCATGGTGCTCATTAGAAGCACAGATGGTGAAATTTCATCTCACATATTTTGAGTATGCTGTCAGAAGGAGTCAGTCCTTGGAAAAAATACATTATACTGGGATAGCAGGAGCGTAAAGAATGAGAGAAAGATCCTCAAGATAGATTGACACAGTGACTGTAACTATGAACTTGAACATATCAGGAATGGTGAGGCTGGCATAGCATAGGGCAAGGTTCCGATGTGTTTTTCATAGAGTTGTTGTGAATCTTAGCTGACTCAATGGCACTTAACAACAATACACTCACTCTGGGAACTTTCTCTAGCTCCTCCCAGTAACCTATAATTGTCTTAAACTCTTTTAACATGAGGTGGTGGCTAACCTTCCCTTTGCAATAAGGCATTGTTCTTTGTAGATTAAGTTCCTGAAAACCTAGTCTGAAGGGAAACCAGTTTGAGTTTTCTCTTGGAGCATGCACAGAAATACCACTTATGATTAAGAACTGACCTTACCAAGCAGGAAATAAAGCTATCAGTTGCCCAGAGGAATTGAACTGGAGGACCTTACTACATAGCACATGTGCACCAACCCATAATAAATGGTAGTATCCTTCCCAGAATCTTCTGCAGCAACTCCATCTTGAGGAGCCCAGTGTTTCTTTAACACTAGAAGGAGTAAAAGGACTTGTACTCCTTAAGTTCCAAATAAGTGGATCAGTGAATCACTGCTTGATTAGCCACTTAGCCTTTTCTGCATTTTACCTTGTACAAAGACACGAACCACTCCTGCCTCATGATCTTTTGTCAAGTGAGGCCCTCAGTGACTCAGTGGTGAACATACTGGCCAGTGTCTCCATAATAAAGATGACTTTGACTTTTCTCTTTAGTTTGGCCTAAGCCTCCTGGATGAGTATTTTTTCTAGAGAAGGTAAGAATCTAGGCTTTGATATTCAGGAACAATTCTACCTATAGCTAGCTGGCATTGAGGTTAGTCTTGAAAAAAAATTTTCTACTCTATTCCTTAACCCATATGATGTTGAAGAAATTACTTAATCTCATGGATTCATAATTTCCTCAGCTGTAAAAAATGAGGCTTTTATATCTACCTCTTAGAGTAGCTGTGAAGATCACATGCGATGACTCAGGGCCTGTGACTGACGGCCTCTGAAACAGTTCTCAGTGATCATGTTCTTTCCTCTGTAATCCTTTCCACCCCACTTCATTGAATGGGGTTTGATCTAGAGACTGATTCACATTAATCGACTGTGACAAAAGTGATAGAATGTCACTTCTGTGATTAGGTTATAAAATGATTGTGACCTCTGTGTTGCTTCTCTCTCTTTTTGATCGTTCTTACACTGCCTCTAGGACACGGTCCTGAGTTGTGTAGTCCTCTGGAGAGGTTCATGTAGTGAGAAATTGATGTCTCTGGCCACTTGTTGTTGTTGTTATGTGCCATCGAGTCGCCTGCGACTCATAGCGACCCTATGGACAACAGCCCTAAACTCCGCTCTGTCCTGTGCCAATCGCACTGTCTCTGACACTCCCATCCCGATTATCCCAGTCACTGAATCAATCCACCTCATAGA
>NW_006399775.1:23947043-23973607 GCF_000299155.1 Elephantulus edwardii | reverse complement strand
CTGATGCATAACAGGTGATTGCGAAGACCATGGCCTGTATCAGATGCACTTTAGTCTCCAGAGAGATACCACTGCTCTTCAGCACTTTGGAGTGGTCCCTAACAGCAGACTTTCCCATGGCAATGCGCCTTTTAATTTCCTGGCTGCTGGTGCCAAGACTGTTGACTATGGCAGTCAGAACCAGTCCTGCCAGCAGTCATGGGAAAGAGTTTCGAAAAAAAAACCTTTCCCCCATGAGGCTTGATGTGAGACCATATCTCTGGCCAAGGTTTTGATTGCAGCCTGATAAGGGAGTCTGATAAGGTACTCAGATAAACCTCAATCAGGTTTCTGAAACACTGAAACTTTTAGATTGCTAAATTCTGGGGTAATCATGCAACAGTAGAGTCTGATGCATGGTTGTTGCTAAGTAATTTCTATTTGAATGGAAATTCTTGGATAGTTGAACGTAAATGAGAACTTGTCACATTAAAGACTACTTCTTGCTGCTTAACTTGAATTATCTTTCACAAACAACTTAAAAAAAAACAAAAAAAATCAAACACCTATGTGGAGACTTAATGTACCTGATGCTCTGCAATTTCACCCATTTACTGTATGTTCACGCTGGTGTAGAGGCACCTTTCATTTACTGATGATAGACAGAAATTAAGAAATTGCTATCAGCTTTCATCAGAGAAGAGTCATATTCATATTCTTTACACAAAGATCTCATAGCTTAGTAGGAAAGCTAAGACATGGCACATAATCATCTGTGGGCAAGAATGAAAATTAAGGGAAAAACTCCTGTTGCTCTTGAGTCAATTCCAACCCATATTGTCCCTATAGGACAGAGTAGAGTTGCCTCATGGAGTTTCCAAGGTTGAATGACACACCTTTCTCCTATAGAACTGCTGGTAGATTCAAACCATGACTTTTTGGTTAGGAGCAGAGAGTCCTTAACCCCTCCACCACCAGTACTCTTTATTTTGAAGAAAGACAACTTGAAATAAGGGATAAAAGCAAATAATTTGGGGTCAAATTACTGTTGATCTATTATGTTTACCACCCCATCTTCTCAAGTCCCCATTGCACCTTACGTATTTCTTCCTCCCCAACACCCTACTAATCTCTGATGTCCTAGTGATTTCCTCTCCCTTCTTTCACACTCTTTTAAACACTCATAAATCTTGTTTCTATTTACAAATTGCATTGCTGTGTTATCTTTATGGCATTCTTCCCAGGTGGCTCCACCCTTACCTTATCTTGGTGCCTGCTGTCATCAACTCATTACATTTCTATTCTTCCCATCCCCTCCTCATTTACACATTGTCTTAGTAGCCCTTTTATGCAGTATCTGTCCTTTTGTGACTGAGCTGAGTTCTCTAGGCTCTCCCATATTGTGTCATACCTTAGGAATACTTTGTTATTCTTTAGTGCTGCATGTTGTGTTGTTGTTGTTATGTGCCGTCGAGTTGCCTGCGACTCATAGCGACCCTATGTACAACAGCCCTAAACTCCGCTCTGTCCTGTGCCAATCGCACTGACTCCAAGACTCCCATTCCAATTATCCTAGTCACTGAGTACTCAGTTATGTAAATATACTACAGTTTTTCTATTAATTTATTTATGGGAACAACCCAAATGTTAATAATCATTTGGGTGATTCCCATTTTCTTGCTATTGTGATAATGCTTCTGTGAATGTAGGTGCACATATCTCTGTTGTTTTTCAACTCTGATTTTTTTGGAGTATATTCCCATCAGTGGAATGACTCAGTCATATGGGACTTCTCTGTTTAGTTTTTTAAAAAAAGTAGTGCACTACTGGGAATAGACCCTAAAGAAGATAGAACTGCCATCCAAACAGTATGTGTACCCATGTTTATTGCTGTGTTGTTCACAATAGCAAAGAGATGGAAGCAACCCAAGTACCCATCAACAAATGAATGGATAGAGAAGTTATGGTATATGCACACAATGGAATATTATGCAGCACTGAAAAACAAGAAACTTATACAATATACAAAATGGGTGACCTTGGAGGATATTATGCTGAGTTAAATATCTCAGTCACAAAAGGACAAATACTGCATCATACCATTGTTATAAAACAGGACTGATGTGGGTGTTGGTTGAAAATGATGAAAAGAGGGAATAAATAACACTGCATTGAAACAGATGAGGGAAAGAGCTGTCTAAAAGAAATATATGGTGAGGTATTACTTCCATGACAATAGTTCAGAATAAGATGCTAAAAAAAAAAAAAAAGAACAAATAGATATGTCTTGGAGAACGTGCAACCAAGGAGCTCCTTGGAGACAAAGATGATGAGGCTTCATCTCACATATTTTGAACATATTGCTAGAAAAGTTTATTCCTTGGAGAGCAACATTAGGCTTGGAAAGGTGCAGGGATGGCAAAGGAGAGGAAGAACCTCAATCAGGTGGATTGACACCTGACTGTAACAATAGGCTTCAGTGTGTCAGAGATTGTGAGGAGGGCATAGGATAGGAGAGTGTTCAGATCTGTTGTTCATAGAGTCACTATGAGTCATATTTGACTCAACACATAACAACAACAACAATAATCTCTTAACAATCTCTCTCTCTCTCTCTCTCTCTCTCTCTCTCTCTCTCTCTATTTGGCATGTGCTGCTGAGTCAGAATTGACTCAGAGCTGACTGTTCAGAATGCTTCCAGAAGCTGTAAATCATACAGGAGCTTGCACATCTTTCTCTTGTGGATTAACTATCTTGTCTTTGGGTTGACATTGCAACTCTTTATCTACCAGGACACCAGAGATTTCTCTATACAAAACACATATATTAATTAATATATGTATACCCCCCTATAAATACAGCTATTCATTCATTCATTCATTCATTCATATTTGCCTTTATATAGACACATACATATAACCACATAATTTTGATTGTTCTTACGACTGTAAATAATTTTAAATTTTTTAAAATAAAATTTCATTTTAATTGTGATTTTAATGAAAATTTGCAGAGAAGTTAGATTTTCATTCATTCATTGTTGCACTTTTTAAAAAATTGTTGCACATTTTACTGCCTTTCCCTCTCTTCCCCCTTCCCCAGTTCACTTTTTAAAAAATGATTCATTTATTGTTGCACCTACCTCCCTTCCCCCCTAGTTCTCTTTGCAA
The DNA here is from genome assembly GCF_000299155.1 of Elephantulus edwardii. Lineage (NCBI taxonomy): Eukaryota > Metazoa > Chordata > Mammalia > Macroscelidea > Macroscelididae > Elephantulus > Elephantulus edwardii. The sequence continues at coordinate 23,970,458 of NW_006399775.1, read as the reverse complement.
TGATGTATCTCTTATTCTGGGCTGTTGCCGCCATACATAAAATGCCTAAGCATATATTCCTTTTAAATAATTTCTTAATTTACAAGGAACTGCATGTAATTTATTTAACTAGAACATAGACTGTGAAGGCAGGAAGGCATAAAGGACTAAGGAGTCTATTAGAGTCCAGCCTAGGAAGGATTTTGTTCAGTTTTTCATATGTTTAGATTTTTAGAAGAATGGAAAACAAAGGATTTCTTATCACTTTTGTTTTTATGAGTTACATAGGCAGCCAATTTATAGAATCAGCTGCCTTTATAGAACTTTTCTGTATAAAGAACATCTCCAGCTCTGCATGTTACCCTATTTTCTCACTTTAGAAATAGAACCACTTTAAAATTTTTTGTATTGAGATTCAGATATTTATATCCAGTTTTCTAAATAAGACACCTTTATTGCTATTCTTTAAATGTAGGTATATATCAACTTCCACCAAGGGAGGGTGTCACTTCAGCTCTTTTTTATTCCCCTTCTTTCTCCTTGTCCTTACTATACACACTTACCATCTCACCCCTGAAATAGATTAAATTTTTATTTAGGTAAATATTCAGAGTTTACATTAGTATGATTATGTAAATTCTATCAAGAGCAGAACAATAGGGCAAATTTTCCCTTTCCTGCCCAATTGGTTGTTCTATGTGCTTTTAATAAGGGTCTTGATTTTTTTATTTGCTTAGTTTTCTGGGTATTTATAATTAATTTATCTCTTGACTCATCCCAAGTTGAGCAAATATGCTTTCAGCACATTAAAACACATCAAGCATTTTTATCAGTTTTATCTTTCTGATAAAATTTAGCATAGCTTCTTGTTATGCTCTCTATGCCCTGTGAATTGTCCTCCTAGGATCTCTTTTCTCTATCATCATGGTATTATTATCTTTGTTTTACCCTGAGATGGGATTGTTGGATTACATAATTCTGTGGCTTGCTCTTTTTTTATTTAAAACTCATATATTTGACATAAACTTAATAAAAATGGGTCTTTTTAGGAAAGGAAACAGAGGTAAATCTCAATAAATGTAAATATCTGATATTTCCAGTGATGGGTAAGGTTGGCTGTCAGTTTGGATGCCCTGGGCTCTCCAATTTGGTAGTTATTATGTATGACTAATTCCCTTGATGAGATTGGATGTATAGTGTTATCACTTCTGTTATGAGGTATGCTATGAGAAGCCAATCTATTGAAAGGGGGTTTTCTTGTGGGTGTGGCTTGTATTGAATATATATGTATGTCTGGCAAAACTCTCTTGAATTTTACTTGATTGGGATCCTAAATCTATTTTGTTCACATCATAAATCTGTCCTCTAGCTCTTTGAATTTGAATCCATGACCTGCCATTTTGCCTACTGTTGCTAGGTTTGTAATCCTTTGAAGTCGTTATGCTATCTGACTTTCTTGGTTTTATCAGACCTGAACCTATATGATTCAAGAGAAGCTGCTCTCCTGACATTTAATCCATAGACTGGAGACCAGCCAGTTGATAAGAGCATGTAAGCTATTTCCTTGAGATAAAAATCTCTCATTCTTTCTCTTGATTGACAAATTTTGATTCTCTAAAGAATCCAACATAAGACATTTAGTATCAGAAGTGATTCTTGAGAAACAGAATCATTAAGGAAGAATTTTGAAAATTGGTTTTCAAGTCTAACTGGTCTTAAAGTTGTGGATGACTATGCTTCTGTCAGTAAGACATTCTTGACTTAAAAGACTCTGCCACCATTGGTATCAGAAAGAATTGGATGACACAGAAGAATTTTACGCAACAACATATGACCAAGAGACAATGGTTATGAAGGAGGAAGTTCAAGCTGCTCTGAAGGAACTGTCAAAAACAAGACCTCAGGAATTGATGAAATACCAGTTGACATATTTTAATAAACAGATGCAGCCCTTGGAAGTGCTCACCAGGCTGTGCCAAGAAATCTGCAGGACAAATACCTAGTCAACTGAATGGAAGAAATGTATATTTATTGCCATTCCAAAAAAAGATGATCCAACAGAGTGTGGAAATTATCAAACAATATCACTAGTATCACACACTAGCAAAATCCTGCTGGAGATCATCCAAAAATGACTGGAACAGTACACTGGCAGAGGACGATTAGAATTACAAGCTGGATTTAAAAGAGGCCGTGGCACTAGGGACGTCATTACCAATCTCAGATGGATCTTGGCTGAAAGCAGTGAGTGTCAGAGGAATGTCTAATTGTGTTTATATCTTACTTGACTTTGCAAAGGCATTTGATAGTGTGGATCACAACAAATTGTGGCTAACCTTGATAAGAATAGAAATCCCAGAACACCTGATTGTGTACATGCAAAACCTATCCTTAGACTAGGAGGCAGTCATCAGAGCAAGGAAAGACTGTGTGGTTCAAAATCAGGAAAAGAGTGTACAAGGGATACATCCTGTCCCCTTACCTTTTCAATCTGTATGCAGAACAGATCATTCAAGAGGCTGGACTTTATGAGGAGGAATGTGGTATTAGGATTGGAGAACGACTCATCAACAATTTGCTGCAAAGGGTCAAGGACTATAATTGACACTCAATGTCAAGAAAATTCTCACCACTGGGTCAGTTGCTAACACCATGAAACGTGGAGAAGAGATTGAGATTGTTAACAATTTCAGCTTGCTTGTTTCCACAGTCAACATTCTTGGCACCAGCCGTCAGGAAGTCAAAAGATGAATTGCATTAGGGAAATCTGTGGTCAGGGACCTCTCCAGAGTGCTGAAGAGCAACAATGTCCGTTTAGAGACTAAGATGCACCTGATCCATGCCATGGTCTTTGAAATTACTTGCTATGCATCAGAGAGCAGGAGAATCACCAAGGATTACAGAAAAATTGATTCTTTGAGTTGTGGTGCAGGAGAAGAGTATTGAACATACCATGGACTGCCAAGAGAACTAACAGGTATGTCTTAAAGAGGGTGAAAACAAGCTTTCAAAGAATACTCAGTCTCACATACTTTGGGCATTTGGCCAGGACGAATTAGTACTTAGAGAAAAATTTAATTCTTGGAAGAGTGGAAAGAGTGTTAGAGAGGACCCTGAGTGAGATGGATTGACATAGTAACTGGGATAACTAGGGTAGATGTGGCAGAGACAGTGAGATTGTCTCAGGATAGAGCAGGGTTCAGAGCAATTATACACAAAGTTGCTATGAGTCCCAGCCCTCTCGACAGCATGTAATAAAAACAATACAAAACAAATTGCAAACTCCAGGGAGGGAGCTCTTGTGACCTAGTGGTAAGAAGGTGTGCTGCAAACTCACAGTTTTAATTCATTAGCTGCTGAGGCTGCTTATGCATAACTAACATCTCACAGGATTTGATTATCTGGTTTGAAGGTTAAGGATTATGATTTCATAGGACATCTTAATAAATTGGCCTAATAGTGTATTGAGCACTTCAGCCATACTTTCCAGTTTTGTTGCATATTTCACGATGTCTTAAAAGTTTTCAAGGACCTAAGGTGCATAGAGAACGAGGGAGAATCCAGAATAGGAAAATAAAAGGGTATGTAGAGTTTATCGTCTATGTGAAGAGCTGCCTTCTTTTCTATAATATCAGAAGAACTGGGTAATGCTCAAGTATCACTATTTTGATCAAGAATTCTATATTATTTCATTTTTAAGGCAACAAAACTCATTACTGTGAGTCAATTAGGACTCATAGACATCCCATAAGACAGGGTAGAACAACCCTACAGGGTTCTAAAGCTGGAATATTGAGGGAAGTAAACTGTTACACCTTTCTCCTTTAAAGCACACAACTGTCTGATCTTTTGGTTTAACAGCTGAGTGCTTAACTATTACACCAACAGGACTTTTTTGTCTACAATGTTACTCTACAGACCACTTTGAGAAGATATTTTGAATAGTAGTCTCCATCTCAAGCATTCATTTCAATTTAGAAGTAGAAGGAAGAGAGAAAAAAGATATGACAAAGAACCAGATTAATTTAGAGAATAGGTTTTTGAGGGTATGATCTTTGGGAAGGAAAACAGAGCATAGATTATTTAAACTCATGTTTATTTTATTGAGAAAGTACAAGGAAAAATGCACCAAATGAATGTTAACTGCTCAATACTTAAGTTCTGAATGCAAATTAATTGTTAAAACCATCTGGCAATCATTTCAATCTGCAATAAAAATGATGAGTGAAGCATTTATCACCAGTCTGAAGGCACATTTTTCTAATGGATCTTTTAGTCAAGCTTTATGTTTCTGCTGTGAACTTAAGGACTTTTTTTTGTAGCCACATAGTACTTCCAACTTCTATTTGTAATAAGGGTGAATCCAATTAAATAGCATTGGTACTAAAAGGGATATTGCAATTAGCCTTTGTTGAGAAATAGAACATCTTTCTTGACCATGTAAAATAATGTGAATTTTGATAAAATTTTGAAAACCAAATAGTACATTTTGACTTTAAGATACATTTTGGTAGGTTTCAGAACATGCATAGACTTCTGCACGCGTGCGCGTGTGTGTGTGTGTGTGTGTGTGTGTGTGTGTGCGTGTGTGTGCATTGCGTGCTGCTGTAGAACTAATTGCAGAGGTGCTTACACACTTGACAATGGGATGTTTTTCAGAAAGGTAGTCAAAGGGAACAGCAACTGGGTATCAAACAAAATTCTTTAGGTAGGGTATTACTGTTAAGTGGGGACTAGAGAGGTTTCTATAAGGGGTCTTATGCTTTATTAAGCCCAGAAGGGGAAAAAATGGACCCCAAACAACCAAACTTATTAAGAAATACATAGATATTTCTCTCATCTGGTATACAGTTTTTGGTACGAACTATGACTCATTATCTAAAGTGTTCATTCTTACTATTACCATTATTCAAATGCCAGAGAGATACTTTCCCATATCTTTCCCTCCCTCTGACTTTTAAAAAATTGTAAAATATATACGTACATAACACAGCATCTGAAAATTCATTACTTTTCTTACATACAATTTCCTCATATATATTGCCCTATATCCTCAAAAATAAAAGACAACTGAATCTGAATTCTTTAGAATTTTATGACCTTGCTTCCATTTATGTCATATATAAACACTTCTTTTGAATGAATAGAGAATTTGAACAAAAGAAACTTTAGGTAAAAACGGCAAGTTAACTATCTTACCAAATATTTCCTCTTAGGTATCATGAATAAAGTAGATTGTTGCCTAACAATGTATTATTTTTCTGAAGCAACCAGAATATATTTTCTTATTCTTGTTACTTTCTGATATTCACAAGAATGATACATGAAGATTGAGATTGTTCAAAAGTATTAATAAAATTATTCAAGAAAAATTGAAATTTTAAAAATCTTTTGATAGTGCAACAATGAATGAGTGGAAACCCAAAATCTCTGTAAATGTTCATTAAAATTAATAAAATTTAATAAAAAACCGAAAGAAAATAATAATCTTTTGAAAAATGTAACTATTTCTTAAGAATATTTTTACAGGGAGCTCTAGTGCCCTAGTGGCAGGAAGCTGCACTACAATCCTCAGAGGTACGAGATTTGAATCCACCAGATTCTCAGATGCTGGACAAGGAGGGGCAATCTCCTCTTGTACATGTCAGATCCGATTTGATGGTACACACACAAAAAATAATAAAATAAAAAAATTTAGGAAAAGATTATTTTTGCAATAGTAGCACAATAAATTTAATGCTTAATGTCTATATAATTACCAATGTAAAAAATTAGTCCCATACTTCACTTGTTTCTGTCAAAATGTTTTTGTTAGCTGTTAATCAAGCCTATATAGTACATTAATGAGGAACCAAACCTTGTTCCTATCTGGAAAGTGAGAATTGTAGTACTGAACCATGAGTACTCCCACACGTCTAGACTTGCTTCCATACAAATTGGACTATGAAATTTTTTATATCATTGTGGGTCAATTTCTAGCTTCCTAGAATTAGAACTGATTTTTGTTGTTGATATGTGCTGTTGAGTTGCCTGCAACTCATAGTGACCCTAACAGCCCTAAATTTTGCCCTATCCTGTGCCACTCTCACTATCTCTGACACACTTGCTCCCATTATTACCCCAGTCACTGAATCAATCCATCTCATAGAGAGCCTTCCCCTCCTGCACTGTCCCTCCACCCTCCCAAGCATGATGTCCCTCTCCAAGGATGGTCCCTCCTTCCACCATGTCCAAAGTATGTCAGACAAAGCTTCAGAAGCCTTGCTTCCAAGGAGCAGCCTGGTTTCACCCTCTCCAGGACAAACCTGTTTGTTTTCCTAGCAGTCCATTGTATATGCAATACTCTTCTCCAACACCACAGCTCAAAGGCAGCAATTCTCCTTCTATCATCCCTAGTAATTGTCCAGCTCTCTGATGCATAGCAAGTGATTGCAAAAACCATGGCATGTATCAGGCACACTTTCGTCTCCAGACTGACACACATCTTTGCACTTCAGCACTTTAGAGAAGTCTCTAACCACAGACTTTCCCATTGCAATATGTCTTTTAATTTCCTGGCTGCCAGTGCCAAGAATGTTGACTATGGATAAAGTAAACAAAAACTGTGAACAATCTCACTATTTTCCCCATACATCCTGATGCTGCCAGTCGGCCCAGTGGTGAGAATCTTTGTTTTCTTGATATTGAGTCTCAAGCCATACTGAAGACTGCAGTCCCTGACCTTCCACAGCAAGTGCTTAAGGTCCTCTTCAGTTTCAGCAAGCAAGGTTGTGTCATCTGCATAATGCACATTGTTGATGATTCTTCCTCTAATCCTGATGCCACATTTCTCCTAATAGAGCCCAGCCTCCTGGATAACCTGTTCTGCATAAAGATTGAAAAGGTATGGAGACAGGATACAGGCCTGGTGTATACCCTTCCCAATTTTGAATCATGCAGTGTTTCCTTGCTCTGTTCTGATGACTGCCTCCTGGTCCAAGTATAGGTTTTGCATTAGCACAATCAAGTGTTCTGGGATTCCCATTCTTAGAATTAGCCACAGTTTGTTAGGATCCACACAGTCAAATGCCTTTGCATAATCAATGAAACAAAGATATTCTTCTCTTGTTTGCATGTGATATTAATGATATTGTTTGATAATTTCCACACTCTGTCGTATCACCTTTATTTGGAATGGGAACAAATACAGATTTCTTCCAGTCAGTTGGCCAACTGGTTGTTCTCCAGATTTCTTTGCATAACTTGGTGAGCACATCTAGGACAGCATCTATTAGTTGAAATATGTCAATTGGTATACCATCAATTCCTGGGGCCTAATTCTTAGCCAATTCTTTCAAAGCAGCCTGAACTTCTTCCTTCATCACCATAGGCTCTTGCTCATATGTTGTTTCATTAAATTCTTCTATGTCTGCCAATTCTTTTTGGTATAATGACTCTGTATACTCTTTCCATCTTCTTTTAATACTTACAGGATCACTCAATATTCTGCCCAAAGCATCCTTAAGTATTGCAACTTGAGGCTTGAATTTTCTCTTCAGTTCCTTGAGCTTAAGAAATGCTAAGTGAGTTTGGCCTCTTTGATTTTTCTGACTTCAGCTCTTTGGACATTTTATTATAATACTTTACTTTGTCTTGTCATGCAGCCTTTTGAAATCTGCTGTTCAGCTCCTATAAACTGTCAGATCAAGGGGTGTATACAGGTGATAGGTGTTGAAGGGAATAGGTGGGAATAGAAGGGAATACTGGTGGAGCAGGGAAAGGGGTGGGTGAAGAGACTTGTGCCAAGGACAGGGACAAAACTAAAACTACTGGCTATTTCTACAAATGGGAAAGATATTTCATCTGCACTGTTCTGTAACATAGCTGTCTGTTAGATACTTTTCTAAATCTGATCATTCAGATTAAGACAGACTAGGAAGAAGGAGTGGCCATCCACTTCCGAAATAGCAGGACTTCTAAAACCCTATGTACAACAGAACACACTTAGACTAGACTAGCTGATAGGGAATAGTCGTGCAACTTTCAAGTATGGAAATAGTAAGGAGGAGGAACAGTTGTAAGCAGACACTAGTGGTTGGAACATGGAATGTGAGAACTATGTATGTGGGACAAATGATGTTTAGCACATAGATTTAAAAGTTATGGAGAAAGAATACATCCCTGATACACTTCTTTTTTGATTTTGAACCATGTAGTGTTGTTCCTTTTCTCTGTTCATACATCTTCCTGGTCTAGGTATAGATTTTGCACGAGCTCTATCAAGTGTTCTGGGATTCCCATTCTTCTCAATGTTAGCCACAGTTTGTTGTGATCCATGTAGTCAAATACTTTTGCATATTGAATCAGACAATCATATGATCTACTACACCAGGAATAAATGAGGAAAAAATGGTGTCACATTCATTGTAAAAAAGACTATATGTAGATCCATCCTGAAATACAGTGTTGTCAGTTACAAAATACTATCCATACCCGTACAAGGAAGACCTGTTAATACCACTATCATTCAAATATATGCACCAACAACCAGAGCCAAAGAGAAGGAAATAGAAGATTCTACCAACCTTTGCTATTTAAAACTGATCAAATATGCAACCAATGTTCCTTAATAATAATTAGTGACTGGAATGCAAGAGTTGAGAACAAGGAAGAAGGATCAGTAGTTGGAAAACATGAATGTGGTAACAGAAAGAGACTGGATAGAAAGATAGAGTTTTGAACAATCAATGACTTATTCATTGTAAATACTTTCCTAAAAACCAAAAATGTTGACTATGCACATGGACCTCACCTGATGGACCAGGAATAAGATTGAGTTCATCTGTGGAAAGAATCATTGGATAAGCTCATTATCAGATGTGAAAACTAAGCCATATATGGACTGTGGAACAGATTATTAGCTACTCATGTGAAAGCTCAAATTGAAGCAAAAGAGAGTTAAAACAAATAGAAAAGAACAAAAGTAGGACTTGAGTCTATCCAACCTGAGTTAAAAAAACACACCACAAGAACAGGTTTGAAGCCTTGAACACAAATGAATGAAAATCAGATGAGCTCTGGAATAATATAAAAAATATAATCCATGAAGGGATTGGCACAACATAAAGCCCCAGAAATTGCACCCTAGTGACTGGAAAATGTAAGGAAATTGACTTTCTCTATAGTCTCCTGACAGGAACTTTAGTGGTGTAGTCTCTGTTCAGACAACAGTTTCTTGGTCTAGGTCTACATTTCATATAAACATAATTAAGTGTTCTGGAGCACTATGAACCTAAAGTCTGAGCCTTTCTGGCTGATCAAAACTTCCAGTGGTTCAAAGGGAGAGAGATGCGCAATCTTGTGTGATTTACAGCTTCCACAACTCTGATAGCAGGTCAGCTCTGAGTTAGTTCCAACTTGATGAGTTTGTTTTATTTGAGAGCCTCTTGAAAGGAATACAGTCCTTTTAAACACTCTGCATTAAGCCCAATGAGACCTGCTTTGGATAGCTAATGTATAAACTGTAAAATAATAAATTAATGGTTTTTGTTATGCCACTGAGGTTGTACAAATTTGTTGTAGCTGCAATAGATAATGAATACATATGGTCTCAGTTACAGTTGCTTAAGTCTGTCACTGTAGCATGAAAGCAGACAATATATAAGCAAATGGTTGTGACTGTCTCCCAGTGAACTTTGGCCCACAGTGTATAGTTTTCCAATGCCTGTTTATTCAGAGCAAAATTAAGTATATTTTGTGGGCAAAGATAAAGATGCCTATGATCATCGAGTAAGCAAGCAAAGTTGTGCTATCTGTATAATGCAGGCTTTTGACAAGTCTTCCTTCAATCCTGATGCCACATTTGTTTTCTAGAATGATTTTCTAGGTATACAGATTGAACAGGTATGGAGAAAGGATACAATCCTGTGAACACGTTTCCTGATTTTAGACCATGCAGTTCTCCCGTGCTCTGTTCAGACAACAGTTTCTTGGTCTAGGTTTCATATAAACGGAATTAAGTGTTCTGAATTCCCTTTCTTTTCAATCTTAACCATAGTTTGTTATGATCCACATAATTAAATACATTTGCATAGCCAATAATCCATTTGATCTCAGTGGCCAATAATAGTATTGCAGATATAGAGAGAAAAGAAGGAAGAAAAAGAATATAAACCAGCTCAAACCCACTAGTTGATTCATAGTAAAGTGATGGGGCAGTCTTTCTGTTAGCACTACAGCTTGGAAACTATTATTGGGCAGTTCTGCCTTACCCTCTAGGATTGCTATGAATCACATTTTTTAAAAAATTTTATTCGATAGCAACAAATAAAAATAATAGGTTACAGGTACTATGCTAGGTATCTCACTGGGTTTTCTGACTTAACCCTTGAAACAGGGTGGTGGTGGTGGTGGTTGTTATGTGCTTTCAAGTCACCTGCAACTCATGGCGACCCTATGTATAACAGCCCTAAACCCTTCTCTATCCTGTGCCAACCTCATTGTCTCTCACACACCTACCTCCATTATCCCAGTCACCGAATCAATCCATCTCATCAAGGGTCTTCCTCCTTGACGCTGTCCCTCCACCCTCCCAAGCATGATGTCCCTCTTCAAGGACTGAACCTGCCTTGCAATATGTCCAAATTATGTGAGACTACGCTTCAGGATCCTTGCTTTCAAGGGGCAACCTGGTTTCACCCTCTCCAGTACAAACCCGTTTGTTATATTAATTCTTCCTTTTCAACCTAGTTTACCGAGATTAAGAATTTTAGACATCTAATAAGCCAGACTTCGATGCTAAGTCTTCAAAAGTGATTAAGTTTTCAAGTCTTTACAAATCGCTAAGGTTCCCACTTTTTCCTCATGGGGAATACGTGAACAGCTCTCTGTTCATTATTTCTGACTCCTTATCACAATATAATGTGCTGACTCTGTGAACTAAATAGAATTGAGGAGGCTTAATATTTCAATCCTTTTTTTTCTGGCTGAAATTTAGTAATGACACGCAATGCTTAGCTTCTCCTGCTTTGCTGATGTTAGCAAACTCACTGCTTATAGTTTTGTCCACTTGTCAAAGGAGAAGATGAAGTGGTTGATGGAAAGAACAGCAGCAGGTAATAGCTAATTTGGTTTGGATTTGAGTGCTTTATTGAAGTTAATGGGGTTATAATTCTTAAAAAATGACACAAAAGACAATTTTAAATTTGGAGTAGGAGTGTGAGTGCCCATTTAGCAAGGCATATTTTTCCACATAACACTGCTACTCTTATGTAGAGAATTGTCAGTTCATCAAACTTAAATATACCTTTTCTTTGTTCACTTTTACAATACATGTGTAATTATATTACAGGTGAAATGAATATAATTAATACGGGAGATGCAATGTTAACTTCCTCCAAACAGTATCAAATATTTATTAGATTTAGAAGTGAACAAGATGAAAAATTGACTAAACATGACATATATAACCACATGTGTATAGGAATGTTGTTTTCAAAGCATGATTTACAGGATGCTACTGCTGGGATATTTAAATCCCAGGAAATTATATTTGTAAAAAGGATTCCATGATCAAACAGCTTAATGCAGGATCAAACAAATTAAATAAATTTCCCAATTACAGGACATTTTAGAGCTTAAAGAGTCTCTGGGAGAATATAGTATATGATTTTTCCAAAACTTATTTGACCAAAGATCACTTGCTTCACAGAGCATTAAGAGGAACTAATATTTCACAAACTACCATTGGTGGAAATGGCAAATGCACAGAAGCATGAAATAGCTTGGCATGTCTGGAGAAAAATCAGTAGTTCACCATAGTTGTGGTATGTGAGGTAGGATTAATCAGAGGGAAGATCACAGTGGCCACTAAAATGCTTTTGACTTTATGCTAAATGTGGAGAACTGATATGGTTTAAAAAGGGCAATTGATCAGAGTTGTGCTTTGGAAAGACATCTCATTGTGATTGTATTTCAGGGACTGAGGTCTGGAAGGGGTTAGAATGAGTGTGAAGTCTTACTGGCACTTTGCTAGATTGTTATTGTTGCTTTTTTGTGTCATGGAGAGATAATTGAGTCAAAGCTGTCCACCTAGAGGGTTTTCAGAGGCAGTTAATCATACAGGAGGAGATTGCCCATCTTTCTCCTATGGAAGAAATCCTGTGGATTTAAACCACATGCAACACATCTTACCAGTAGGCCATGATGAAAGTCAACCAAAGTTGTAACTGTGGATCCTTACTGAGTGAGATAAAGAGGAGGGGAAGATAAGTAGGTGGATGTTGTTGTTAAGTGCTGTCAAGTCGCAGGCGACTCATAGCGACCCTATGAAGCAGAGTCCTCAATGCTTGGGTGTCTCTCATCCTCTCTCCAGGTTCATAGGGTTTCCGGAGGCAAGCAATTATGGAAGTGGATGCCACTCCTCCTTCCAAGCTTGTTTTAATCGGGGAGCTCCACCCCACTCTCTGTGTGCATTGGGTAACCAGCCATTAACACATTTGACACATCAGTGTCACAGTGTTCAGCCTCACAGCAACCACAAGTTACCGCGGTATGGCAACTAGTACACCAGGGCTATAAGACCTAGAGGAATGTCTGAACAAAAACAATGAAAGACAGGCCCGAGGGCCGCGGATTAAAAGTCACCCACCTTCAGTTTGGTAGAATCGTCTTCTGTCCACTGGGCCAGCTGATCTCTCTCTCCATGTTGATGTTATTGTTGTTAAGTGCCCTGTAGTCGCAGGTGACTCATAGTGACCCTATGAAGGAGCGTTCCCGACGCTTGGGTGTCAAGTAGGTGGATAGGACTTGGTAAATGACCTGACTAGGGAGACGATGAAAAAACAGTCTGAATTGACTTACAGAATGTACCATTAGTCAAGACAAAGATTTGAGAGGGTACATGTTCAGAGGCAGAGGTGATTAGTTCAGCTTAGTATATACCGTCTTTACATGTCTCATGAATTTCCAGATGGAGCTACCTGGAAGAGAATTGGTATCTTGTTTAGTCTCCTGCTATTTCTCAATTGACTTCATGCTTCAGTTTTCCAGAGCAATTTTCCATCATTTGATCTTCTATACCGATATTTAAGTAATCTTTGGAAAAAGGAAACTCTCATTTACTGAGGCCTTCATGCCATGTTAACATATTTACTTAAACATGATTTTATTTATTTTTATTCAATCTTCTTAACGGTCATATGTAGTGGGTACTATTATACTAATTTGTAGGTGAGGGATCAAGCAGTGGATATTGAAACTCTTGTTAAGCACATTTATCAGTTATAGATTATCAGGAAAAAACTTAATCTGCATGAATGTCTTTTTTTTCTCATGTATTTTATGAGCTGGGAGTCCGGTAGCCTATTCTGTAGGGTATTGTGCTACTATTGTGCTATGCATTTCTGGGTGTTTGAACCCACCAGCAACTTCAAGGGAGAAAGATGGACAATCTCTTTCCAAGCAATTATTGAGAGGACTGTACAGACTCCATTTTGTGCCTGGCCTCTATCTTTTTTTTTTTTAATTTTAAAAAAATTTTAAAAATGTTTTAATTTTAATAATTTTAATGAACATTTACAGAGATTTTGGATTTCCATTCATTCATTGTTGCACTTTTCTCCCTGCCCAGGCCCCGCCCCCCCACTCCTCTCTTTGAAAAGTAAAAGAAAAATTATTTCTTTGGTATATAATCCCTCTGCAACCTTCCCACGGCCCCAAGTACACTCTACTTTACAACCTTAATTGTGGACTCTTGTGATAACTATAATACCCTATCATATATCGCTTTTAAATTATTGTCTCTCTCATCTGATTCAATGAAGTATACGCAATTTATCCAGTTTTTCTCAGTCTTACCTCAACCCTGATATCAGTCCCATTTTACAGCAGTGGCACCATGCAGTATTTGTCCTTTTGTGACTGAGATATTTCACTCAGCATAATGTTCTCCAGAGTCAGCCATTTTGAATAATATTGCATGAGTTCCTTGTTTTTCAATGCAGCATAATATTCCATTGTGCAAATATACCACAGCTTCTCTATCCATTCATTTGTTGATGGGCACGTGGGTTGTTTCCAACTCCTTGCTATTGTGAACAAAGCTGCAATAAACATGGGTGTGCATATATCTGCTTGGATGTCAGTTATGGTCTCTTTGGGGTATATTCCCAGTAGGGGAATTGCTTGGTCAAATGGTATCTGTATTTGCAAATTTTTGAGAAAGTGCCATACTGTCTTCCACAGTGGTTGCATCATTTTACACTCCCACCAACAGTGAATAAGGGTTCCAGTTTCTCCACAACCTCGCCAGCATTTGTTGCTTGCTGTTCTCTTAAATTTTGCTATTCTGACTGGGGTGAGATGATATGTCATAGTTGTTTTGATTTTCATCTCTCTTAGAGCTAGGGATTTTGAACATTTCTTCATGTGGTTGTTGGCCATCTGAATGTCTTTTTTGGTGAAGTGTCTGTTTATATCCTGTGCCCATTTTTCAATTGGATTATTTACCTTTATCTTGTTGTGGTTCTGGCCTCTATCTTAAGCCTGATCTGGGCCTAACCTTAAAAAGTCATCAATTCCAGAAGCAGACCATACAAATTCTTTACCCAAGAGGCAGCCATTCAGGAGAGAAAGCAACAACAGGAGTATGGAAAGGCTTTATCTCGACTTTAGCCATCTGAGGCTGATGTCCTTGTAAGGTTTAAAATTAACTTATCCTGGCAAGCTCTGGTGGCCTAGTGGCAAGAAGCTGCAACTGCAAGTTCAGAGGCACGCAGTTCAAATCCACCAGATGCTCTGCTCGAGAAGGAGGAACAATGTCCTCCTGTACCAGTCAGATCTGTTTTGACGGTACACACAAATAAATAATAAAATAAAAAAATAATTAACTTATCCTGAGGTTTAATGCATATGACACCAGAATGTGAGTTCGTGACACAATAAAATGCATATATGACATATGTGACATGAGAATGTGGGCTGTTGGCCACCTAGGCATGAGCCAACCACAAACCGACCCATGTAACTATTCCTCTCGTCCATCAATCATGTTTCCAATTACCTCACTCTGGTCAAACAGCCCCATTCCAACCCATAAAGAGGCCTGTGTGCCTTCACCCGGGGTCACCATTTTCTACTGAATGGTAGACCTCTTATGCTGGTTTTGTTCTGCAAAATTAAAGCACTTCTGCTGTTGCATATGTGAGTCAGTTGTCTTGGGGAAAGCGATTTATGGACCTAACAATTATGATCTCAGAAACCCAGCAGAGGGTCAGCTGTAAGTTGGTTCTGAACTGACAGCATTGATAGAGAAATCCTGGTATTGTGGCAAATTCCTCCCTATCTCATGGAGATACCATACAAATCAAATGCTGTAAAGGATGTGGAAATAGATTTTGGATTTGAGGGCACTTTCATCTAAAGTGCAGTGGAAAATAGACTTAGGAGAAGATTGCAGAATGCCAAGAGCCCAGTGAGTACATAGAACAATTGTATTTGGCAGACCCAGAGATAGGATGAATCTGCGCATCAATGAGCTCGTGTAGAAAATGACTCCTTCTCCTTTTACCACAAAACCCAAGGGCTTATCTCCAAAGGCTTTGTTTGAATATCACCTTCCAGGCAGTCTGGTCACTGGTAGATCATATAATCCTGTGAGTCTTAGTTCCTTCACATGTTAAGTGGACATAATAATGTCTACATTTCTAGGATGTTGTGAAGGTGAATAGACAATGTGTGCTAAGATTACTGATACAAAATATAACTGTTACCTTGCCACATCCTCTCCAATATTTATTGCTTGCTGCCTTGCTAAACTTTGCCACTGTTACTAGGGTAAGATGGTATCTCATTGTGGTTTTCATTTGTATCTCTGTATCTCCAGTGATTTGGAGCATTTCTTCATGTGTCTGTTGGCCATCTGAATATCTTTCTCTGTGAAAAGCCTTTCCACGTCTTTTGTCCATTTTGTAATCGGATCATCAGTCTTTTTCTTCTGGAGGCCCTGTAGGATTTTGTAAACTTTCATTATGAGACCCTTGTCTGAGATGGTATTGCCAAATGTTTGTTCCCAGTCAGTAGGTTTATAAAGACAAATACTATACACGACAATTATCGTAGAACAAGTACAAGGATCCAAAGGGGGTGGCTTAATCATAGGGTCACACAATTTGATGGGTGGAGTGAGGGATAGGTAAAGGAAAGTGGGAAGATCTGGTGTGAAAAACAATGTCTACGAACTTTATGAATACTGTAAGTAAACCAGTATAAAATTTAAAAAAAATTAAAATATGTAACTGCTGTTTCTAATTGGTTCTTTTCCCCTTTTAATTAATATCACCAAGGTCTTCATTTCTTTTCTCTGACCTGGCAGAACTGCCCTCTGTATACTCCATTGTCTCACAATACTTGTACATGACTCTCCTAGCACACTCACTATATGGCATCACAGTCACCAAGTCTGTAAGTCTGGCTCTCCCACTAGACATGAACAAGATCTTATATGCTTAGCATATAAGAGGCACTCAATGAATATTTATTGAAAGGATGAGTTAATTTTATTTACTGCATATACCAATGCTATGAGTTAGGTATTACTAGAGATTAAATGATGTGTCCTCTTTCTTTCAGCTAATCCAGAGGCTTAGATTTTTAAATCAGATACTGTTGACTCCAAAGTTTATGCTATTTTCAATACACCATCTATTTCTAAAATAATAAGCATGAAGTGTAGAGTATGAAGTATCATGAAATGTATAGCTATAGTATCTATTGAAATCTGATGATGTTTTAAAACAACTTCTTAAAAAAAAATAAAAAAAAAATAAAACAACTTCTTATCTACCCTACTTGTTGTCTTCTGAAAGACAATGTGGTGTTGAAAAAAAGATGTAATAAGCACTTTGACCAAATTGTGGCAGGGATTCTGGATCTTGTTAGTTAGATCTCCTTGGAGTGGTTTCCTAAGTTTTGTTCTCCTTAGCTTTCCCATTATTAGGCTATTTGAATATTTTCCTTTTGTGCTTGTTGGCAGGATTACATGACATAATATTTATAACACACTTCTGCCTAGGGAAAGATGAATAAATGCATTCTCCTAATGGCACTTCCATCAGTATTGTGCATAAATGCTAAAACTTTCACTTTAGCACCTATTGTGTTATTGCTATCATGTGTATTATTACTATTTCTACAGCAGGATTCTGAGCTCCTTGGAGAGAGAGGCAGGATCTTCTACCACTTACACATTTTAAATAATGTGTATTAGGGCTTATGATGGCGTACTCTAAACTTTTCTTGATGAGGAATGGCTTTGGGTATTCCCCCTCTGGCTCTCAAGAAAATCTTTGATAGCGGGGATGAATAGGTACTGATAGGACAATTTAATTAATAAACTTGAGTGAAAGATCATCTTCCATGTTGAAGGTCAATTGTGTTAAACATCAAGATTGACCAACATGAAGTTTTGAAATAAGATGCCATTAACTTAGAGATGTTTTAAGTTGATATATATATATAAAATCCATATTTTTCCTATGCTCCCCCCAAAATGTCATTGTTATTAGAGTTATTAGAAGAGTGAGGGGGGAGAAAGCTTATAATTTATTCATTAAGCTAATGTTTTATATTTAAAGAAATTAAAGTGGATTTATCAGATCTTTTAAGGATCATGTTTCTCGTTTGTTTGTTAATAATCTAACTCCATAGCATAAAAAAAAATATCTATTTAATCAAGGGCTCAATGGCCTCTGGGAAGTCTTGAAAATTAATTTGAGCAAAGCTGAATATTGAGTGGAATAAGTTTCTTAATGTGTGAATTTGAAAGAGATGCTGGTGAAATGGGAAATATACATTTGTTATTAACAACGGAGGTTAGAAAGGCATTTTGATTTACAGCGGAGGCAGATTGCAATTTCACTTTCCACTGGATAGGCAGAAAATGGGCTCTGCCTCATTACATTGTGAGATTAGTGTTTGTGCTGAATCCCCAGCCAAGTGAACAAAGTGAGCCATTGAAGGCTGAATTATTGGGTTTCTTTCCAGGAAGTCACTGACTTGAATTGTACCTACTGCTCATCCTTTCTGCTTCTTATCCTACTGGTTTACTGTTCTTCCTCTTGGAGATTCAGTTCTGGCCAGGTAAAAATGGACTTTCCAACAATCTCCTATCAATGTAAGATAACTTGTTTAGAGACAAATAAGAGTTCTACTCTAGTCAATTTTCATAACTAGCAAAACCAAACATTCCAAAGGATTAGGGGCAACCCAGATATAGTTCTATTTTTCTATTCTTCTAGCTTTAGTTGTTGGATAAGTAACTACATGCTATGTAATAAATTACTAGCTTAAAAACAATTATTTAACTCAGGATTTGTGTTTAAAAAAATTAGCCCAGCATTGGTTGGGTGGAGCCAGGTTTGCTCATGTAATCAGTGACAGAGTTGGCTGTGGATGGATGACTAGCCCAAGATGGCTCAGTGCGCAACTTGTCTCAGATTAAAATGTTCTCTTACCTTTTTCATATAGATCAAAGAGAGCAAATGGAAATATATCAAATATCTTGTAACTCAGGCTCAGATTTTATAGAACTTCACATAGATCGTGAACTATACCCCTAAACATATCAAAGCCAAACTGATTTAAGGGTGGTGTTATGTACCATCGAGTCAGAAAAGACCCATAGCTGAGCCCGCAGTTAATTGCATGGGAGGAGACTGCCCATCCTTCCTCCTGTTGAGTGGCTGACAGATTCAAACCGTGTGCCTTTGGTATGGTAGCACAGATTCTTACCACAAGGTCACAAGAACTTCCTGATTTAAGGTTGTTGTAGTTGTGTACGTAGATCTAGAACTGACCCAGAGCTGATCCTTTGGTGGATGTCCATTCTTCTCATAGATTTAAGGGTTGTTGTTATTGTTAAGTACCATTGAGTCATAGAAGACTCATGGTGACCCTATGCACGAAAGACCTGAACACTTGTATAACTTTCGTGTTTCTCCACATTCACAGAGTTTCCAGAGGCAAGCCATTTTGGAAGTGGATGCCACTCCTGCTTCCAAGCTTGTTTTAATTGGGAAGCTCCACCAAACACCAATCCTAACGCCACACTTCTCCTCATAGAGCCCAGCCTCTCAGATAATCTGTTCTGCATACAGGTTGAAAAGGTATGGAGAGAGGACACATCCCTGGCGTACACACTTCCCAATTTTGAACCATGCAGTGTTGCCCTGCTCTGTTCTGATGACTGCCTCTTGGTCCAAGTATAGGTTTCGCATGGGCATGATTAAATGTTCTGGGATTCCCACTCTTCTCAGAGTCAACCACAGTTTGTTATGATCCATGCAGTCAAATGCCTTTGCATAATCATATCAACAATCTGCGTTATGCAGATGACACAACCCTGCTTGCTGAAACTGAGGAGGACCTCATGCACTTACTGCAGAGGGTCAAGGACTGGAGCCTTCAGTATGGGCTGAGGCTCAATGTCAAGAAGACAAAAATTCTCACCACTGGACCAATCGGTAGCATCAGGATGGATGGCGAAGAGATTGAGATTGTTCACAGCTTCAGTTTGCTCAGCTCCACGGTCAACACTCTTGGCACCAGTAGCCAGGAAATAAAAAACATATTGTGATGGGAAAGTCTGCTGTTAGGGACCTCTCTAAAGTACTCAGGAGCAGCGGTGTCTCTCTGGAGACTAAGGTGCGCCTGATACAGGCCATGGTTTTTGCAATCACTTGTTATGCATCAGAGAGTTGGACAATGACTAGGTAGGACAGAAGGAGAATTGATGCCTTTGAGATGTGGTGCTGGAGAAGAGTATTGAATGTACCATGGACTGCCAAGAAAACAAAGTTTCATCCTAGAGAGGGTTAAACCAGGCTGCTCCTTGGAGGCAAGGATTCTGGGGCTTCATCTGACATACTTTGGACATGTTGTAAGGAGAGACAGATCTTTAGAGAGGGACATCATGCTGGGTAGAGTAGAGGGACAGTGCAGGAGGGGAAGACCCTCTATGAGATGGATTGATTCAATGACTGGGGTAATTGGGATGGGTGTGTCAGAGGCAATGAGATTGGCACAGGATAGAGCACGGTTTAGGGCTGTTGTACATAGGGTCACTATGAGTCGCAAATGACTCGATGGCACATAACAACAAGAACAACCACCAAACACTGTCCACAATAGGTAACCACTATCGCATTTGACACATCAGTGTCACAATGTTTAGCACCAAAGACCAATATTCATCATCACTCAGTAGAAGAAAGTACAAAGAGTTGTTTGAAACCAACTGTAAGGATCTTTCTGTAGCTTTCTTAAACTTGTTTCCAAGCTCTTGGGAGTCTAAATCATTCATTAAAATTACTCTCAGACCTTGATAACACCTTTCTTTTTTTTGACTCATGCACTCTTAACTAATTTTTCTCTTGCATGTCCCTTGCTGTTGTTATTGTTAAGTGCCATTGAGTTAACTCTGACTCATAGCAATCCTGTGGATAACAGAATGAAACCCAGACAAATCTTGCGACATCCTTGCAATCTCTGCAGTACTTAACCCATGGTGGCAATCACAGTTTTAATCTGTCTTGTTGAAGGTCTTCTCCTTCACTGACCCTAGACTTTCTCAAACAATGTGACCAGTATAGGAAGATTTTACCTACCCCTTCAAAATTAGGCAATTATTTATTCTTATGTACAATTTCTTCCATCATATATTTGTCTCTTTATAATATGCATCAGAGAGTTGGACAGTAACTAGGGATGATAGAAAGAGAATTGATGCCTTTGAGCTGTAGTGCTGGAGGAGAGTGTTGAATATACCATGGACTACTAGGAGAACAAACAGGTTTTTCCTGGAGAGGATGAAGTGAATGCTCCTTGCAGTCAAGGATTCTGAAGCTTTGTTTGACATACTTTCAGCATGTTGCAAGGAGGGACTGGTCCTTGAAGAAGGACATCATGTTTGGGAGAGTGGAGGGACGGCACAGGAGAGGAAGACGCTCGATGAGATGCATCATTCTGTGATTGGGGTGGTGGGAATGAGTGTGTCAGAGACAACAAGGTTGGCACAGGATAGAGCAGGGTTTGGGGCTCTTGTACATAGGATCACTATGAGTTGCAAGCAACTAGACCACACATAACACACAACAATATCATAATAAGTATCATGGTTTCTTGTAATAACTTTTAACATGTTTATCCTATTATACTGCTCATTCTTTTAGAGACCCATGCCTCATTCAACTTCTCCCCATTTTTGATATACAGGAGACATTAATGTGGTTTATGGATAAAGAGCTAGCTGAACTATGCTCAAGCTTCTCAATCCAGCAAGATGCTTATGAGTTTGTAGGTTTTGTTTTCCCACAGCATCTAACATAGAACCCTATATATACTGAGTGATTAATAAACAGATGTTGAATTAAAGAGAATGGATTTGAAATATTGTTGTTATGTGCAACCAAGTCAGAACCAACTCATAAATGATCCTTCAGAGGCAGTAAATCATAAAGGAGACTGTCCATACTTTGGTATTGCTGTGTGGCTTCTTACCACCAGGCCACCAGAGCTAGTATAAATAGTGTCATGCTGACATTTTCCTAGTCAAATAAATTAATATTCTTATTTCCATAAAGGATCCATTTAACAGAAAAGTAAAACTAGTTCAAGAGTAATTAAGTGAGGAGAAAGTGGACATCATAAAATAACATGGCTAGTTATGCTTAAAAAGATCTTATCTCGTAAATATGAAGAACTGAGTATGGCTCATGAATTTTTAGAAGATATGTGAAAAAAAACCCCTAAAACCAAATTGTTACTAAAACAAAGCTGCTTAAGATATTAATTTATCTGTTTTCTCTTTTTCTTTTGAATTAGTTTCTAATGTGTGATATGTTACTGATTATTCATTGTTGTCAGAACTGGCTCATAACTGACCCTTCACTGGGTTTTCGGAGGCTGTCAGTCACACTGGAGGAGATTGCACATCTTTCTACCATGGCACCACAGGAGGATATGATCCTGCAGAGAGGTGTGGCCACCTGGGAGGTTAGCTGTGCAGCTCACTGTACACTCTTTTACTAGGGCTCTGTGAAGTGGTCCTCTACCACACCTGCACTCATTCCTCTCAAGTCACAGCAGACTTGTGGTTGACTCTCCAAAGGATTGTCAGTCTTTAAATTGCATGGGAGGAGATTGTCCATTTTTCTCCTACAGGGCTGCTGATGAATTTGAATCATCAGAGATTAACATGTTGCTGCAAATGACAGTGATACAGACAGTGATACATCTCTGTGTGTGTGTGTGTGTGTGTGTGTTTCTAAGCACAGTCGTCAATTTAAAAGTGTGCGGCAACATGTTAACTAACATTCATATTATTTTTTTCTGATTTGAAACAGTTTCTCCTATGGAGTTACAGTATTAAGCCCTTTATTTGATTCTGAATAACTTCTGCATCTTAGCTCAGATACTTAGAAGCCTTAGCAAGATCTTCAAATTATTTGTCATATATCTTGCACACTGCACAAGCAATTTAGGAAAATTATACCTCAGAAATACTATGAACTCGTGTAGACAAGGAAACCCTAGTGACTGTCCATAGAGACGTGCACGGTTAACTTAAAGACCACAAATGTCTTGAGGTTTGACTCCATCAGCCACTTCCTGAGAGAAATATGAGAAGTCTCTTTTGGTTACAATTTATAGCTTTGGAAACCAAACGGTGGCTCACGATGAGTGGGAACCAACTTAATGGGGGAGAGTTGAGTTCAGGCAAATAAATTAGGACATTATTTTTAGAGCCCAATTTACTTTTCCTTCCATTATGTATTCATCCTCACAATCTGTAAGCTCACTTGATTTTGGCAGAATAGATAATCACAGCTTCCTGCTGATGATGTGGAAACTGAGGCTCAGAAAGCTTAAAGGATTTATCTTAGGCTTCAAAATTACAGATGTTAGGGCTGGGATTTGTATCCTGGCTACCTACCCGACTATAGATTCATCTCATGCCCCACACAGTGCATACTGTCTCAATCTGTCATGGTTGCTTCTAGTTGATGTTAAATCAGGTTGATTTTCTTAACAAGCCACAAGTTATTCAATACAGTATTTCTCAAACTATAACTTTGGCATTAAGTGACAAGAGGAGATAGTGGCCTTGTCCTACTAACTAGAGGATACAATGAATTGTAAGATATTCAATGAGTCTCTGAGCTTTCTATCAAGAGAGACTAGCTACAGTGTGAGGTATTAGCATCACAAAAGTTAATTGAGATCTAAACCATCAAATCAAGAGTTGGCTAGGGGAAGGAAGTATTTGGTAGGGTAAGACAAAGATTCTCACCACTGGACCACTTGGCAGCGTCAGGATGGATGACGAAGAGATTGAGATTGTTCACAGCGTCAGTTTGCTCGGCTCCACAGTCAACACTCTTGGCACCAGCAGTCAGGAAA